>NC_135805.1:142311488-142633625 GCF_964213995.1 Mustelus asterias
CCCTATCCTCATGGTGTTCAAATAAAGATGTCTTGATCTATCTCATAGAATCCCTACAGGGCAGGAGGCCATTTGGCACATCGAACCTGCACTGACATCAATCCCACTCAGGCCCAGCCCCGTAACCCCATGTATTTACCCTAGCTAATCCCCCTGACACTAAGGGGCAACTTACCATGGCCAATCCATCTAACCTGCACATCTTTGGAGTGTGGGATGAAGCGGGAGCACCCAGAGGAAACTTACACCGACATGGGGAGAAGGTGCAAACTCCACATAGACAGTGACCAGAGCCGGGAATTGAGCCTGGGTCCCTGGCGCTGTGAGGCAGCAGTGCTAACCACTGTGCACCGAACGAACGAACGAACGCACACACGCACCCCCATGTTGTAGAACTCTCTTCCTCTCTTGGCAATTTCTCTCCTACAATCCATACTCTGTCACCTAACCCACTGCTTTTTCATTCCTCGTCTTCCTGACCCTGGTACTGTCCTGTTCTACTCCTGACTCCGGTTTCTCGATATTGCCAGGGACTGGAATGTGCTGCCCAAGTGGTGAAGCCAATACAATCGCCATTGGCTTGTGTGTTTTTTGTTGTTGTTTTTGCCAGTTTTCAGCAGGCTGGTGGGGACAATCACGGCAAAAAAAGCAGCAGAGTTGGCCTCACCACACGGTGCACCGCTCCTGTACTCAGCTGATTGCGTATCGGAGGAGATATGCCTCCCTCAGGCCCGGCTGGAAGTGGAGGACACAGAAGGTTAACAATGGGAGCGGCGGAGGAGGAAGAAAGGAGATGGAATTTTAGTGTCAGAAAGCAACGTGGAAAACAGCAAAGTCACTTACATTGGCTGCAGGTCCAGGTGGATGAACCCAGGTAAGAGATACGCCAGGGTTTTACCAGTTCCAGTCTGCGCTATTCCAATCAAGTCAATCCCCAGTAGAATTACCGGCCACGCCTGAGACTGAAACATGAATACAATCCATACACAACAGCATTAAATCTTTAAGAACGGCCAGCGTACAGGAAAGCAGTTGAATAAAAGGTGAAGTTTCAGTACCTGGATAGGCGTTGGCCGCTGGAACCCGACTCTCTTAATATTGGCCATGATCTCTGGATAATGCTGAAACGCTTCCAGAAAGGTGCGCACTGGATTCGGAACATGTCGCTTTTTGCTTTCAGTCATGTCTTCGCAGATTATATTGTTGTTTAACTTTCTATTAAAACAAGCGAGTCAGTTCAGAGAGACCCGTGTGGTCAACATTTTAAGACATACCACAACTTTAAAAAAAAAATTTGAAAGAATACATCAGCTTCCAATATCCCCTTCCAACCCTAGTCAGATCTTGGGGCCAATAGTTGTTTTTAAAACCAGTTGTGAGCGGGCATTGGGAAGATGAAACTCTCTCTGCTTTTAATTGGAAAATCCTGGTACCTCCCCATCGTACCAGCTGGAGGAAAGAACATCAAACCAAAAGCTACGTGTAGCAGTTTTTAAAAAAATTCATTCGTGGGACATGGGCGTCGCTGGCCGGCCAGCATTTATTGCCCATCCCTCGTTGCTCGAAGGTAGTTGAGAGTCAACCACATTGCTGTGGCTTTGGAGTTACATGTAGGCCAGACCAGGTAAGGACGGCAGATTTCCTTCCCTAAAGGACATTAGTGAACCAGATGGGTTTTTGTGACAATCGACAATGGTTTCATCGGTAGATTCTTAATTCCAGATTTTAAAAAAATTGAATTCAAATTCCACCAGCTGCCGTGGTGGGATTTGAACCTGGGTCTCCAGAGCATTAGCTGAGTTCCTGGATTATTAGTGCAGCGATAATACCACTAGGCCATCACCTCCTCTAATATAAGGCACCATTCTATCATGTCAGGGATATCTCCCCCATTTTACCAAAATGCAGCTGTTCAGAAAGTATGGTTAAGGTCTCAAACCACAGGTCAGACCACATTTGGAGTATTGTGAGCAATTTTGGGCCCCGTATCTAAGGAAGGATGTGTTGGCCTTGGAGAGGGTCCAGAGGAAGTTCATGAGAAATGATCCTGGGAATGAAAGGCTTGATGTACGAGGAGCGTTTGAGGACTCTGGGTCTGTACTCGATGGAGCTTAGAAGGATGAGGGGGAAATCTCATTGGAATTTACAGAATACTGAAAAGGCCTGGATAGGGTGGACGTGGGGAAGGTGTTTCCAATAGGAGGAGAGACTAGGATCCGACGGCACAGTCTCAGAGTAAAGGGACAAACCTTTAGAACTGAGAGGAGGAGGAATTTCTTCAGCCAGAGAGTGGTGAATCTATGAAATTCATTGCCACAGAAGGTTATGGAGGCCAGGGCATTGAGTGTATTTGAGACAGAGATAGATAGGTTCTTGGTTGGTAAGGGGTTCAAAGGTTACAGGGAAAAGGTGGGAGAATGGGGTTGATAAACTTATCAGCCATGATTGAATGGCAGAGCAGACTCGATGGGCTGAATGGCCTAATTCTGCTCCTATATTTTATGGTTTTAAACACCAGGGAGTTTCCAGGCATTATCTAAAAGACAGACATCAGTCTCACCTCAAGAAAATCCTCCACAAAAAGAATCTTCAACAAACTAGAATGGGCAACAGTGAAAGGTGCAGTCCATTGGATTGGGTGGACTAATCCACCTAATCCAGTGGACTGCACCCAGTGGACTTTCTGGCCTTGCTCACCCCAAGACTGGAAAATCCCACCTGAGGTCAACGGACCTTTGCTTGGTCCATCTCCCCTGCCCGCTATGATTCCCGTGGCAGCTGGGATGGGAAAATGCCGCTGCCCATTGTCTCAAGCACAGGAAGGGGAATATGCATTGGTGACATCCCTGCAACTCTCCGTGACTTACTTATCCAAGGATGTTCGGTCAAGAGGGATTCTCACAGTCAGGCCCGTTGCTCAAATGGCAGGCCGTGTTCAAAAAGGAGTATGGCAATTGCTCCGCCAAATTTGTTGCTAAAATACATATTCACCTGAACACACATTAATTTGCAGGACCACGTTGGGGCGGGCGCACCCACAGGCCCATGTCGGGGTAAGACACATTTCAGTTTATGCCCATGAAACTGCACGAAGGTGACATTGATTTAGTTCTTTATTCTTCATTTATCTTACAAAGAACGAAGCATTCGGAAAATAGATTTGGTTGTGTGAATCTAGATTAAAGGCACGGAGTCCCAAATCCAGGAATCATCCAAATAATTAGTTTCCAAATCGATACTGATTTCTCAATGCGATTGGCTGTTAAAAAGTTGCTGTTCATAGTGAAATAAGCTGTAATGGTGACTAAACGATAGGTTCGCTGCTGACAGTGGCACAGTGTGGATATAGGGGCCCTTTGTATCTGGAAACCCTGTCAATACATGATGGAATATGAATGAAGTCTCAGAGGGCAAGCACGGGCAGCCAACGGATTGACTGAAAATACAGAGCTTGAATGTTGCTGAAAAAAGAGACAGGTTGCTGAAGTTTTTCACCCTGCACTCATCAGAACAACTGCAAGAATGCCAAATTTAAAACAATCACAACAATTTAGACAACAGGAGAAAGCATGACTGATTGTTTGGCAAGTGAATGCTGATGGGCTGAGGTGTTGCCATGGGGAAAGCAACAATGGGCTCCCCAATCTCCCGGGTAATTGAAAAAAGGCATTAGAATTGAACATATTTCTTTTGCTTGCAGAGAACAGGTTTCTGAAGATAAATGTATGTTTTGTTGGTGTTCCCTGGATATTTCTGCATTTGGTATGTCCCCATTTAAATTAATCTCAGTGCTTTCCCTCAATCTAGATACTTTGAGTGCGGTCCATGCCCTTTACTCCGTCTGGAATATTTTGGTCAATTTAAGGGGTGAGTTTGTTGAAGGATTTATTTGGTGGGCAGTGCTTGATGTAGGGGGGAGACAGTGGGGGTGTGTGGGGATCAGAACACGTGATACACCTGTAACTAATAGTGATGGGGGTGGTTGGTGGATTACAAACAGCGGAAGATAAAAGGGAGCCCAGCGAAGCTATTCCGGCTGGAGAGATGGTTTCTTTACGGAATAGCTTGGGAGAGGTGACAAAACTGCGACGAAATGGCGGAACAATAATTTGACAGCACCTATTATGCGAAAGCTATTCTTTTTCCTAAAGATATAGCTTTGCTGATTGAAATGAAGACGTTTTAGAAAAGCTGTCAGATGAATTAAAAGAATGCATTAGTATTGATTCTAGAAATGATGATGATAACAGTCTATACCCTCAAGAATCACTACATTGTTCTACTCCAATGGCTCATGTCCAAACTCAGGCTAAGGAACAGCGGTTATAAAATTGGGGGAGGCGATGGCCTGGTGGTATTGTCATTAGACTATTAATCCAGAAACTCAACTAACTATCTGAGGACCTGGGTTCAAATCCCACCATGGCAGATGGTGGAATTTGAATTCAATAAAAAAAATCTGGAATGAAGAATTTACTGTTGACCATGAATCTATTGTCGGAAAAACCCATCTGGTTCATTAATATCCTTTAAGGAAGGAAATCTGCCATCCTTACCTGGCCTACATGTGACTCCAGAGCCACAGTAATGTGGCGGACTCTCAACTGCCCTTGGGCAACTAGGGATGGGCAATAAATGCTGGCCAGCCAGCGACTCCCATGTCCCACGAATAAAAAAATATTTCAGTAAAACTACATAACAAAGAAATCAGCAGATTTGCCTCAGTTATTTACTGAATACTGTCAGTCGAATGAAACTTTATGAATACTGCACTTCAGAAATGACACGTGTTCTAATAGAGTTCTATGGAGAATGCTCAGATTCATAGGGGCGGCATGATGGCACAGTAGTTAGCACTGCTGCTTCACAGCGCCCAGGACCTGGGTTCGATTCCCGGCTTGGGTCACTGTCTGTGTGGAGTTTGCACATTCTCTCTGTGTCTGTGTGGGTTTCCTCCGGGTGCTCCAGTTTCCTCCCACAGTCCGAAAGACATGCTGATTAGGTGGATTAGCCATGCTAGGTTGACCCTTAGTGTCAGGGGGACTAGCTAGGGTAAATGCACGGGGTTATGGGGATAGGGCCTGGATGGGATTGTGGTTGGTGCATTCACAATGGGCCGAATGGCCTCCTTGTGCACTGTAGGATTCTATAATTCAATGCTACTGGTCCAATTGGGACATTTTCACATAATTAGGAAGCTATGGTCTGAGAAAGGTAGATGCTGAACTAATTTCCTGGGAATCTAGCCGTTATGAAGTGTTTATTCCTTGAATAATATTGAGCCAATCAAATGTAAACCTGCTTTTTCAGCTCAGGAAATACTGTTCCCAATTAGACTTTCATATTCTATGACTGAAAACACTAGATTCTTGACAAAACCTGTTGGCTGTTCTTACAAATTGACAGCTTTGTGTAGCTTTTCCTAGAGTGGGAAGTTTTGATTCTCTTAAAGCCTTTGATGGGAAAACAATTTGAAATCAAGCATTTAGAGTCATAGAGGTTTACAGCATGGAAACAGGCCCTTCGGCCCAACTTGTCCATGCTGCCCTTTTTTAAAAAAACCCTAAGCTAGTCCCAATTGCCTGCATTTGGCCCATATCCCTCTATACCCATCATACCCATGTAATTATCGAAATGCTTTTTAAAAGACAAAATTATACCCGCCTCTACTACTACCTCTGGGTGTGTGAAAAAGTTGCCCCTCTGGACACTTTTGTATCTCTCCCCTCTCACTTTAAACCTATGCCGTCTAGTTTTAGACTCCCCTACAATTGGGAAAAGATATTTACTGTCTAGCTGATCTGTGCCCCTCATTATTTCATAGACCTCTATAAGATCACCCCTCAGCCTCCTATGCTTCAGAGAAAAAAGTCTGTCTATCCAGCCTCTCCTTATAACTCAATCCATCAAGTCCCAGTAGCATCCTAGTAAATCTTTTCTGCACTCTTTCTCGTTTAATAATTACCTTTCTATAATAGGGTGACCAGAACTGCACACAGTATTCCAAGTGTGGCCTTACCAATGTCTTGTACAACTTCAACAAGATGTCCCAACTCCTGTATTCAATGTTCTGACCAATGAAACCAAGGATGCAGAATGCCTTCTTCACCACTCTGTCCACCTGTGACTCCTTAAGGAAGTATTGTTGCAATAAAGGATACTAATTTGACTGCAAATGTTTTGAGGGCATCTGTTAGTTCCAACGCACACTTCACCATGAAGCTTAGTGTCATCAGCAAGTTTCACATTATTAATACCTTTACCAACATGTAACCAGTAGGGTGTTCACAAAAAGTTGTGGTGTTTCACTCACTCCCTCCATACCAACGTGGCTTTTAACTCAAACAAATAAAAATAAACAAAATTATGCATAAACTCGACTCTACAACACAAAAATGTGAACTTTGCTCTTTGGGTAAAATATGCAATATAAGTTTAAGTTTTAAGTTTATTTATTAGTGTCACAAGTAGGCTTACATTAACACTGCAATGAAGTTACTGTGAAAATCCCCCAGTTGCCACATTCCGGCGCCTGTTCGGGTACACTGAGGAAGAATTTAGCACGGCCAATGCACCTAACCAGCACGTCTTTCGGACTGTGGGAGGAAATCCATACAGCTATGGGGAGAACGTGCAGACTCCGCACAGACAGTGACCCAAGCCAGGAATCGAATCTGGGTCCCCGGCGTTGTGAGGCAGCAGCGCTAACCACTGTGCTGCCTAAATACAGCCAAGTGGAAGTTGTTTGATTCCAAAAAAGTGGAACTGTCTTCTAATTTGTTCAAATTAATTTTAAATGAACAAGAGGGAATATTTTGCACAATTTTAATTTAAATGAACACGCAGTAGGCTGAATACAATGACCAGAACAGAAGTAGCACAGGTCAAAGGAAGGACTGAAAAGTTCAAATGTCTGGCTTGCTCTCTCTCAGGGTGGGATGACAAGAACTGTTAAGAGTAAATACAGCACTCTTGCCAAGAGAGGGATTGAAAGAGATTGATAACTTTACAGCTATCAGCTCTTCCCATCTGGTCATGAGGCAACTCCCTATCCAAAATGACTCCTCAGAGACTGGGCTGTTTAATGGAGAGTGTTGCTTTAAGACAATGACCTCCTGACCCTGATCCACCTGGAACTGCTTGTGTGAAGGGTCCACCTAGACCCGGAGCCAGAATATGAAACTCAGGCCCAGTTCCTTCCTCACAAACACCAAGTCACTCCTGCTGCAGCTTTCCAACAAATACAGCACTCAGGAAGGTCTTTACTTAGACCTGACGACACAAAACAGAACAACATCTGCCAGAACAATCACTTGACATTTGTGTAGCAGTGAGGGCAAAGCAAGTCACCAAAACACAGATGGCAAAAGCAATAACTCTCCTTGGCTGTCAGTGAGAAGCCTGCCATATTCCACTTAATGGAGAGCATGTCAACAGCTGATAACAGCGAGTGTGCAAATACCACCACTCAAACACCACCACAATTTCCAACTCCAAATTAAATCTACTTGCTTCAAGCTTTTGAATCCAAGATTTGTACAACAGCCCAATCAATTAAGCACAGTTGTACGAGACCGGCCACTCCTTCCCCTTGCCCGGAGATGTAGCAAGTATACAAGGAAATAACTGCATTAATATAGCACCTTAAAAGTTTATTTATTAGTGTCACAAGTAGGCTTACATTAAAACTGCAATGAAGTTATTGTGAAAATCCCCCAGTAGCGACACTCCCTCACTTGTTCGGGTACACCGAGGGAGGATTTAGCATGGCCAATGCGCTTACCCAGCATGTCTTTCGGACTGTGGGAGGAAACCGCAGCACCCGGAGGAAAGCCACATGGACACAGAGAGAATGTGTAGGCTCCAGACAGACAGTGACCCAAGCCGGAAATCGAACCCAGGTCCCTGGCGCTGTAAGGCAGCAGTGCTAACCACTGTGCTGCCCTTACTTGTGCCAACTTAGAATGCTCCAAACTGCTTCAAAGCCAATTAAATATTTTCTTTGGAAGAAACTGAGCTGCCAATTTGTACATAGTAAGATCCCAAAACCAGCAATGAAACGAATGATCAGGTAATGTGACATAGTGACGCTGACTGAAGGATAAATATCGACCAGATATTAACCTCGCTTCAAAATAGTGCCATGATGTGGAGATGCCGGCGTTGGACTGGGGTAAATACAGTAAGAAGTCTCACAACACCAGGTTAAAGTCCAACAGGTTTATTTGGTAGCAAAAGCCACAAGCTTTCGGAGCGCTGCCCCTTCATCAGGTGAGTGAGGAGTTCTGTTCACAAACAGGGCACATAAAGACACAAACTCAATTTACAAGATAATGGTTGGAATGCGAATATTTACAGGTAATCAAGTCTTTACAGGTACAGACAGTGAGTGGAGAGAGGGTTAAGCACAGGTTAAAGAGATTTGTATTGTCTCCAGCCAGGGCAGTTAGTGAGATTTTGCAAGCCCAGGCAAATCATAGAGGTTACAGATAGTGTGGAATGAACCCAAGATCCTGGTTGAGGCCGTCCTCATGTGTGTGGAACTTGGCTATCAGTTTCTGCTCAGCGATTCTGTGTTGTCGTGTGTTGTGAAGGCCGCCTTGGAGAACGCTTACCCGAAGATCAGAGGCTGAATGCCCGTGACTGCTGAAGTGTTCCCCGACTGGAAGAGAACACTCTTGCCTGGTGATTGTCGAGCGGTGTTCATTCATCCGTTGTCGTAGCGTCTGCATGGTTTCCCCAATGTACCATGCCTCGGGACATCCTTTCCTGCAGCGTATCAGGTAGACAACGTTGGCCGAGTTGCAAGAGTATGTACCGTGGACCTGGTGGATGGTGTTCTCACGTGAGATGATGGCATCCGTGTCGATGATCCAGCACGTCCTGCAGAGGTTGCTGTGGCAGGGTTGTGTGGTGTCATGGTCACTGTTCTCCTGAAGGCTGGGTAGTTTGCTGCGGAAAATGATCTGTTGAGGTTGTGCGGTTGTTTAAGCACCACCAGAGGGGTGGTGCCGAGGGAGGGACCCTACCAATAGATGGGCAGTGCTGGGAGAGGGACCCCACCGTCCTTCAAACAACCGCACAACCTGGATGAATGAACACCGCTCGACAATCACCAGGCAAGACTGTTCCCTCCTTGTTGGGGAACACTTTAGCAGTCATGGGCATTCAGCCTCTGATCTTTGGTAAGTGTTCTCCAAGGCGGCCTTCACAACACACGACAACACAGAATCGCTGAGCAGAAACTGATAGCCAAGTTCCACACACACGAGGACGGCCTCAACCAGGATCTTGGGTACATTCCACACTATCTGTAACCTCTATGATTTGCCTGGGCTTGCAAAATCTCACTAACTGAACTGTCTGGAGACAATACACATCTCTTTAACCTGTGCTTAACCCTCTCTCCACTCACATTGTCTGTACCTTTAAGACTTGATTACCTGTAAAGACTCGCATTCCAATCATTATTTTGTAAATTGAGTTTGTGTCTTTATATGCCCTGTTTGTGAACAGAACTCCCACTCAACTGATGAAGGAGCAGCGCTTCGAAAGTTTGTGGCTTTGCTACCAAATAAACCTGTTGGACTTTAACCTGGTGTTGAGAGACTTCTTACTCTACTCAAAATAGTGCCACAGGATATTTTACATCCACCTGAATGGACAGAGCGGTCCCTCAACGGTTTTCACCTCATCTGAAAAGTGGCACCTCCAAAGGTGTGGCCCTCCCCCTGTACCACCCCTTCAATGCTGCAGCCCTCCCTTGGCACACCCCTCTGACGGTGGGGTCCCTCCCTCGGCACCACCCTCTGACAGTGGGGTCCCTCCCTCGGCACCACCCTCTGACAGTGGGGTCCCTCCCTCGCTACTGCCCCTCCGACGATGGGGTCCCTCCCTCGGCACCGCCCCTCGGACGGTGCTTAAATCACTAAGGTAGGATCTGAACAAAAACTTCAGCGACAGAGGCAAGAATCCTGTTCGCTGAGACATGACCAACCAAACCCTCTTGCCAGTTGTTTGGAGTTTCCAGCCAATTCATTTAAGTGACAAGGCCCTTGAAATTACTTTGCATGGCTGTGCATGTACAGCTAACTGAAAGGGGCTGGTTTGTACTCTGTCTGCTGGGAACATTCAGGCTGCTTAGAGCGAACATTGACTGACGCTTAGAATCACAGAATCCCTGCAGTACGGATGGAGGCCATTCGGCCCATTGAGTCTGTACTGACCACAATCCCACCCAGGCCCTATTCCCGTAACCCCACATATTATCCTGCTAATCCCCCTAACACAAGGGTCAATTTAGCATGGCCAATCAACCTAACCTGCACATCTCTGGACTGTGGGAGGAAACCGGAGCACCCGGAGGAAACGCACGCAGACACGGGAAGAATGTGCAAAACTCCACACACACAAACTGACCCGAGGCTTGAATTGAACCTGGGTCGTTGGCGCTGTGAGGCAGCAGTGGTAACCACTGTGCCGCCCTTTACACTTGTAAAGCAATCTGTTCCGATATGAGAGTGGAAATGCAGCAGATACTGCATCTTGGCCGATTGTAAGCTTCAGCTTAGCAAAATCACCACTGAGTGTTGGCCAGGGAGGTCTGGAGACCAGGCAGCAGGATAAAGACAAGAGAACTTGCAGGAGGGAAAGGGAAACCTTTAGGTTTTTTTTACTTGTTGGAGTCAAGTTCAAATCACTCGAAAATGTTTTGGAATACACATCTCTGAATTCATATAATCAGATTCCAGAAAAAAACATTACCTCCAATTTGTAACTTCTTCTGTTGTCAAATTAACAACTGTCTCAGCCTCGATGTAGAAGTTTTTTTTCATCGGTGAAAGGCCTTCATGCAAAGAGAGAAAGTTATTATTGGTAAATCTGATTCTGTCGGGTCAAGTTTAATATGGGCTCGGGATATGAGACTGGTGAGCAAGGTTTCGGAGTGTTTGGGAAGTGAGGCAGGAGTGAAATACTAACCAGCCCACTTCATAGCCTCGTATTTCTCCTTGTTCTCCCGCAATGAGTTCCAGTTGATGACAGGACGGGGCGCATTCGCGCTGCCACACTTGGCTGCGTAAGTGTCCGAGCCGCTCCTTGCGCCACTGCTGAATTTCGGTGCAAAGCCTTCAGAGAAGGAGGGAAGAAATCAAACATTTAACACACATTTCCGACAGACTGACTTTCTTTTCACATCTGGGATGTCAGAATGAGTTGTCGCCACATAGAATCCCTACAGTGCAAAAGGAGGCCATTCGGCCCATCGAGCCTGCACCGAATACAATCCCACCCAGGCCCTATCCCCATAATCCTGTGCATTTACCCTAGCTAGTCCCCATGACACTAAGGGGCATTTTAGCATGGCCAATCCGCCGAACCCACACATCTTTAGACTGTGGGAGGAAACCGGAGCACCCGGAGGAAACTCACACAGACACGGGGTGAACGTGCAAACTCCACACAGACACTGACCCGAGCCGGGAATCGAACCCAGGTCCCTGGCGCTGTGAGGCAGCACTGCTGACCACTGTGCTGCCCCAATGTGATGACTCTATTCGTTCTATCAGTGGAGGCAATCCTTAACCCCATCCCATGGTGAGGCAATATGACACTACCTCCACTGCCCACCCCATGTCACTGCGCATGCTCCCCACTCTTTCTCCCCCGCCCCCACAACAACTTTGCAATAAAGTTGATCCAATGCGATCAAACATTTCAACCAAAAAAAGAAGCGCGTGGCCTTTGTACAAAGACCTCCCAGACTCACTTCGGTCAGTCCTCCGAGCTCCATTCCACTCGTCTGTATTCCTCCTTTCAACAATATTCTCAATCAGCTCCTTGGCTTTCAGCTGGGCTGCGTGGCTGCCAAAGAGCTTCACTTCCACTTCAAAGTCTCCTTTTAATATCTAGCATGAAAAAGAGAGAAATACAGACAGTGCCCCAGAACGGGGCAAAGCAGCTTATTTTAGTCCTTGCTTGCGTTGACATTTTCGGACAGGGTAACGGGCTCCAATCTCTTTCTCAATCGCATGCGTTTCGGTTTGGAGCATTGGTGAGCTGCTCTCACCATCGGTTACAATGAATGCCTTTAACATTTGATAGGTGGCACAGTGGTTAGCACTGCTGCCTCCCAGAGCCAGGGATTCGAGTTCGATTCCCGGATTGGGTCAGTGTGTGGAGTCTGCACATTCTCCCCGTGTCTGCATGGGTTTCCTCCAGGTGCTCCGATTTCCTCCCACACTCCAAGGATGTGCAGGTTCGGTGGGCCAAATGGCCTCTTTCTGCACTGTAGGGATTCTATGAAAGAACCTCAGTTCTGTTACAAGAGGCAGACAATCTTTTTACTCACTGCAATGCTCCAATTGGTGGTTCTCCTGTTCTCAGGAACGTATTAGAATTGATGGTTTATGTTTTCAGTTGATAAAATATTGCTTCTACACTATTGCATTCAAGAGGTAAGATTCACATTGAATGTTTAGTTAAACATCCTCGTTTTCAACAGTGTCTTCTGACTGCCTACACACTAGATGAATGATAGAATGGTCACAACCTAGGAGGCCATTCAGTCCATTGAGCCTATGCTGACCTTCTCCCCATAGCCCTGGAAATGTTTCCTTTTTCAATTCCCTTCTGAAGGCCTTAACTGTCCCCATCTGCGCCACTCACAGGCAGTGCATCTCAGAGCCAAACCACCCACTGCTTGAAAAGGATTCTTCTCATGTTGCCACTGCTTCTTTTGCCAATTATCTTAAAAGCTTTGCCCTCTGCCTCACGATCTTTCCACCACTGGGAACAGTTTCTCCCGATCTACTCTGCCCAGACCCCACATGATTTTGAATTCTTCGATCTAGATCTTCTGAACGTCACTAGATACCAAGGTTACTCAGTATCAGGCTGAGCACCACAATCCTATTCAATATCCGTACCTTTCATCTGCTCTCCAGACCCTGGAATGCCCCCATTACATCAAAGTATCCCTTTACTTGTCCTCTAAGTACAACAGGAAGAGTGGAGCCCAAAGATGTGCAGGTTAGGTGGAGTGGTCAGGCTAAACTGCCCCTTTGTGTCCCAAGATGCGTAGCTTAGGGGGATTAGTGGGGTAAATACGTGGGGGTCCGTTGTTAGGGCCTAGGTGGGACGCTCCATCGGAGAGTCGGTTCTGACTCGATGGGCCAAATGGCCTGCTTCTGCACTGTGGGAATTCTATGCAATCACAGTTCCAGCTCTCTGAAGAGAGCCAGATGGGGCAACATCTGTGTCAAATGCTTTTGTAATAACTATTCTGCCAAGTAACCAAAGATCTGAACTAAGTAACAAAAGGGGAGGCAGTGGTTTGGTGGTATTGTCACTGGACTAGTAATCCAGAGCCCCAAGGTAATGCTCTGTGGACCTGGTTTCGAATCCCACCACAGCAGATGGTGAAATTTGAATTCAATAAAAATCTGGAATTAAAAGTCTAATGTTGACCATGAAACCAATGTCGATTATCGTAAAAGCCCATCTGGTTCACTGCTCTCCTTTAGGCAAGGAAATCTGCCGTCCTTACCTAGTCTGGCCTACATGTGACTCCAGAGCCACAGTAATGTGGTTGACTCATAACTGCCTTCAGGGAAGGGCAATAAATGCTGGCGCAGCCAGTGGCACTCACATCCCATGAACAAATAACAACAGAGTCGCTGAAAGTAATTATGCAGGTACAGCAGGTAGTAAAGAAGGCAAATGGTATGTTGGTGTTCATAGCGAGGATTTGCATATTGGAATAGAGATGTTTTACTACAATTGTATAGGGTACTGGTGAGGCCACAAATGGAGTATTTTGTGCAGTTTTGAGGAAGGATGTCCTTGCTATAGAGGGAGTGCAGCGAAGGTTTACCAGGCTGATTCCTGGGATGGCAGGTCTGTCATATGAGGAGAGGCTAAGTTGGTTAGGATTGTATTCACTGGTGTTTAGGAGAGTGAGAGGGAATCTCATAGAAATTTATAAAATTCTAATAGGGTAGATTCAGAACGAATGTCCCCAGTGGTGGGGGAGTCCAGAACTAGAGGTCATTTTTTGAGAATAAGGGGTGGGCTGAGGTGAGGAGAAATGTCTTCACTCAGAGAATGATGAATCGGTGCAATTCACTAGCACAGAAAGTAGTTGAGGCCAAAATGTTGTGTGATTTGAAGAAATTAGATATGGCTCTTGGGGCTAACGGGATATGTGGGGGGGGGGGGGGGGGAATCAGGGTGTTTAATTTGTTGATTAGCCATGATTATAAGTGGCAGAGCAGGCTCAAAGGGCCGAATGACCGACTACTGATTCTTTTTTCTACGTATCGAGATCAGAATGAATTCTAGTTTTGAAGATCTCATCAATTCCTACCTGTATTTTGGATCCTGACGCTTCCTCCAGCTCACGTATTTTAGATCCGCCTCGACCTAAACAGACATGAATGTTATATCAACCCCTGAGCTAGACAGTGTTGTTAAACAAAGAACTGTAGTTTCTTGTCTGATTTAAAGCTGTCTTGCCATACAGTTCCATCTATCTCTCAATGCTTGGACCAAACCCACTTCCTTTGATGTTGTTACAGTAAGGCCCTTCCATACAGTAGGGCCTTGCACACTCCACAGCAGATTATTGGAACAGGGTGGAATCAGTGGGATCGGTTTAGACAATGTTGGGAAAGTCCTGGACACCAGAAACCCAGTGAGCCCTGCATGTCGTGCCAATGATCTCTGCTTCTGTTCCATACTTAAACTGATAAGTTCCCACCCATCACGCAAACCAGCCTCCCATCCATTGACTCCGTCTACAATTCCCGTTGCCTCACTCACCCTGGATATACCCTCTTCCACCTTCTTCCGTCAGGAAAAAGATACAAAAGTCTGAGGTCACGTACCAACCAACTCAAGAACAGCTTCTTTCCCGCTGCCATCAGATCTCTGAATAGACCTACCTTATATTAAGTTGATCATTCTCTACACCCTAGCTATGACTGTAACACTACATTCTGCACCCTCTCCTTTGCTTCTCCCCTATGTACTCTATGAACAGTGTGCTTTGTCTGTAATGTGCGCAAGAAACAATATTTTCACTGTATCCCAATACATAGAATTATCATAAAAGTCACAGATGGAATTATCATAGAATCCCCACAGGGGACCATTCAGCCCATCGAGTCTGCACCGACCACAATCTCACCCCAGGCCCTACTCCTGCAACCCTACACATTTACCCTGCTAATCCCCCTGACAACAGGCTCAATTCAGCATGGGAAACAACCTAACCTGCACATCTTTGGACTGCGGGAGGAAACCGGAGCACCCGGAGAAAACCCACGCAGACACGGGGAGAATTTGCAAACTCCGCACAGACAGTGACCCGAGGTTGGAATTGAACCTGGGACCCTGGCGCTGTGAGGCAGCAATGCTAACCATTGTGCCACCATGCCGCCCCATACTTGCGACAATAATAAATCAAATCGGATCTCACAGTGTCTTAATGCAGAGTAAAATGGGCTAAGGCTTCGATATGCCAGTCAGCATGTATTCACATTATGCTCCACTTATGCTCCTGAAACATGGAATCGATCCTCTAGGTAAGCCAATGTGGGACTATCACCTATTTCAAGCTCCCTTTGTGAAACTGAATTGTAAGTGATAACAGTTGGTGTTGTGCCTGGCTTGGGAACTTTCATCGGATACTCAGCAGATAAACCACTCTAGAAGAAAGTGCCAACTTCCGCTGCTTCCATAAAGTGGAATCAGGAGAAGCAGCTGAGCTCCCTGCAGCTCCATATTAAACTGCACAGCACTGACGGCAATCATTCGCCCTCTACCTGCACGAAGGGGGGGAGGTTTAACACAGATATCAGAAGGACATATTTCACACAGAGGGTCGTGGGGGCCTGGAATGTGTTGCCGGGCAAGGTGGTGGAGGCGGACACACTGGGAACGTTTAAGACTTATCTAGACAGCTATATGAACGGAGTGGGAATGGAGGGATACAAAAGAGTGGTCTAGTTTGGACCAGGGAGCGGCGCGGGCTAATTGTTCCTGGTTTCTCGTTTCAAGGCTTCATTCTACGATCATCTTGCTGGTGCCAGTACAGAGTGAGACTGCGGATAGTTGGGAACCTGTCTCGGGGGCAGGGAATTCATATGGTGTTCGTGGAAGTGGAAATGACTAGGGTTGGGAAGCATTTTCCGATCGGGGCCATTGTGATCTCCTGGACTCGTTTCGATCGCCTCAGGGGGTCGGAGAGGAATTTCCCAGATTTTTTTTTCCCCATATTGGCCCTGGGGTTTTTCACTCTGGGTTTTCGCCTCTCCCTGGAGATCACATGGTCTGGAATGGGGGGGTGGGGGTAAGTTAATAGGTTGTAATGAACAAAGCATCGTAGCTGTGAGGGACAGCTCGGTGGATAGGATATTGGTATGTAGATAGGCTGGAAAATTGGGCGGGGATCCTGGATTCAGGATTCAATCCTGGACCGGGGAGCGGCGCGGGCTTGGAGGGCCGAAGGGCCTGTTCCTGTGCTGTATTGTTCTTTGTTCTCTTTGTCTGAGCGAGAGTGGAGGGAGAAGTCGGGGAATGGGGGCAATTTACGTCAGTATTCATCATCAGAATTTAATACCATTATTCACCCCCGGATATTTACCCCAGATTATGATTATAGAGTCACAGTTTTAGGAAAGGGAAATGCACTTGATAAAGTTTTGAGAGAGTAACTCGGAGGAACTAAGAAACAGGATTAGGTTATTTAGCTCCTTGAGCCTGTTCTGTAATGCCATGAGATAATCTGAACTTGACCATACTCTTATATACCCGCTTTTACCCCTTTTCCTTCAACACCTCGTTAAAAATCTCTCAATCATAGAATAAAAAATCATCATTTGTGGGAGAGTTCCAAATTTTGTCCGTCCTTAACACTTAGAAGCATTTTCTAACTTCATTCCTGAAAGACACGATTCTAGTTTGTACGACATGGCTCCTATCCCTACACTCCATAACCAGCAGAAGGTTTCGATCTACCCTGTTCCCTTGACTACTTTGATCACATCGCCACTTAGCCATCTAAATTCCATGAAATTCAACACTCTTTTGTGTAATCTTTTCTCATAATTTAACCAAGAATTATTCTGATAAATCTACACTCTCCCTCCAATGTCAATATATCCTTCCAAGGATGCCCAGAACTGCTTACGATACTCTTGGTGAGGTCTAACTGGTCTTTGCATAGCTGTGACATACCTTCAATCCCTTTCTATTCTAATCCTCTAGATTAATATGCCATCGTTCCATTAGCCTTTCTTGATCATTTTTTGTACCTGCTCTGACATTGTAATGATTTATAACATGGAACTCCTCATTTCTTTGGACCTTCACTGTTTCTAGCTTCTTACCACTTGCCAAGAAACCTGTTCTATCCTCTTCCGGTCCAAATTGGATCACTTCATATTTGTCTTATCAAAATCCATTTTCACTCTTGCCCACTCAATCCATTGTCTCTTTACAATTTTACGTTTCCATCTACACTGCTTACAATGCCACCTAAATTTGTGTATTCAGCAATTGGTTGGTGGCTTTCCATCCCATCTTCTCAGTTGTTGATAAATGCGTCAAATAGCTCTGGTCCCAACACAGATCCTTGAGGGACACCACTGCACACATGATGCCAATTAATACACCTGCCCATTACCTCAGACTCAAAACGTTGGCTCTATTCTCTTTGCAGATGCTGTCAGACCTGCTGAGATTTTGCAGCATTTTCAATTTGTTTCAGATTCCAGCATCTGCAACATTTTACCTTTATCCCATAAGCTCTATTGTCTCCTGCTGCTCAACCAATTGTCTAAGCAAGTCAATAATTAGTCTTCAACTGTGTGAGCTTCATCTCCTGCCAAGTCTTTCGTAAGGAATTTTCAATTCCTCTCTGGCCACGGGGGTAGGGGCCAGATGACTGGAGAACAGCTAATGTGGTTCCGCTATTTAAGAAGGGTTGCAGAGATAAACCAGGGAACTACAGACCAGTCTCACGTCGGTGGTAGGGAAACTATTAGAGAAACTTCTGAAGGAGAGCACCTAGCTCCACTCGGAGAGGCCAAGCTTGATCAGGGATAGTCAGCATGGCTTCGTCAGAGGGAGGTCATGCCTAACAAATTTGATTGAATTTTTTGAGGAGGTGACCAGGTGTGTAGACGAGGGTAGTACAGTCCATGTAGCTTACATGGATTTCAGCAAAGTCTTGACAAGGTCCAACGTGGGAGACTTGTAAAGAAGTTAAATTCACATGGGATACAGGGTAATTTGGATTCAAAATTGGCTCAGTTGTCGGAGACAGAGGGTGATAATACAAGGCTGCTTTAGTGACTGGACGTCAGTGTCCAGTGGTGTACCACAGGGATCTGTGATGGGCCCCCTATTATTCATCATTTATATGAATGACATTGATGACTATGTGGGGGTAGGGATAGTAAGTTTGCAGATGACATAAAGATTAGACAGGTGGTTAACAGTGAGGTGGAGTGTCTTGGGCTACAAAAGATATAGACGGAATGGTCAAATGGGCAGATAAATGGCAGATGGAATTTAACCCTGAAAAGTGTGAGGTGATACACTTTGGAAGGAGTAATTTGACAAGAAAGGATTCAATGAATGGTATGAAGTTCTGTGGAAAAAAGGGACATTGATGTGTTTGTCCATAGATCTCTGAAAATGGAAGGACATGTTAGTAGGATGGGAACTTGCCTTTATCAATTGAGGCATAGATTACAAAAGCAGGGAAGTCACGTTGGAATTGTGTAGAACTTTGGTGAGGCCACAGCTGGAGTACTGTGTGCAGTTCTGGTCGCCACATTATCAGAAGGATGTGATTGCACTGGAGGGGGTGCAGAGGAGATTTACTAGGATGCTGCTTGGGATAGAACATTTAAATTATGAAGAGAGATTGGACAGGTTTGGGTTCTTTTCGTTGGAGCAGAGAAGGCTGAGGCGCGGCCTGATCGAAATATACAAAATTATGAGAGGCATGGACAGAGTGGATAAGGAGCAGCTGTTCCTCTTAAAGGGTCAGTCACGAAGGGACATAGGTTCAAGGTGAGGGGCAGGAGGTTTGTGGGGGTGGGGGTGGGGGGGGGGGGGGTGGGGAATGTGAGGAAAATGTTTTTTACCCAGAGGGTGGTGACGATCTGGAATGCGCTGCCTGGGAGGGCTGTGGAGGCAGATTGCCTCACATCCTTTAAAAAGTATCTGGATGAGCACTTGGGACGTCATATCATTCAGGGCTATAGGCCAAGTGCTGGCAGATGGTGGGAGTTCAAGTGTTTCTAACGTGTCAGTGCAGACTCGATGGGCCTCTGCTGCGTTGTACGATTCTATGATAAGTTCCCCTCTTGAGAGGAACTTTATGTATTCTGGAAGTCCAGATAAATCTCTCTGTCCATTACTTTAGTCACATCTTGAAAAAACTTCAAGTCAAGCATGCCTTACTCTTTTTACAATTGGTTGCAGGAGTGTAATTATTCAAGCTGGTCAGTCACCCTATTCCTAATAATATACTTTTACGAGTTTCCCAACTATACTTGTCTGGTTTCCCTCTCGCCTTTCTTAAATAATGGGGTGACATGCACAATTCTCCAGTTTAAAAAGGGCTTCTGAATTCAGAGATCTTTTGCAAGATTATAGTTAGGGCATTGCAATGTCCTTACTTCCTTCTTTTAAAACGTCGGAATAGAAACCATCTGGTCCTGGGGATATGGTTATGCTTTCAAGTTATTTTCTTCTTTGTTATTTTGTTTACATTAATTTTGAGAGACTGTTTTTAATTCAATACTAGTTTTTGGGAGGTCTGGCCTGCTGATCGAATCTCTGCATTTATATAATCTTCCACTTCACAGTTACTGTCGGGGGGGGGGCGTCTACATAAAACTCCCTTTGTTATTTTATAATTCTGCCCATAAAGTCTCCACTGCCTGCTTACTCCTCACATCATTAAAGTGATTTCATTCTTAGCAAGAGAAGAGGTCACTCGAGTAGAATGCATATCCCCGCCACACTGTGTTAACTCAATGTTGTTACAATTACACAGCTCATAGAAACATAGAAAAACTACAGCACAAAACAGGCCCTTCGGCCCACAAGATGTGCCGAACATATCCCTACCTTTTAGGCCTACCTATAACCCTCCATCCTATTAAGTCCCATGTACTCATCCAGGAGTCTCTTAAAAGACCCTACTGAGTTTGCCTCCACCACCACTGACGGCAGCCGATTCCACTTGCTCACCACCCTCTGTGTGAAAAACTTACCCCTAACATTTCCCCTGTACCTATCCCCCAGCACCTTAAACCTGTGTCCTCTCATAGCAGCCATTTCCACCCTGGGAAAAAGCCTCAGAGTCCACCCGATCTATGCCTCTCAACATCTTACATACCTCTATTAGGTCTCCTTTCATCCTACGTCTCTCCAAGGAGAAAAGACCGAGCTCCCTCAGCCTATCCTCATAAGGCATGCCACTCAATCCAGGCAACATCCTTGTAAATCTCCTCTACACCCTTTCAATCTTTTCCACATCCTTCCTGTAATGAGGCGACCAGAACTGAGCACAGTACTCCAAGTGGGGTCTGACGAGGGTCTTATATAGCTCTTCTTTGAGGCTTTCCCACACCTGGTTGATGCGCTGTAACTACAAGGCTGAACAAAATAAATCTTTTATTTAAAAAAATGAGCTTCAATCTCCATGAGGAGATTTCAGGTCAATTCACAACAAACAACCTGCTCTGAAAACACTGCTCACATTTTGACAGCTATGGTAAGTTCCAGAGCAGCTGAGACAATCCACAACATTCTAGAACAATCCAGAACATTCTAAATGAACCTACAACATCCTAAAAAAGTAAAATTTCCCTACTTTGCAAAATTCCAGGATCTGGATCACCATTAAAAACAAATCAGTTCTTCCGTTCCATACCCTGCATGTCAAATTTTGTTGAAATCTGTTTCTGAGATATATTATTTACAGACTAATAGGGGAGGAAGCATTACCATTTTGCATATTTTCGGGAGACCTTTTGGCCTGATATATTTACTTATAGGCAGGAAAATGGGGATGAGGAGCATATCAGCCATGATCGAATGGTGGTGCAGACTCGATGGGCCGAATGGCCTAATTCTGCTCCTATACCTTACGGACTTATAATATTTAGTTCCCACCGCTGAACATCTTACAGCCATGTCTCAGCAATGCCTATGCTCATTAACCCTTCCAAGTTGAATTTGTGTCTGCAATTCATTTAATTTGTTTTTATACTCCACGTTTTTTATTTGAAGTTGTATTTTGACTACCTGTGCTTCAACCCTACTGTTTTACTCTCATTTTTTGAGATTCCTCCTAGTTTCATATTGCACCTTTTAGTTTTCTCTTTACCTGCTTAAAGCACGTTACTCTACTCTTTTCGTCTTTTAGTTTGTTCTTGAACTATTTACTTTTCCTTATGAAGCCTCCCTCCCACCTCAATTTCTTTCCACTTGGACCTTGGCTCCAGCCCAGTTCAGAATAGCCCACTTCAACAGCACAGTTCCTTCCTGTCCCAGCGCTTGTCAACATTCCACGCAATGGAAACCCTCTTCCCAAACACTCTCAATCAGCCAACCATTCATTTCCTTAACTTGCTTATGCCTCCACCAAGCTCTTATCCTTTCACTCTGAGCTCCTGGCATACTCCAAACAGGACTCTCGTTTACTCTTCCTAACATGGGTCACAATGGCTCAATCCTTCCCCTGCCCCAGCTCCAACATACTTTCTAGAGAGTTTGAGATGCCCCTCACCCTGACACTTGGCTGCCAACATACCACATGGACCTCTTGATCCCGCCCACAAAGAATGCTACCTGTCGTGCTGATTAGTGAATTTCCTACAAATTGCCATTCTGCACCTCTCCCAGTCTTGGATAGCCTTCTGTCCCAATGCGCCATGACCGATATCCTGGCTGTGCTTCCAAAGCTTATTATCCTTAGCACCTATGTTGAATAGGATCAATTTCTACAGAAGTGCATCCTCTATTCCACCCACAGGGCTGCACGGTGGTTAGCACTGCTGCTTCACAGCACCAGGGACCTGTGTTCCAATTCCAGCCTCAGGTCACTGTCTGTGTGGAGTTTGCATGTTCTCTCCGTGTGTGTAGGTTTCCTCTGGGTACTCTGGTTTCCTCCCACAGCCCAAAGATGTGTGGGTTAGGTGGATTGGCCATGCTAAATTACCCCTTAGTGTCGGGGGACTAGCTAGGGTAAATCATGGCATTATGGGATAGGGCCTGGGTGGGATTGTGATCATTACAGACTCAATGCGCTGAATGGTCTCCTTCTGCGCTGGAGGATTCTATAATACATTAATGATAGGTGTCAGCAACCTCATTCTACACGTGCACTTCTCCACGAGATGTGACTGAAGTCCGCAGCAAACTGTCCAGATAATGTGCCCCTCTATTATGTACTGGGAAGTCTCCAACTCCCACTCCAGCTCAATTACGCTGAGCCAGAGAGGATCGAAATATAGACATGTACTGCCGATGTGTTCATGAGGGCTCTCCAATAAACCTGCACATACCCCATCCAGACAATCTGCTCTGCCATATTAAGTCTAGATTATTCATATTTACTCTTTATGTTTATTGGAAGTTTAGTTTCCACAAACTATTTGCAATAAAACACTGGGCTTTTAAGAAAATACTTATTGCTTCAAACTTTGAAAGACGGGGCTGAGGGGAGACCTGATAGAGGTCTACAAAATCATGAGAGGCATAGACAGGGTGGAGAGTCAAAGCCTTTTTCCCAGGATGGAAGTGTCAATTACAAGGCGGCACAGGTTCAAGGTGAGGGGGAAAGTTTAAGGGAGATGCGTGGCGGAAGCTTTTCACGCAGAGATGGTGGATGCCTGGAATGCGCTGTCAGTGGAGGTGGTGAAAGCAAGCACAGTAGCAACATTTAAGAGGCATCTGGATGGGTACATGATTAGGAAGGGAATATAGGGATGTGGACCGAGTAAAGGCAGAAGGTTTCTTTCAGCTTAGTTGCGGCATCATGATCGGCACAGTCTTGGAGGGCCAAAGGGCCTGTTCCTGTGCTGTACTTTTCTTTGTTCTTCCCTAACCCACAAATATTGGAGGCAAAAAGCAGCATCACTGAGCACACAATGCCAACTTTTCCTAACTTTTATATTCAATTTACACTGCGCTTCTTTTCTGACCACTCTAGATGAGGGGGAACCCGTAGATGCAGCATATCTGAATTTTCAGAAGGCTTTCGAAAAGATGCCATACAAGATTTTATTACACAAGTTTGGGGCTCAAGGGATTGGAGTTAAGAGTGAAGATTGGTGAATGGAGAGAATGGAGGAATAAATAGCTATTTTTGAGATGGTAGGCTGTTGCAGGGATCAGTGCTTGGGCCTCAGCTGTTTGAGCCATTTTCAATAAGTTAGATGTGGGGGACAGAGTGTAATATTCCCAATACAATAACAGCAAAATACTGCGGATGCTGGGAATTTCGAATGAAAACAGAAAATGCTGGATAAACTCAGCATGTCTGGCAGCATCTGTGGAGAGAGAAACTGAGTTAACATCTGTATGACTCTTCTTCAGAGTTAAAGAGAGGGAGAAATATGATGGATTTTATACTGTTCGTCTGTGGAGCAAAATAGGTTAGTGATAGCGTGAGCTTGGAGAGACTGCGCAAAGATGTATAGGGCACAAGAGAAGTGTCAATGACAGTGCTAAGGACAATAGAAGGTACTGATAGCGGCATAAAGATAAGATAGCAGAATGTGTTAGTTGGGCGAACAAAGGTTAGTGCTGGTCCTGTTTGGGAGTGGGGAGTTGCATTCAGACAAAAACATTTCAGGATTTTAAAAAAAGGATCAAGATGGCAGAGGAAGTTCATTGTCTAAAATTGTTGCACTCAACAATAAAGGAAACTCATATTCTCCCCGTGTCTGCGTGGGTTTCCTCCGGGTGCTCTGGTTTCCATCCACACTCCAAAGGTGTGTGGGTTAGATGGATTGGCCATGCTAAATTGCCCCTAGTGTTAGGAGGATTAGCAGGGTAAATGTGTGGGGTTACGGGAATAGGGCCTGGGTGGGATTGTGGTCGGTACAGACTCGATGGGCCGAATAGCCTCCTTCTGCATTATAGGGATTCTATGGAATGTTGAGCCCAAAAAGGCCTAATCGGAAAACGAAATGTTGCTCAGGCCCAGGACGGATATGTGGACATGAGGGCAAGGCATACATCCAAGCAAAATATATACAAGTTTGATGGATACAAAGCTAGGTGGAAAAGTAATTCATGAGGAGGATGTAACGAGATGGCAAAAGGATAGAGACTGGTTAAATGACTGGGCAAGAACAAGAGTAAGGAGTATAATGTTGAGAAGTGTGAAACTCACTCTGCTAGAAAGAACGGAAAAATAGAAGATTTTTTCTAAAAGGCAAGAAACTAATCCATGATAACATTCAGGAAGATTTGGTTATCTTTGTACACAGAACACAAAGTTATCACGCAAGTATAGCAAGCAATTAGGAAGGCAAAGGGTTGCTGGTTAATGTTGGACTTTCATGAGACCACATCTGGAGTATGGTTTTGGTCTTCTGTCCATGGGAAAGATATACTTGCCTTAGAGATGTGGACAAAGATCCACACGATGGATTCCTATGAGGGCTGTCTAAAGAGAAATTGATAGCATGGGCCTCATGTTCTGTGCATTTCTGAAGGACAAGTGGTGATTCTCATTGAAATGTACAAAATTCCCAAATAATTTAACAGGATAGATACCAAGAAGCTGATTTTCCCCAGGCCGGAGAGTCCAGGATTGGTGCCAGAGTCTCAGGATAAGGGGTCATTTCAAGTTGAGATGAGAAAGTTCTTCACTCTGGAGCATTGTAAACCTTTGGAGTCCTCTATCCAAGAGGGCCCAAGTAGGTCAGTCTCAAGAAAATTAATTGAGTATATTTTTTTGGTCTCTATGTGAATCAAAGGACATGTATAAGTTCAGTCTTAGTGACTGGCATGGCAGCCTCGAGGTGTTGTGTGATCGATCTTGCCCTCATGTTCTTATTTAACTCAACATTTCCCAATTGATAAACACCCAATATGCAACCCCAACTATTTAAACCATAGAATTTAACCCAGTTTTCATGCCCTGACATTTAATCCAGACTCAATTCTGTCGCATTAACCTGTCCAGTGCACACATTTGGATCCTGATACTTGTCTGCTTTACTCACACCTAGGTGCTTAACACTAATATAGTTAAAGCCCACCAATGGCTCTACTTTCTCAGAAGACTAAGGAAATTCAGCATGTCCGCTACAACTCTCATCAATTTTTACAGATGGAAAGCATTCTTTCCAGTTGTATCACAGCTTGGTATGGCTCCTGCTCTGTCCAAGACCGCAAGAAACTACAAAGGGTCATGAATGTAGCCCAATCCATCACGCAGACCAGCCTCCCATCCATTGACTCTGTCTACACTTCCCGCTGCCTCAGAAAGGCGGGCAGCATAATCAAGGACCCCGTGCATCAGACATTCTCTCTTCCCCCTTTTTCCGTCGGGAAAAAGATACAAAAAATCTGAGATCATGTACCAACCGACTCAAGAACCTGCTGCCATCAGGTTTTGAATGGACCTATCCTATATTAAGTTGATCTTTCTCTCCACCCTAACTATGACTGTAACACTACATTCTGCACTCTCTCCTTTCCTTCCCTATGAACGATATGTTTTGTCTGTATAACGCGCAAGAAACAATACTTTTCATTGTATTGTAATACATGTGATAATAATAAATCAAATCAAATACACAGGGCATTGGCCCCTCTGGATTGTTCCCTCCCTTTCCAAACCCCATTATTTATCCCGGCTTTCGCAAAAGGATATTTATCCTGGTAATTGCCTCCCCCAATTCAAACTTGTTCACCATCTTTATCCCAAAATAATATATATTTTAATATACGAACACTGGACCCTCCTGGTATTTGGCTAACAACACCCCATGGTACTCTCAGCCAGGTTTATATCTCTATTGTTTCCTCTGGTACTTACCCCTGTAATTACACCTGGTATTCACATGTACTATCAAGAAGGATCCTGGATACAGAAAAAGACTGTGAACCTTGACAGTAAAGAAGCATTTGACCGAATATGGCATCAGGGAACCCGAGCAAAACTGAGAATGAGAGGAAAATCTCTGGCTGGTGTCATGCCTAGTGCAAAGGAAGATGGCTGTGGTTGCTGGAGGCCAATCCTCTTAAGGCATTGCAGCAGAAAGTCCTCATGGCAGTATCCTAGGTCCAAGCTTCAATGATCTTCCCTCCATCAGGTCAGAAGTGGGAATGTTTGCTGATGATCGCAGTGTTCAGTACTGTACGCAAATCCTCAAATACTGAAAGCAGTCTGTGCCCACGTGCAGCAAGATCTGGGACAATGTTCAGGTTTGGACTGATAAACGGCAAGTAATATTCACGCCACACAAGTGCAAGGCAAAAGAGAATCTAACCATTGCCCTCGACGTTCAATGGCATAACCTTCACTGAACCTCCATCAACATCTTGTGGTTGGTGGGGATGGGGGTGGGCAGTAGGGATGTGTGCCAACGTTGACCAGAAACCCAGCCTAACCAGACACACAGATAGTGTGACTACAAGGATAGGTCACAGACTGGGATTCCTGCGGTGAGTAACTCAACTCCTCATTCTTAACATAAACAGGGATATGTACAGAAAGGGGGGGGGATATGTTTCTACGAAGGGGGAAAATCAGGATATTGAATTCGATGATCAGCAGGATCAAAATGAATGGCAGAGCAGGCTCGAAGGGCGTAATGGCCTACTCCTGCTTCTAGTTTCTAAGGATGCCTCACATCTGGTATTTACAGCTGACATGTACATCACTATTTACTCCTGAAAATTCACCCTTAGGTATTTATCACTAATATTCACATTTGTTCCTACCTTAAATGTTTACAAAAATCAGATTTAGCACTTGTATTTAGAACAGTGAATGAGTCCCCAGGTATTTATAATGCCTGGGCAAGTGCTCTAATATTTACCTCTGGTTTTTCACCCGGCTACTTACAACTGACATTCAAACTAGCAACATATTCCTGGATTTCACACCAGAATGTAGCCAGCCAAGCTGGGAAAAGCGGGGCTTTACATCTCAATACACATAACTTGTTAGTTAATCTCAACAAGCACACAATGCTCTGATGCAGATGTCCAGACATTTACCCTGCGGCATCAACGCTTGGATGCTTGCCCCATCAATGCTCGGGGGATAACACACTGATACCCCCACCCACAGGGAGATTAACCCCTATGACCCCGTTAGGTTAGGATTACCCCATCAAAAGCCATGCCACCCTACGGTGCACACACCTTGGAGCTCACTCCATCAATGCCCAGCGTATTACCACACACACCATGTCCTCGCACAGTCATTTATGTCTGACACTGATGCCCAGGCATTTACCAGCCCAATATTCACATCTAGACATTTACCTTCTGGAAGGCTTGGGAATTTAAGCTCCCAATACCCACATCTAGGCATTTACCTTACAACAACCACACAACTGGGCATTTACCTACTGTCAGGTATTTACCCATCACAGGGTATTTACCATCTGACAACCCAATCCCAGGATATTTACCCACTCCCGGGGGATATTCCATCCCTCTGGGAGTGCACCTGCCGTCACCCCGGTGGGAGGGCACACCTGCCCTCTCCCCGGCGGGGGGGTGGGGGGGGGAGGGAGATCCACCCTCCCCGGGGGGTGTATCCATCATGGGCCATGCTAAATTGCCCCTTAGTGTCCCGGGATGCGTATGTTAGAGGGATTAGCGGGTAAATATGTGGGGATATGGCCTGGGTGGGATTGTGGTTGGTGCAGACTCGATGGGCCGAATGGCCTCTTTCTGCACTGTCGGGTTTCTATGATTCTGTGTATCCGCTCTCGCCCCGGGAAAAGGGGGTGTATCCGTCCTCCCCCCGGGGGGGGGGGGGGGGGGGTGTATCTGCCCTCCCCCCGGTGGGGGGGGGGGGGGGGGTGTATCTGCCCTCCCCCCGGTGGGGGGGGGTATCTGCCCTCCCCCCGGGGGGGGGGGGGTATCCACTCTCCCCCCAGGGGTAGGGTGGGGTGTATCCGCCCTCCCCCCACGAGGATGTATCCACTCTCGCCGGGGGGGAGCGGGGTGTATCCGCCCATCCCCTGGGGGGGGGGGGTGTATCTGCCCTCCCCCCAGGGGGGGGGGTATCCACTCTCCCCCCAGGGGTAGGGTGGGGTGTATCCGCCCTCCCCCACGAGGATGTATCCACTCTCGCCGGGGGGGAGCGGGGTGTATCCGCCCATCCCCTGGGGGGGGGGGTGTATCTGCCCTCCCCCCGGTGGGGGGGGGGGGTGTATCTGCCCTCCCCCCGGTGGGAGGGGGGGGTGTATCTGCCCTCCCCCCGGTGGGAGGGGGGGGTGTATCTGCCCTCCCCCCGGGGGGGGGGGGGGGGTATCCACTCTCCCCCCAGGGGTAGGGTGGGGTGTATCCGCCCTCCCCCCACGAGGATGTATCCACTCTCGCCGGGGGGGAGCGGGGTGTATCCGCCCATCCCCTGGGGGGGGGGGTGTATCTGCCCTCCCCCCGGGGTATTTACCGATCACGGTGCCCACAGCCGCGCTCTCAATCAGGAAGCTGAGGGAGGGGGAGCTCGGTGGGCCCGAGTCCCGGCTCTGAGGCGCTGCGGCCCCGCCAGCCCCGGGCTGCCTCCCCCGGCGGGCCCGGCCCCAGTCCCCGGCACCCAGCTCCCCGCGGGGCCGAGGCCCAGGCCGCCCCCGGGTCTGTCCCCAGCTCCCCGCCGGCGGCCTCCACTCGGACTGCGGCCTCGGCCTCTGCTCATCGCCGCTGTCCGCCTCCCAGTCCGACATCCCGGCTCCCAGTGCGGCTGCGCAAACTCCGCGCGCTCCCCGCCGCGCGCGCACCCTCTTATCGGACACGCGCAGACCCGCGCGCGGCCAGCGGACCCCGGGAGCGCGCCCCCCAAAACCCACCACCCAAATCCCACAGGACACCCTGAACCCATCAGGGTGCCACCCCGGGGTGGAGCTGCCGGTCTGTGTGGATTCACATCGGCGGCATTCCCCAGCCTGGCTCATCCCGAATCCACCAATCCCACCGGATCCCAACGCACCTCCCATGACCAACCCCCTCGCCCGCTCTGATCCCAACGCACCTTCCCATGACCAACCCCCTCGCCCACTCCGATCCCAACGCACCTCCCCATGACCAACCCCCTCGCCCGCTCTGATCCCAACGCACCTTCCCATGACCAACCCCCTCGCCCACTCCGATCCCAACGCACCTCCCCATGACCAACCCCCTCGCCCGCCCCGATCCCAACGCACCTTCCCATTACCAGCCCCCTCGCCCACTCCGATCCCAACGCACCTCCCATGACCAACCCCCTCGCCCGCTCTGATCCCAACGCACCTTCCCATGACCAACCCCCTCGCCCGCTCCGGTCCCAACACACCTCCCCATGACCAACCCCCTCGCCCGCTCCGATCCCAACGCACCTTCCCATGCTATACCCCTTCGCCCGCTCCGATCCCAACGCACCTTCCCATGACCAACCCCTTCGTCCGCTCTGATCCCAACGCACCTTCCCATGCTATACCCCCTCGCCCACACCGATCCCAACGCACCTCCCCATGACCAACCCCCTCGCCCGCTCCGATCCCAACGCACCTTCCCATGACCAACCCCTTCGCCCGCTCCGGTCCCAACACACCTTCCCATGACCAACCCCCTCGCCCGCTCCGATCCCAACGCACCTTCCCATGCTATACCCCCTCACCCGCTCCGATCCCAACGCACCTCACGATGACCAACCCCCTTGCCCGCTCCGATCCCAATGCACCTTCCCATGCTGTATCCCATCGCCTGGGGTGCAGGAGTAGGCCATTCAGCCCTTTGAGTCTGCACCACTATTCAATATGATCCTGGCTAATCATGCACACTTTCAGTATCCTATTCCTGGTGTTTCTCTCCATGCTCCTTGATGCCTTTAGCCACCAGGGCAACATCCAGCTCCCTCTTGAACATATCTAACGAACTGGTCCCAACAGCTTTCTGTGGTAGAGAATTCCACAGGTTCACCACTCTCTGAGTGAAGAAGTTCTTTCTCATCTCAGTCCTGAATGGCTTACCGCTCGTTCTTAGACTGTAACCCCTCGTTCTGCACTATCCCAACATCGGGAACATTCTTCCTGCATCTAGCCTGTCCAGTCCCATCAGGATTGTATATGTTTCTCATTCTTCTAAATTCCATTGAGTACAAGCCCAGTCAATCCAATCTGTCTTCATCTGTCAGTCCTGCCATTCCTGGTGAACCTTCGCTAGACTCCCTCAATAGTAAGAATATCCTTTCTCAGACGAGCTGACCAAAACTGCACACAATACTCAAAGTCTGGCCTCAGCAATGCCCTGTATAACTGCAGCAAGACATCCCCACTCCTGTACTCAAAGGAAGGAGGTAATTGCTCTGTAGAAAGTGCAGAGGAGGTTTACAAGAATGTTGCCAGGCTTGAAAAGTGTAGCTATGAGGAGAGATTGGATAGGTTGTGGTTATTTTCCTTGAAGCAAAGAAGGCTGAGGGGAGAGTTGATTGAGGTGTACTAAATTATGGGGGGGAAGAGATAGATGGGACACGATAAAATTGATTCCCTTGGTGGAAAGTTCTAGGGACATAGATTCAAGGCAGTAGGTGTGGAGGGAATATGAGGAAGAACTATTTTACGCAAATGGTGGTGTGTGTCTGGAATTTCGGAATGTGTCTGGAATGGCTGCCCGAGTTTGTGGTGTCGGCAGAAATCCTAAACACTTTAAAAAACTACCTGGATCTGCACCTTAAGTGCTGTAAGTTACAGGGCTATGGGCCGGGTGCAGGAAGATGGGATTAGAAAGGGCACCTGGGTGCCCTCAGGCCTCCTGTGCTGTAACTTTTCTATGGCTCTATGGTTCTCACTTAACGTACACACCCTGAAGAGTGTGCATGAGGAAGGTGGAGAAATCTGCGGGCAACTTATGGTCGACAGTGGTGCAGTATTACTGGGTGATGTGACTTATCCCGAAATAGGTGCTGGATGTGATCAAAATGAGGAACAAATTCACCCAGAACTGTTTCCCGGATCAAATGTGTGTCAGGATAGGTAGGACATGGCTCGGTCGACATCAATGGGGATGAAGTGGAAATGGTTGAGAGTTTCAAGTTTCTAGGTGCCCAGATCACCAACAACCTGTCCTGGTCCCTCCACGCTGACACTATAGTTAAGAAAGCCCACCAACGCCTCTACTTTCTAAACAGGCGAAGGAAATTTGGCAAGTCAGCTACGACTCTCACCAATTTTTACAGATAGAGTCATAGAGGTTTACAGCATGGAAACAGGCCTTTCGGCCCAACTTGTCCATGCCGCCCTTTTTTTTTAAAACCCCTAAGCTAATCCCAATTGCCCGCATTTGGCCCATATCCCTCTATACCCATCTTACCCATGTAACTATCTAAATGCTTTTTAAAAGAGAAAATTGTACCCGCCTCTACTACTACCTCTGGCAGCTTGTTCCTTCAGTAAGGCCTTTGACAAGGTCCCTCATGGCAGACTGATGCAGAAGGTGAAGTCGCATGGGATCAGAGGTGAGCTGGTAAGGTGGATACAAAACTGGCTCAGTCAAAGAAGACAGAGGGTAGCAGTGGAAGGGTGCGTTTCTGAATGGAGGGCTGTGACAAGTGGTGTTCACAGTATGAGTTTTAACAACACCAGGTTAACGTCCAATAGGTTTATTTGGTAGCAAATGCCATTAGCTTTCGGAGCGCTGCTCCTTCGTCAGATGGAGTGGAAATCTGCTCTCAAACAGGGCACAGAGACACAAAATCAAGTTACAGAATACTGATTAGAATGCGACTCTCTACAGCCAACCAGGTCTTACTGATTAGAATGCGAATCTCTACAGCCAACCAGGTCTACAAGTGGTGTTCCTCAGGGATCAGTGCTGGGATCTTTGCTGTTTGTAATATATATAAATGATTTGGAGGAAAATGTAACTGGATTGATTAATAAGTTTGCGGACGACACAAAGTTTGGTGGATTTGCGGATAGCGATGAGGACCATCAGAGGATACAGAAGGATATAAATCAGTTGCCGACTTGGGCGGAGAGATGGCAGATGGAGTTTAATCCGGACAAATGTGAGGTAATGCATTTTGGAAGGTCTAATACAGATAGGAAATATAGAGTAAATGGCAGAACCCTTAAGAGTATTGATAGGCAAAGGGATCTGGGTGTCACTAAAAGTGGCAATGCAGGTGGAGAAGGTAGTCAAGAAGGCATATGGCATGCTTGCCTTCATCGGCCGGGGTATTGAGTTTAAAAATTGGCAAGCCATGTTGCAGCGTTAGAGAACCTTAGTTAGGCCGCACTTGGAATATGGTGTTCAATTCTGGTCGGCACGCTACCAGCAGGATGTGGAGGCTTTGGAGAGGGTACAGAAGAGATTTACCAGGATGTTGTCTGGTAAATCATTAGCTATGAGGAGAGGTTGGAGAAACTTGGTTTGTTCTCACTGGAGCGACGGAGGTTGAGGGGAGACCTGATAGAAGTCTACAAGATTATGAGAGGCATGGACAGGGTGGATAGTCAGAAGTTTTTTCCCAGGTTAGAAGAGCCAATTACTAGAGGGCATAGGTTTAAGGTGCGAGGGGCAAGGTTTAAAGGAGATGTACGAGGCAGATGTTTTACACAGAGAGTAATGGGTGCTTGGAACTCGTTGCCGGGGGAGGTAGTGGAAGCGGATACGGTAGTGACTTTTAAGGGGCATCTTGACAAGTACATGAATAGGATGGAAATAGAGGGATATGGTCCCCGGAAGGATAGGGGGTATTAGTTAAGTCGGGCCGCATGGTCGGTGCAGGCTTGGAGGGCCGAAGGGCCTGTTCCTGTGCTGTAATTTTCTTTGTTCTTTGTTCCAAACATTCACCGCCCTCTGTGTGAAAAAATTGCCCCTCTGGACACTTTTGTATCTCTCCCCTCTCACCTTAAACCTATGCCCTCTAGTTTTAGACTCCCCTACCTTTGGGAAAGGATATTGACTATCTAGCTGATCTGTGCCCCTCATTATTTACTAGACCTCTATAAGATCACCCCTCAGCCTCCTACAGTCCAGAGAAAAAAGTCCCAGTCTATCCAGCCTCTCCTTATAACTCAATCCATCAAGCCCCGATAGCATTCTAGTAAATCTTTTCTGCACTCTCTCTAGTTTAATAATAAGCTTTCTATAATAGGGTGACCAGAATTGCACACAGTATTCAAAGTGTGGCCTTACCAATGTCTTGTACAACTTCAACAAGACATCCCAACTCCTGTATTCAATGTTCTGACCAATGAAACCAAGCATGCTGAATGCCTTCTTCACCACTCTGTCCACTTGTGACTCCACTTTCAAGGAGCTATGAACATGTACCCCTCGATCTCTTTGTTCTGTAACTCTCCCCAACTGAGTAAGTCCTGCCCTGGTTCAATCTACCAAAATGCATCACATTGCATTTGTCTAAATTAAACTCCATCTGCCATTCGTCAGCCCACTGGGCCAATTGATCAAGATCCCGTTGCAATTGGAGATAACTTTCTTCACTGTCCACTATGCCACCAATCTTAGTGTCATCTGCAAACTTACTAACCATGCCCCCTATATTCTCATCTGAATCATTAATGTAAATGACAAATAACAATGGACCCAGCACTGATCCCTGAGGCACATCGCTGGTCACAGGCCTCCAGTTTGAAAAACAACTCTCTACAACCACCCTCTGGCTTCTGTCAAGAAGCCAATTTTGTATCCATTTAGATACCTCACTCTGGATCCTGTGAGATTTAACGTTATGCAACAACCTACCATGCGGTACCTTGTCAAAGACCTTGCTAAAGTCCATGTAGACAACATCAACTACACTGCCCTCATCTACCTTCTTGGTGCACAGTAGAAAGCATTCTTTCCAGATGTAATACAGCCTGGAATGGCTCCTGCTCTGACCAAGGTGGGAAGAAACTACAAAGAGTTGTGAATGAAGCCCAGTCCATCATGCAAACCAGCCTCCCATCCATTGACTCTGTCTACACTTCCCGCTGCCTCGGAAAAGCAGCCAGCAGAATCAAGGAACCCATGAGCCTGGGACATACTCTTCTTCCGTTGTGAAAAAGATACAAAAGTCTGAGATCACGTACAAACCAACTCAAGAACAGCTTCTTCCCTGCTGCCATCAGACTTTTGAATGGACCTACCTCATATTAAGTTGATCTTTCTCTACACCGTATGACTGTAACACTACATTCTGCACCCTCTCCTTTCCTTCTCCCCTCTGTACTCTATGAACAGTATGCTTTGTCTGTATAGCACGGAAGAAACAACACTTTTCACTGTATCCCAATACATGTGACAATAATAAATCAAATCAAATCTTCCATATCTGATGCTGCCTGCGGGATTCTCCTCAGCTTAAGATAAAAGGTTTACAAAATGAAACAGAGATTGTTCAGAAGTAAAATATATTAAATGAAATTATTCCCAAAGCCCAGGGAGTGATAAGAAAGAAACAAAAAGTGCCAAAGAGGAAATAGAAACAGGGTTTGATTTTTTTCTCAGTTTGTTATATTTTGAGAAAAGATGTCATTACCTTACTACAGAATTGACCTGTGGCTGAACAAAATAAATAAAACAAAACTAAAATCTCATCTCAAGCAAGTCATTTAAGGCAAAAATGACAGTTCCACATGATAAATTACTCGTGAAAACAAATTTATTAAAATTATTCAAATAGGATTTGAATTGACGTTAAGCATAATTAAAATTGATCTCAATAGACCCTTAGACCAGAATTTTACCGGCACATCCGCCCCCGGAATCAGAGAACGGCATTCTTCATTGGCCTCGGGAGGGACCGTACGAACCTCAGGCGGACGTGCGGTAAAATTCCGCCCTTCGTATCTGAGTCGGGAGTCTCCCATACACTAGAGGTTCATCTTTAGGTTTTCTATTTAATACAAGGTCAGGCATGAAAGGCCCCATATACATATCAAATAAGAAAAGGAATCAAAGGCTGTAAAATCTAAATATCCTTTATATATTATACAGTTCATCAAATTTACAGGCTGATTCTTGATGAATGAAAATGCAGATTCATTCATTACAATTTTCAAACTTCGAGCAACTATTTACAAAATTTTTACTTATATCAAATAAGTTAATACTTTAAAAAGGAAGGTGTCTAGATGTATGTGTCTATGATATCAGTTATGTTGTGGAAATTAATTTTTCATTGTTGTCTTGATAATGAGAGATTATGTTATGGAAGACAATGGTGTATGCTGAGATCATTTGCAGTTATAAGGGCAGCACGGTGGCACAGTGGTTAGCGCTGCTACCTCACAGCGCCAGGGACCCGGGTTCAATTCCGGCCTCGGGTCGCTGTGTGAGTTCTGCACATTTGCATGGGTTTCCGTGTCACATTTCCGTGTCTGCGTGGGTTTCCTCCAGGTGCTCCGGTTTCCTCCCACAGTCGAAAGATGTGCGGGTTAGGTTGATTGGCCATGCTAAATTGACCCTAGTGTCAGGTGATTCATGGTAAATACATAGGGTTATGGGAATAGGGCCTGGGTGGGATTGTGGTCAGTGCAGACTCAATGGGCTGAATGGCCTACTGCTGCACTGTAGGGATTTTATGATATCAGCTACAGAATGACATAAAAACAAGGGCATAGTGTTAAGTTTAAAGTTTATTTGTTAGTGTCACAAATCTAGCCTAACAGGACTGGACAGGGTAGATGCAGGGAGGATCTTCCCGATGGTAGGGGAGTCCAGAACCAGAGGGTCACAGTCTGAGGATTCAGGATAAGTCATTTAGGACGGAGATGAGACATTTCTTCACCCAAAGAGCGGTGAGCCTGTGGAATCCATTACCACAGGAAGTAGTTGATGCAAAACATTGAATGCATCCAAGAGGCGGCAGGATATAACACTTGGGGCAAATGGGATCAAAGATTTTGGGGAAAAAGCAGGATTAGGCTACTGAGTTGGACAATCAGCCATGATCATAATGAATGGCGGAGCAGGCTTGAAGGGCCAAATGGCCTCCTCCTGCTCCTATCTTCTATGTTTCTATGTAATTAGGTTTACATTAACACTGCAATGAAGTTTAGGTGAAAATCCCCTTGTCAGCACACTCTGGCACCTGTTTGGGTACACTGAGGGAGAATTTAGCATGGTACATGCGCCTAGCTAGCACATCTTTTGGACTGTGGGAGGAAACCGGAGCACCCAGAGGAAACCCACCCAGACAGGGGGAGAACGTGCAAACTCCACACAGACAGTGGCCCGAGCTGGGAATCGAACCCAGGTTCCTGGCGCTGTGAAGCAGCAGTTCTAACCACTGTGCCACTGTGGGAGACTTCAATTATCCTCTGAGGGTGGGGAAAAAATGTAAAGGGCAAAGGTGGAAGAAATTCCTCAAACCTGTACAAGAGAATTTACACCAATCAGTGTGCATTTCCAGCCTAACAAGGAATGAAGCTGCAGGGGAGGTGATGGTCCAGTGGTATTATCGCTAGACTATGAATCCAGAAACACAGCTAATGTTCTAATGTGGACCCGGGTTCGAATCCCACCATGGCAGATGATGGAATTTGAATTCAATACAAAAAATATCTGGAATTAAGAATCTACTGATGACCATGAAACCATTGGGATCCTGGGTTTTATAAAGACAGGCACTGGGTAGAAATGCTAAGAAATTAAACTAAATCTCTATAAGCACTGGTTAGGCATCAGTTGGAATGTTGCGTCCAATTCTGGGCACCATGCTTTAGGAAGAATGTCAGGCCCTTGCAGTAGATATAGAGAAAATAAAATTGAATGATACTGGGGAAGTGGGATTTCAGTTATGCGGGAAGACTGGAGAGGCTGGGGCTATTCTGCTTGGATTAAAGATTGAATAGAAGTTGTCAGAATGATAAAGGGTTTTGGACGGTAGTGAGAAACTGTTTCCACTGGCAGGAGGGTCATTAACCCGAAGACACAAGTTTAGGATAATTTAGGCAAAGCAAGCAGTTGAGATGAGGTAACCCTGTCTGACAGGGTGGTGCAAGTAGATTCAAGATTATCTTTCTTAAGGGAGTTGGACAAATAGCATCATAGAATCCATACAGTGCAGAAGGAGGCTATTCGGCCCATCAAGCCCGCACTGACATCAATCCCACCCAAGCCCTATCCCCGTAACCCCATGTATTTACCCTGCTAACTCCCCAACACACAATTTATCATGGCCAATCAACCTAATCTGCACATCTTTTGGACTGTGGGAGGAAACCGGAGCACCTGGAGGAAACCCACGCAGACACTGGGAGAATGTGCAAACTCCATACGGTCATTTTGATTTGATTTGATTTATTATTAGTCACCTGAGGCTGGAGTTGAACCCAGGTCCCTGGCGCTGTGAGGCAGCAGTGCCAACCACTGTGCCACCATGAAGGGAATCACTGACATGGTTATGGGGAAAGATTTGGACTGATTGGATATCTCTCACAAGGGAATGACAGGCCAAACAGTCCCCTTCCAAAGATTCTATGTTCAGCAATATGATCAATTGTGCTTCATGGCAGCACCTGGGTCCACCAGCTAGGCTGTTCAACATGGTGACACAGTGGTTAGCACTGCTGCCTCACAGCACCAGGGACCCGCGTTCAATTCCGGCCTTGGGTCACTATCTGTGTGGAGATTGCATGTTCTCCCCATGTCTGCGTGGGTTTCCTCCGGGTGTTCCGGTTTCCTCCCACAGTCCAAGGATGTGCGGGTTGGGTGGATTGGCCATGCTAAAATTGACCCTTAGTGTCAGGGGATTAGCAGGGTAAATATGTGGGGTTACAGGGATAGGGCCTGGGTGGACTGTGGTCGGTACAGACTAGATGGGCTGAATGGCCTCCTTCTGCATTGTAGAAATTCTAGGGATGGCATCATAACAACTAATCAGTACAAATATCAGAATCAATAGATTCACAAAATGATATACAAAGCATTTTAGAATAAGTGTTGTTCCGGTGCTGCATCCATATTTCATTCTGCTGGAGAACAGCTGATCAAAAGTTGCGTCTTTTCCAAAGGGGCAGAATACTGAATTCACTTTTCACCCTGCAACACACTCAGACTTCCAGTTCATGTTACTCTTGTGTCTCACAGATAGTTCTCATGCCTTTTGCAGCGAGGGAACAACTTGAAACGAGAATGTGGCTTTAAGCTAAAAAAGAAATCGCTGCTCAGCAGTTTTCAAAATATATAGAAATTAACTTCCAAAACAGTGGCAAATAAACAAATTGGAAAGGAGATTGATGTGTTTGCCTTGTGACAGACACACTGATCTATGTACCTCAAAGGTAGCTGAGAATATTTCTGATGTAAACAAGAATCTACACCTGGATAAAATGAGAAGGTTTGACTGGAGGTGCAATGCTACTGTACACACATGCTGTATCTAACAGTGGTTTGAATTGTTTAGACTCCTGAATACATGGGTACTCTGGTACGTCCTCAAGTGACTTCAATGCCCATTCCCCACAAGGACAATTCCTGCTTTATCTGCAGAATCAGGCTGTTTTGTTAGTAGCTGAAATCATTTCTAATTTATCATGCACTTTTCATGCAACGAAGTCATAACCGCTCCCACGAGTGCCTTTCTGATTTGTTCAGCTCTCATGCGTTTGAAAGTTTCCCAAGTTGTCTCGTCCTCAGAGAGACAGTCCATGTACGGGCACAGCTCAGACGCTGAAGCAATATTTGAAAGGGAGGTTTCTTTCGTTGTCATTTTAGTCGGACGTGAGATCGGCTCAAGGGGCCTGATGGTTCCTCGGCTGGCCCGCTGTGTTGGGGGGTCCTGGCGACACCCGCCCCCGGGGAGAGGGTGGCTTCGAGCATCTCTGCGCCAACCTCCTGGTCTCTTACCAAAGGCGGCACGTCTGCCAAGTCAGAGCAGTGCTCTTTGCCCACCTTGTGGCTGCTGCCAGTGAACGGCACCCTCAGTTTGTGTGTGCACTGGATCAGGTTTTGCACAGACACCGAGTGTTCCAAGGGTTTTTCCGTCAGCGAGCAAACCTTGACCAGGGATTCGTTCTCCGCACTCTGGCTTCTCCTCCACGGCGCCTCCTGGATGATGTTAGCGTCCGCCACTTGAATGGCAAGAGGACAGGAGGTGGCATCAGAAGCAATCTCCTCTGTGGCGGCAGGGACAACCTGGAGAGGCCTTGCCCTGCAGAAGCTCTGAAAGGATGGCAGCTGTCGTGTTGGCACCGCCACCTTGGCAGACTGAACCGTTTGATTTACCGCGGACATTCTGGGTCTGTCGCTCTCACTCCTTGGAGCAAGCGGAGCTTGCCTGGCTGGGCTGATGGTGCAGTTAGCGGGAGCACTTGGATTATTTATTGATAGGGTCTGCTGTAATCCCCTGGTACTCGTGGATCTGGACATGCAGCCATTGAATGGTACTGAGCCAGGCCCATCCACAGGACTTTGGTAATCAGATGTCTGGTCGAACTCAAACACAGGCATCTGCAGTGAGGCAAGTGTCAGCGTGGAGACAGAGCCCTTGTGCAGACACTGTCTGTAGATTTCTAGAAGGCAGTCCAGCTTCGATTCAATCGATTGTACCTGTAAAAATAAACGTCAGAGTCTCAGTGTCAGTATATCACTGCCTACACTAACGTCATGACTTCCACAGTGTGACCCCTGACCCGGATTAGTGACTGGGATAATCGATGGATTAAACTCCAAATGGGGAGGCCATGGCCCAGTGGTATTGTCACTAAACTATCAATCCAGAAACTCAGCTAATGTTCTGGAGACCGGGGTTCGAATCCCGCCATGGCAGCTGGAGGAATTTGAATTCAATAAAAAAAGTCTGGAATTCCGAATCTGCGGATGACCATTGTCAATTGTCGGAAAAACCCATCTGGTTCACTAATATGCTTTAGGGAAGGAAATCTGCCATCCTTACATAGTCTGGCCTACATGTGACTCCAGAGCCACAGCAATGTGGTTGACTCTCAACTGCCCCTTGGATAACAAATGCTGGCCAGCCAGTGACACCCATGTCCCATGAATGAATGAAACTCCAAACATCCAGGTGAAAAATTGGGATAATCGATGGATTGGACTCCAAACATCCAAATTAGAGACTGAGATAATCGATGGATTAAACCCTCCAAACATCCAGATAAGTGGCATAGAAACATAAAAGATGGGAGCAGGAGGAGGCCATTTGGCCCTTCGAGCCTGCTCCACAATTCATTATGATCATGTCTGATCATCCAACTCAATACCCTGATCCCGCCTTCCCCCACAATATCCTTTGATCCTCTTTGTCCCCATCTCTAATTTGGATGTTCGGAGGTTAATCCATCCAGCTATATCTAAATCCTTGTTGAAAACATATGATGTGTTGGCCACAACACATATTCCACAGGCTCGCCACTCTCTGGGTGAAGAAATTTCTCCTTATCTTAGTCCTAAAAGGTTTATTTGCATCCTTAGACTATGACCCCTAGTTCTGGACACCCCCACCATTGGGGACATCCTTCCTGCATCTACCCCTTCTGGTCCAGTTCAAATGTTACAGGTTTCTATGAGATCTCCGAGTCATTCTTCTAAACTCCAGTGAATACAATCCCAATCGACTCAATCCCTTCTCACATGTCAGTCCCACTGGGATAATCGATTGATTAAACTCCAAAAATCCAAATTACAGATTGGGATAATGGATGCAATCCAACCCACCCTGCATAAAAGAAATGATGTAATTACAGAGCGATCACTTTGATTATATTCTTCCTTATCATTGAGGGGAGTTTCTCATTGGGAACTGAACGGAATAATTTCCAAAGACTCATTGCTCTTACCTGTTTTTCAACATTGACGACCCGTCCCATCATGCTGAGGTCATCAGTGACATTAATGTCAGGTGGGACTTTTTCGCGTGACCGCTTGTCTGATGTGACCTGTCCTCTCCCAAGCATGTGATCCACACTGCATCAAATAAGATAAAGAAAATTCACAACATTCATGTGAACACTGGGAAATTATTCTTTCAGTGATGGCTGATTGCAATGGACTGTAACTATTGAATCGTACACCTTGTAATGCTGGATCACTGAAGGAGCCACTCATCGGGAAACCAGATCTTAAAGGGCTGAAACATTTAAACTACAATGATCCAAAAATCCGAAGCCACAGCTTAAACATCAGGATCCACCTTAGCGTCACTCCAGCATGGATCACCAAAGTTCACTGGATCAATTGAGTATGCCTGGTGTGGATAGAACCATGAAGCTAGAAGCAGGAGTAGCTCATTCAACAATTCGAGCCTGCTCTGCCATTCGTTGTGATCATGGCTGATCATCAAATTCAATATCCTGATCTCCCCCTTCCCTTGATCCCTTTAGCCCCAAGAGCTACATCTAATTTCTTCTTGAAATCAGGCAACATTTTGGCCTCAACTAATTTCTGTGGTAGTGAATTTCATGGATTCATAACTCTTTGAGTGAAGACATTTCTTCTCCTGTCTGTTCTAAAAGATTTAACCCTTATCCTTCAACTATGGCCCCTTGTTCTGGAATCCTCCACCATTGGGAACATTTTTTCTGAATCTACCCTGTCAGAATTTTATAAGTTTCCATGAGATTCTCTCTCACTCTTCTAAACTCCAGTGAATATAATCCTAACTGACTCAATCTCTCCTCATAAAACAGACATGCCATCCCAGGAATCAGCCTGGTAAACTTTTACTGCACTCCCTCTATAGCAAGGACATCCTTGGATCACCCGCCCCCCCCACTCCCCCAAATTGGCCTGGCCTCCTTAGCACTGCCTGATGCCCAGTGGAGAGTGCCAAGGTGCCCTCTGGGCATGGGCACTTTGCCCCTTGGGCAGTGCCAGGGGGTACAGGCTGGCACTGGCAGGGTGCCCATACCCAGGGCCACCCTCCCACCGCCTGACCCCCCATGGGGACTCCGATTGCGCCCCTTTCACTCCAGTGGGGAACTAGCCTGAACCCCGCTGGAGTGAAATTGTACTGGCGGAGTGGGATATGCTTCAGTCCCGGGCCCGCTTATCACATTTAAATAACATTAAAATAAGATTTAAATCACTTACCTGCTGTTCCCGCTGGTTTCCAGCGTGGTCTCGACCACGTCGGATATCCAATGCTTGGAGATGTGCGTGCGGTGGGAACGTGTGCATGAATTCCGTGAATCAGCCTATACGTGATTCTCCCGACCCGACGCGCTAACAAATTAGCATGGCGCGATGGGGAATCGCCCCTATAGAATCCCTACAGTACAGAAGGAGGCCATTTGGCCCATCGAGCCTACACCAACAACAATCGCACCCAAGTCATACGCCCACGTATTTACCCTGCTAATCTCCCTGACACTGAGGGACAATTCAGCCTGGCCTATCAACCCAACCCACACATTTTTAGACTGTGGGAGGAAACCGGAGCACCCAGAGGAAACCCACGCAGAGACGTGGAGAATGTACAAACTCTGCACAGTCACCCAAGGCCGGAATTGAACCTGGGGCCAGGAGCTGTGAGGCAGCAGTACTGACCATGGTGCCACCGTGCTGCCCTAGTACATCAAGGAAAGGGAGTTTATTTGACTGTTCCATTTCAAATGGAGTCCATTGAGACATGCAAGGGAAGTATCATTGGTGCATTGTCTATGCCAATGCCTTTACCAATCAGAGTCCACTTGCCAACCAATCAGCATTCTGCTCTCGTATAGTATAAAGTTGTTGCTTCCCCTGACATTGGTATTCTTCCAATTGTCCTGATGAGTCAAAGACAAAAAACTTCGACAAAGTATCTTTTTCAGCAATATTCAAGTTCTGTACAGCACTACTAAATAACTGTTTATATATTACATTCACTAATCCACCGTTAGCTCCAAAGTCCATTACATACTCTGAAAAACTCATCTGATATGTAAATATGATTTCTCTTTCAGAAATCAATGCTGACTCAGCCTGACTAAAGCACAGCAGGTGGCACAGTGGTTTGCACTGCTGCCTCACAGCACCAGGGAACCGGGTTCGATTCCCAGCTTGAGTCACTGTCTGTGCAGAGTCTGCATGTTCTCCCCGTGTCTGCGTGGGTTTCCTCCGTGTGCTCCGGTTTCCTCCCACAGTCCGAAAGACGTGCTGGTTAGGTGCATTGACCATGCTAAATTCTCCCCCAGTGTCCCTGAATAGGCGCCAGAGTGTGGCGACTAGGGGATTTTCACAGTAACTTCATTGCAATGTTAATGTAAGCTGACTTGTGACACTGATAAATAGGCTTTAAATTACTGCGTGTGTTGGAATCTGAAACAAAAGTAGAAAATGCTGGAGAATCTCAGCAGGTCTGACCGTGTCTGTGGACATCCTAGTGTCCAGACTCACCGTGACTGCAGGCTCTTGATCCGACAGAGCATGTCCAAATGTCCAGCCGAATATTGCTCGATCACATCCTTCACATCGTACGGACGGAGAGTCTCCTTGAACTTCCTCTTTGCCACATGAAACTTCACAATCCTGGAATGTGCCATGGGAATTGCATCAGTTGTCATTTTCCCACTGCGTGATCGACTATTAAATTAGAATTATTTTTCCCCAGATATAATCCCCTGGATCTGATCACAAGCAAGGGCTGCGAGTCACAAACTAACACTATGTGAATTCACCTCAAACTAAAGCCGATACAGAAACACTTTAAACTTTGGTTTATCATTGAAGGGGAGCTGAGTTGATTGCGTTCATTATATAGTATGGCCAAATAAATAATCTTACACCCTAACACAGAACCACAATCATGGAGAGCTCAGTAGGAATAAGGATCTGTAATAGATAGAAAAAGTTCATCCTAGGGTGGGGCACAATGGCACAGTGGTTAGCATCGCGGCCTCACAGCGCCAGGGACCTGGGTTCAATTCCGGCCTTGGGTCTGCTGAGTCTGCACATTCTCCCGGAGTCTGCGTGGGTTTTCTCTGGGTGCTCCGGTTTCCTCCCACAGTCCAAAGGTTTGCAGGTTAGGTGGATTAGCCATGCTAAATTGTCCCTTAGACTCCAAAGATGTGCAGGTTAGGTGGATTGGTCATGCTAAATTGCTCCTTTTTGTCCAAAAATGTGTAGGTTAGGGAGATTGGTATTGCTAAATTGCCCCTTATTGTCCAAAGGTGTGTAGGTTAAATGGGGATCGGCCAGAAGGGAAGCTCTGTGTGGGATGCCCTTTCGGAGAGTCGATGCAGACTCAATGGGCAGAATGGCCTCTTTCTGCACCGTAGGGATTCTATGGTAGTGTTCATTCCATACAATAATATTGGAGTTGTTGACTAATCACAGCAGAACTCTCTGTCGGTGAGTGCACAGCAGACATGAGGTGAGGAAAAGCCCAGCGATGGGAAGCAACTTGTTATCCTCTACATTATTCCATCCTGTCAGAATTCCAGCATCTCCCAACCCAGCACACCACGTTCTTGAGAATATGATGGCATAGAGGGACTGTCGCTGGTTCAGTAATCTGGGTGAATTCCCCACGGAGCTGGGTTCAAATCTCACCACGGCGGCTGGTGGAATTTGAATTCAGTTAATACCTCTAGAATATAAAGCACGACTCGGTAATGGTGATCACTACGACTTCCAACGATTATCATCAAAACCCATCTGATTCACAAATGTGCATATCTGGTCTGTGTGATTCCAGACCCCCAGCAGTGTGGTTGACTCTTAACTGCCCTCTGAAGCACAGTAACTTTGTTGCAGTGTTAATGTAAGCCAACTTGTGAATCAAATATTAAGCCACTCAGTTCAAGGGCCATTAGGGATGGGAAACAAATGGTGGCCCAGCCAGTGACACCCACAACTCGTGAATGAATTAAATAAAATAAAAATTGTTAAAAATCCCAAAGGAGTCCCCTGTAAGACTTCACCTGATTGCCCTGATCACAGTCTTGAGAACCGGCGTGAGTTCCTCCATGGAGAGCTCACAGGTACCTGCTCGCTCATCAAAACCTTCATCCGTGCCCATAGCAGCATCTGCGAGAATTGAACAAAAAGCTTGTTTAGTTGCTACGTGAAGGAATGAGATGCAAGTCCCTTAGGTTGGAACGGTTTCAATTCCCCGCTTTGCTAACTCATTAACCCAAAGGTAGACTTTTCACTGGGTGAATCCAATCCTTTAGAAATTTCAGTGTAAATCATGAATCAGCACGGTGGCACAGTGGTTAGCACTGCTGCCTCACAGCGCCAGGGACCCGGGTTCAATTCCAGCCTTGGGTCACTGTCTGTGTGGAGTTTGCACCTTCTCCTCGTGTCTGCATGGGTTTCCTCCGGGTGCTCCGGTTTCCTCCCACAGTCCAAAGATGTGTGGGTTAGGTTGATTGGCCATGCTAAACTGACCCTAGTGTCAGGGGGATTAGCAGGGTAAATATGTGGGGTCATGGGAATAGAGACTGGGTGCAGACTCGATGGGCTGAATGGCCTCCTTCTGTGCTGTGGGATTCTATGATTTTATGAGTCCCCCAGAAAGAGGGCAGATGATAAGTTATAGGGTCACCTTGCCCAGGTCATGGGGTCAGAGGGTCACCCTTCCCAGGTCATAGGAACATAAGAATTAGGTGCAATATAGGCAATTCAGTCCTTTAAGCCTGCTCCGCCATTCAATCAGATCATGGCTGATCTCTCCCTGGTCTCAAATCCACCTCCCCGCCTGTTCCCCATATCCCCCCAACCTGTCTTTTCTTTATCAGAAATAAATCTATCCCCTTCTTGAAACCAGTTAATGGTTCAGACTCCACCGTGTTGTGGGGCAGTGAGTTCCACAATTCACCACCCTCTGTGAGAAGTGGTTCCTCCTCAGTTTTGAATCTACTGCCTCACAGGGTAATGTTCTGGGTCCTAGGGTCACCTTTCTTGGGTCATGAGGTCACAGGGTCACCTTCCCCAGGTCACAGGATTACCTTCCCCAGGTCACGGGGTCACCTTCCAGGTTACGGGGGTCACCTTCAAACACCCAAGCCTGCCTGATGAAGGAGGGAAATTTGGCATGTCAGCTATGACTCTTACCAACCTTTACAAATGCACCATAGAAAGCATTCTTTCCGGATGTATCAGAGCTTGGTATGGCTCCTGCTCTGCCCAAGACCACACGAAACAAGTGTCGTGAACGTAGCCCAGTCCATCACGCCAACCAGCCTCCCTTCCATTGACTCTGTCTACACTTCCCGCTGCCTCGGAAAAGCAGCCAGCATAATTAAGGACCCCACGCACCCTGGACATTCTCTCTTCCACCTTCTTCCATCGGGAAAAAGATACAAAAGTCTGAGGTCAGGTACCAACCGACTCAAGAACAGCTTCTTCCAAGCTGTCAGACTTTTGAATGGACTTACCTCGCATTAAGTTGATCTTTCTCTTCACCCTAGCTATGACTGTAACACTACATTCTGCACTCTCTCCTTTCCTTCTCTATGAACGGTACGTTTTGTCTGTATAGCGCGGAAGAAACAATACTTTTCACTGTATGTTAATACATGTGACAATAATAAAACAAATCAAATCAAAGGGTCTGTGGATGACACAACCAATGGTGACTGGGTCTCTGATATTCCTGGGACCTTTTCCCTGGCTCATCGCTGCCCTCCTCCTCCCCAGCACCACGCCCATCCCTCCCCACATTCCTCCCTCTCAGTGCCCCCTCTGTTGCTCAGCAACCTAACAGAGTGTCAGAGAGCCTGTCTGTGCCAAAACCGGTCGGCTGGTGACCTGAATTGGGAAGTTTTGGGAGAGTACAAGGCATTACCATGGAGTCTCCCTCACCGTCTGTAGCTCCCCGTGACTGACAGCTCTTGGAACGGAGGGAAGGTCGGAATCGAGTGCGGTCGTTGAAACTCCAGCTCTTCTGCACCTTGCCGGGACTGCGTTCGGTTGTTTGATCATTGCCCGGTGAGCGGCAGTCTGTCACTATCGAGGCCTGTCTGCCCTTAACACCTTGACCCCTGGGGCTGGTCATTCGGACACGCTCCTTAAAACTTAATTTGTGGCTAAACAAAATCAAAGCCAGAAGGAGACAGAATATTATTTCTATATTTGAAACGCAGCTGGTCACTTCAACCTCATATCATTCCCTCAGTGACAGTCACTCACTGAGAGCAATTTCACATCTCCCCATTTAATCCGCTCAAATGTCAGCCAGCTTTCTCATCCGAGAGAGAAAAGGGAGCAGGGTCCCTCCAAGTGAGGGCCGAGAGACCCAGAGTAAAGGAGGGAATGGGGACAGAGAGAGAGAGAGAGAGACAGAGTAAAGGAGGGAACAGAAAGAGAGACACACAGAGTAAAGGAGGGAATGAGAAAGACACAGAGTAAAGAGGGAACAGAGAGACACACAGAGTTAAGGAAGGAATGAGAGAGACATAAAGAGGGAACAGAGAGACAGAGACACACAGAGTAAAGAGGGAACAGAGAGAGAGTCAAACAGAATAAAGGAGGGAATGAGAGAGACATAAAGAGGGAACAGAGAGAGAGACACACACAGAGTAAAGAGGGAACAGAGGGAGAGAGACACACAGAGTAAAGAGGGAATGAGAGAGACAGAGAGTAAAGAGGGAACAGGAAGAGAGAGACAAACAGAATAAAGGAGGGAATGAGAGAGACATAAAGAGGGAACAGAGAGACAGAGACACACAGAGTAAAGAGGGAACAGAGAGAGAGTCAAACAGAATAAAGGAGGGAATGAGAGAGACATAAAGAGGGAACAGAGAGAGAGAGACACACAGAGTAAAGAGGGAACAGAGGGAGAGAGACACACAGAGTAAAGAGGGAATGAGAGAGACAGAGAGTAAAGAGGGAACAGGAAGAGAGAGACAAACAGAATAAAGGAGGGAATGAGAGAGACATAGAGTAAAGAGGGAACAGAGAGAGAGAGACAAACAGAATAAGGGAGGGAACAGAGAGAGAGACGCACAGAGGAGAGGGAATGGAGAGAGAGAGACACACAGTAAAGAGGGAATGGAGAGAGAGCGAGACAATGGAAAGGAGGGAGGAGTGAAGGAGAGACACAGGATAAAGGAAGAACAGAGAGACACAGAGTGGAATGATATTGCTGACTCAAATGCTGATCTAAAAAGTGGTCATACAACATCGAGTGAAAGCTGGGCTAAATATAGCCCTGTAAGATTTCCAATCACATCGGGAGAACCGGTAGAAAGGAAGCAAATTAATGTCACATTTTAGACATATAACCGTCTGCTCACAGTTGATTGGAAAAGGAGATCAACAAGCAACAGTGACCGTGGAGCTCAGACTGAAGATTAGCACAGGGAAAGTGAAGGGGGAAGTTAGAAGAATGGTTTCAGACAGTACATTATTAGACAGTAGGGCTGAGTCAGCCAGAGAGTGGGGCAGTGTGTAAAGGGGAATTGAGTAAGCATTGCACACAACGTTTGTTGGTGTTCTGATGTTTACTGAGAAGTGGGACCCTTTTTTGTAGCAAAGTTCTTGAGCTGTCCATTTCTCGAGCTTCAAACATGAACAGCGAATGGGAACCTGATGATAAAATCCAATGCATTTCATGCTGTATGCAGAACATGCAGAATGCACAAAGGTTAGACAGGTTAGTACAACTAAACCATACAAGGCATTGGTGAGGCCGCACCTGGGGTATTGCGCACAGTTTTGGTCCCCGTATTTGAGGAAAGATGTAGTGGCATTGGAGGCAGTTCAGAGGAGGTTCACTAGATTGATTCCAGAGATGAGGGGTTTATCGTGTGAAGAGTGATTGAACAGTTTAGGCCGATACTCTCTGGAATTTAGAGGAATGAGGGGAGATCAAATTGAGGTATATTAGATGATAAAAGGATGGATAAAGTAGACATGGGTCGGATGCTTACTCTGGTGGGGCATTCTAGGACGAGAGGTCATTGTCTTAGGAAAAAGGGTAGCAATTTAAAACAGAGTTGAGGAGAAACTACCAACGGGTTGTGAATCTGTGGAATTTGCTACCCCAAAGTGGATGCTGAGACAGTGAGTAAATTTAAGGAGGAGTTAGACAGATTTTTAATTGGTAATGGGTTGAAGGGTTATGGGGAGAAGGCAGGAAAATGGGGATGAGGAGCGTATCAGCAATGATTGAGTGGCGGAGCGGACTCAATGGGCCAAATGGCCTAATTCTGCTCCTATATCTGATGAACTTATGAATTTATAAACTCTCACGCTCTCCGTATGCAGCCAGTGGTGTGATCCATTGATATTCTTGGGGAACGTCCCCAGCAATTATTGAAGAGCTCCCAGTGAGATACCATTCTGACATATTGAGCCTGATTTTGCTGAATGGATGCTGAATGATGCTATGTATCTGTTCATTATACTTGCTTGCAGATTTTCTGCGGGGTTTTGTATTGTAACTTGCAGTGATCAGAAAATCATTTCGACAAAGTATCATCTGCAGGGATCAGGGACCTGCATGAACAGGGCAAGCAACGGTATCTCCTTAACCATTAAAGAATCAGGACTGAGCAGCGCAGAGTGTAAACCAGGAAGTGTAAGTTAGAACAGGTAATTCAATACCAAATCATGCACAGAAAGCAAAACAAATGGGATTAGGAAGCGAGAAAGGAAGAGTTCATGTAAAAAATCTTCAATAATAATTCAAATCTGAAGGAATGAGGCTCCACATTTGCAAAGGTCAATTTTCAGTGCCAGGCACAGTATCTGGCAGCAACTAAGATCTATCACAGCATTAAAATTGCACTAATTGGACAAGCAGTAGCTTTTTAACGGCACATTTTGTGGGTATCTATCATGCAAGTGCAGCAACTTCATAACAGCACCTGTATTTCAATGCCGAGAGTCTCGGTGAGATATTGTGAAGCCGAAGCTTCCAGAGGAGCAAGGAAACTTAGGCAGCAACCTCCTGATTTCCGCATTTAACTGTATGCGTGCAGTGGCTGCAAGTTCCTGTCAGATTTAAACTTTAACAGCAAAGCGCATCACCGTTCCTCTTGTTGCAAAATCAGGGCCAATCGCCTTCCTGTCACGGCTGGAATGGATTTAATAATGTAACAATCTGACAGAGCATGGATCAATAACTGGGGGAGCCTCTTAGCAAACTCTGCATTGAAGAGATTGCAAGCACCAAGGGCCATGCTAAGACACCGCAGTGACCAGGGAATCCACTCAATATCTGCAGGCAACCGAGCAAGGCAACGGGGGCAAAAGAAAGGAAGGGAGGCAAAAACAAGCAGGGGAAATAATACTGGAAATGGTTAAAGGATCCAGGAAGCCCTGTGTGAAAGGAGAGGAGGGAAGAAGTGACCATGCAGCTGCTGTTAGTGACATTCCCACAAACCATGAGTGCAGATGCTGGATACCTATGTTTCCTGGACGTGTATATCCTGAAGAGCTTCTGTTTATTATTAAAAAGCTTACTAGGAAGTGAGGGGAGATAGAGCAGGATTTTAAACACTGATCAATGCACACCTACAGAAATCAGTAACTCCAACAGCTTGAGTGAAAACATCTAATAGCGAGCTCCTACTATTAAGCAATGGTTCATATGCAGTGCGTGCCTGGGGTGGAAGCTTCTCTCCTAGCTATGGGCGCTAAGAGGCTGTACCACATTGTGGCTAATGTTTTCTATTTCACCTCCAGCGACTAATTTCCAGTAAACCCTTCAACTCTCACCAGAGATATCATCAGGAGTTTCTGATTAGAATCCAAAAGCAGGGATGTATTGCTGAGGCTTTATAAGGCTCTGGTCAGATCCCATTTGGAACATTGTTTGGAGCTGCTTTGGGATATTTTTCTACCTTAAAGGCTTTGGATTCTATTCACTGGAGTTTGGAAGAGTGCGAGGGGATCTCATAGAAACTTATAAAATTCTAACAGGCTTAGACAGGGTGGAAAGAATGTTCCTGATAGTGGGAGAGTCCAGAACGAGGGGTCATAGATTGAGGATAAGGGTTGAACCTTTTCGAAATAAGGTGAGAAGAAATTTCTTCACCCAGAGGATGGCGAACGTGTGGAACTCACTAACACAGAAAGTAGTTGAGACCAAAACGTTGTGTGATTTCAAGAAGAAATTAGATGTAGCTCCTGGGGCTAAAGGGATCACGGGATATGCAGGGAGAAGGAGGAATCAGGATATTGAATTTGAAATCAGCCATGATCAAAATGAATGGCGGAGCAGGCTTGAAGGGCCGAATGGCCTATTCCTGCTTCTAGTATCTATGACACTTATTGATGACAGGCCCTGGTGAAGTGTCAATCATTCTAGGGAGAAATGCTGCTCCTTCTACTTTCAGCATTGCTCTAGGGAGTTAGGATTACCCCATCAGATTAGTCAGGATCTCATTGAATGGCTGCGTAGGCCCAGTTCCTGCATCTTATGGCCACCAGTGGGTACATTAGATCAGCTCCAGGCATTGGGGTAAAGTCCAAGGGACACCAAGTCTGTCTGCATCCCCGCAGTGAATTAGTTCCAGGGACAAATCTGTGATAAGGTGGTTACGTTTAGATTTTACTTAAAGAAGATTTGCAGGTTTTAGAAAGATGGGGAGCATGTAAACAGATGCAGAACTGCCCAGATTGTGATTTCTTTGCGTGATCTCAATACAGAATCTGTTTTCAAGTCATATTCCCCACCGGTGGCAATCATTAACATGGGGGATTCTCCGTGCTGGTTCACAGCGAGATCGAAGGAGCTGAGAATGTGATTATTAACAGCGGATCTTTACACAGTCTGCACAATTTGGGAAGAAACGGGAATGAACAAACCTGCTGAACGTTTCTCCTTGGTCTTTTCTTCGGTGTTAGTTGGTGAAAGGAAACGAGAGTCAGACAGAAAGTATCGGTCATCAGAATGAGTGATCAATGATTAAATAAGTAAACACACTGCAAATCTCATTCCGAATAGCAGCCACTTCCTCATTCACACTGCCAGAGTACAGCATCAAGGATGATCTAAATAGCACAGATGTTAAAAAGGGCAAAGCAGAGAGCAAAGCTGCCAGTTCTGACAATAAGTCATCCAGACTCGAAACATTGGCTCCATTCTCTCTCCACAGCCGCTGTCAGACCTGCTGAGATTTTCCAGTGTTTTCCTGTTTCAGATTCCAGCATCCGCAGTAATTTGCGTTGATCCCACTCCACTGACTCTGCTCCTCCCTCCCATTCCCTCTGATTTTCATTGTCCTCACCTCTCTCCCATCCCACCTGCTTTCCTTCCCCTTCTTCCCCCTGGCTCTCCTCTGCTGGACAGTTGTGTAAAATCCGTCCCCACCCCTCCCAGCTCTTCTCCCCAAGCCTTCTCACCACTCCTCCTCCCTCAGGGTGTGAGTCCCACTTGACTGTACGTGTTTACTCCTATTCCTATGATCCCTCCCCTCCAATTGCCTTCGTCAACTCTCAGTGAACTCAAACACATTTAGAGAGAGGCAAACCAAAGAGAGAGTTTAGACGCCACATCGGACAGGATCCAGTCACATTCTGTGCCTCATTGAGTGCTGAGATTTACGCATCTTGTGCTGTGATGTGTGAATCCTTTACTCTTCAAAGGCTTAACTTTATTTCTATAAAACTGAGCAGAGAGGAAGGCTGGGATGCTGGGCTGGGCTCAGGGAGGCAATCACTCCCATTAAACACTCACAGTCCAGGTACAGTTTGGGTTTGATACAGAGTAAAGTTTCCTTTATATTCTCCATTCAAACATTCGTGGGGAAATACAGCATGGATTACACGCAGACTCTAACTCCCTTTACACTCTCATTAAATACTCCCAGGGCAGTTGCCACAGGCGGTAAATACAGAGTGAAGCTCCCGCTGCAATGTGCCCTTAAACACCCAGGGCAGGTACAACATGAGTTTGAGATTGAGTAAAATTCCATCTACACTGTGCAGCCAAGCACTCCCAAGGCAGGTACAGTGTCCCGTTGCTAAATGGGATTGATTTCCAACTGAGAAATTTGGCATGTCCAAAACAACTACAATCATAGAAAACATCCTTTTCGGATGTACCACGGCTTGGTATGGCTCCTGCTCTGATCAAGACTGCAAGAAACTACAAAGGGTCATGAATGAAGCCCAGTCCATCACTCAAACCAGCCTCCCATCCATTGACTCTGTCTATACTTCCCGCTGCCTTGGAAAAGCAGCCAGCATAATCAAGGACTCCACACATCCCGGGCATTCTCTCTTCCACCTTCTTCCGTCAGGAAAAAGATACAAATGTCTGCGATCACGTACCAACCGATTCAAGAACAGCTTCTTCCCTGCTGCCAGCAGACCTTTGAATGGACCTCCCTTGTATTAAGTTGACCTTTCTCTACACCTTAGCTATGACTTGAACACTACATTCTGCACCCTCTCCTTTCCTTCACCCCGATGTACTCTATGAACGGTATGCATTGTCTGTGTAGCGCAATAGTTTTCACTGTATCCCAATATATGTGACAATAATAAACCAAATCAAATTGAAAGGAATGAGTGGAGTGAACCTTCTCTGAACTACTTCTAATGGCAATTATATTGTTTTTGAAGTAGGGAGTTCCAAACTGTACAAAGTACTCCAGATGTGGTCTCATTAAGGTGCTGTCCAGCTGTGGCAGCTCTTCCCTACTTTTATAGTTGATTCCCTTTCCAGTAAATGGCAACATTCCATTTGCTTCCTAATCTCTTGTTGTACCTGCATACTGACTCTTTGTGATTCCTGTCCCACGGCACCCCAATCTCTCGATTGCAGCATTCTGCAGCCTCTCTCTACTTAAATAATCGACAGATTTCTCTTCTTCCTGCCAAAGGGGACAAGTTCACATCTTGTGAAGAATTGTCAGGTATGTCCTGTTCACTAAAAGTAGGGCAAATGCAACTTGGTCCATTACTTCCCCATTGGCCTCCTGTCAATTATCAACAGAGTGATGGAAAGTGTCACTGACAGCGCTGTCAAGGTCGGCACGGTGGCACAGTGGTTAGCACTGCTGCCTCACAGCGCCAGGGACCCGGGTTCAATTCCGGCCTCGGGTGACTGGCTGTGTGGAGTCTGCACATTCTCCCTGAGTCTGCACATTCCCCCTGTGTCTGCGTGGGTTTCCTCCGGGTGCTCCGGTTTCCTCCCACAGTCTGAAAGACTTGCTGGTTAGGTTGATTGGCCATGCTAAATTGACCCTAGTGTCAGGGGGATTAGCAGGGTAAATATGTGGGGTTAAGGGGACAGCACCTGGGTGGGATTGTGGTCAGTGCAGACTTAATGGGCCAAATGGCCTCCTCCTACACTGTAGGGATTTTGTGATTCTAAGCAACACTTACTCAGCAATAATCTACTCACAGATGCTCAGTTTGTCTTCTGCCAGGGCTACTCAGCTCCTGACCTCATTACAGCCTTCGTCTGGGTGCTCCGTTTTCCTCCCACAGTCTAAAGATGTGCAGGTTAGGTGAATTAACCATGCTAAATTGCCCCTTAGTGTCAGGGGACTAGTTAGGGTGAATGCATTGGGTTATGGAAATAGGGCCTGGGTGGTGTTGTGGTTGATGCAGACTTGATGGGCTGAATGGCCTCCTTCTGCACTGTGGAGATTCTATGGTTCATATATCTGTAGCAACCTTCCATCCATTATAATGTAGGAGTCGGGATATTTGCTGATGATTGCATAATGTTCAGCACCATTCCCGACTGCTCAGATACAGAAAGAGTGAATTCCAAATGCAGCGAGACCTGGACAACATTCAGCTTTAGGCTGGTAAGTGGCAAGCAGCAATAACATTCATGCCACACAAGTGCCAGGCATTGACCATCTCCAACAAGACAGAATCTAACCATCTCCCTTGACATTCAATGGCATTGGCATCACTGAATCTCCACATCCAGGAGGTTACCATTGACCAGGAACTGAACTGGGCTAGCTATTTAAATACTGTGGCTACAAGAGTAGGCCAAAGGCTGGGAATTCTGTGGAAGGTAAGTCAGCCCCTGACTTCCCAAATCCTGTCCACCATCAAGGGGTGTGATGGAATACTCTCCGCTTGACTTGGATGAGTGCAGCTCCAATAACACTCTAGAAACTTAACACCATCCAGACTAAAGCAGCCCATCTACCAGCTTTGACGGGGACACCCTCCCCCGCTGACACACAGTAGCAGCAGTGTGTACCATTTACAAGATGCACTGCAGCAACTCACCAAGGCTCCTTCAGCGGCCCATTCCAAACCCACTACCACCTAGAAGGACAAGGGCAGCAGTCACATGAGAACACCACCACCTGGAAGTTCCCCTCTAAGGCAAAATGGATTGAGTAAAACTAACACGATTAGAAAGGCTAAATTGGTTCGCATTCTATTCATTGGAGTTTGGAAGAGTGAGAGGGGATCTCATGGAAACTTATAAAATTCTAACAGGGTTAGACAGGGCAGATTCAGAAAGAATGTTCCCGATGGTGGGGGAGTCCAGAACTAAGGGGCATAGTTTGAGGATAAGGGGTAAACCTTTTAGAACTGAGGTGAGGAGAGATTTCTTTACCCAGAGAGTGGTGAATCTGTGGAATTCACTACCATGGAAAGCAGTTGAGGTCAAAACATTGTCTGATTTCAAGAAGAAATTAGATGTAGCTCTTGGGGCCAAAGGGGGATCAAGGGATACGGGGGGAAGGGGGATCAGGATAGTGAATTCAATGATCAGCCATGATCAAAATGAAGGGCTGAAAGGTATTCTGTGCAACACAATTGCAGTAAGAAGTCTCACAACACCAGGTTAAAGTCCAACAGGTTTATTTGGTCGCAAACGCAACTAGCTTTCGGAGCGCTGCTCCTTCGTTAGGTGAGTGGGAGCCATTATTGAATAACTTTATTTATACTTTCCAACAGAGGGGGCAGCAGAGAGCAGTATACAAAATTCTCAGGTGCAACAACATACACCATCCTGACTTGGAATTATATCACTCTTGCTGGATTAAAACAGTCCCCTCCTAACAGCACTCTTGGGGGTATCTACACTAGAGGGACTGCGGCAGCTCAAGAAGGTGGCTTATGTACCACCTTCTCAACAGCAATTAAGGTTCAACAAATGATGACCCTACCAACTATGCTCACATCCCTTGAGGGAAGAGAAACTGCCAGAGCGGGCACAGCCCAGGCTCAATAAAGGGTAAAGTTTCCTCTATACCGTCTCCATCAAATACTCCCAGTGCAGGTATGAAAGGGGTTAGACAATCAGAAAAGCTCCCTTTACACTATCCTGCCAAACACTCCCGGGATAGGTACAGCAACAGCTGGATATAGAGTAAAGCTTCCTTTACACTATCCTGTCAAACACTCCCGGGGTAGGTACAGCAACAGCTGGATATAGAGTAAAGCTTCCTTTACACTATCCTGTCAAACACTCCCGGGGTAGGTACAGCAACAAGCTGGATATAGAGTAAAGCTCCCTTTACAGGTACAGCACCTTAGATCCCACACAACCCCTGTGTATTATGGGCCACATGTAATGGCCTTTATTTACTGGACCGTGTGTTATGGCTGATGCGAGTAACTAAATTGAAGTGACTAACTGATGTGAAGACGTGAAATGCAGACAAGTGCGAATCAATTTGAATTATTGACAGCAGGTTTTATTTCCATGATTTTGCAGCGTTAAAACTCCCTTTGTTCGCTAAGGACGCAAATGTCTGAAACGTTGCTTTTCCACAATTTGCTGTAAATTATTTTTCTGGTAAAAGTGACTGGATCCCCTCAGTGGACAGTCTGTGATACTCTCAACAGCAGAGAAGGAAACAAATTCTAACTGTGTGAAATGATTCAAACATGCCAACATCAGCTGCCAGTTTGGTTCCTGCTTTGCAGAAATGCAAGGCCTTCAAATATGGCTTCCAGGTCGCCGTGGAAACCAATTCTCATCAGCCACATAACTGTGCCACACATACTACATGCAGATTTATCTTTTAAATATAAAAATGAGATCAAGCAAGGCTGGGAGGAGAGAAAAGGGAGGAACGAAACAGAAATGGAAAATATACGTGAGTGAAAATTATCCAAGTAAATGGTGCGTTCATGATCAAAGCACTTGATACATACCTGAGTGGAGATAGGACACTCTCATAGAATCGCCAGGTGGCTACCAGGTATGTCCGGCTCCCATCAGTGGAGTAAAAACGCCAAGCGGCCTAAAGTCAGAGGGGAGGAAGTTAAAGGGAAGGATAAAGTACAAAATGTCAGCATCAAAATCAGCAAATGAAATAGGTTCATACACCACAAGACATTCCCTTTTCTTTCAACTTTCTGTTTCAACGGGGGCAGGTGATGACACAGTGGTATTGTCATTGGGCTACATAAGAACATAAGAACTAGGAGCCAGAATAGGCCCATCTGGCCCCTCGAGCCTGCTCCGCCATTCAATAGGATCATGATGTGGAGATGCCGGCGTTGGACTGGGGTGGGCACAGTAAGAAGGCTCACAACACCAGGTTAAAGTCCAACAGGTTTATTTGATAGCACAAGTTTTCGGAGCACTGCCCCTTCATCAGGTGAGTAAAGAGGTAGGTTTTACAGACATGGCATATTTAGACAAACACACAGACTCCAGTTTCTACAAGGATGCAAGAAAGCAGACAAATTGTGTCTTTGTCTATATATGCCATGATTGTGAAACCTACCTCTCCACTCACCTGATGAAGGAGCAGCGCTCCGAAAGCTCGTGCTACCAAATAAAAGTCCTGTTGGACTTTAACCTGGTGTTGTGAGACTTCTTACTTTGCCCAATAAGATCATGGCTGATCATGGCTGATCTTTTTGTGGACTCAGCTCCACTTACCTTCCTGCTCATCATAAACCTTAATTCCTTTACTGTTCAAAAATATATCTATCTTTGCCTTAAAAACATTCAGTGAGATAGTCTCAACAGCTTCACTGGGCAGGGAATTCCACAGACTCACAACCCTTTGGGTGAAGAAGTTCCTCCTCAACTCAGTCCTAAATCTGCTCCCCCTTATTTTGAGGCCATGCCCCCTAGTTCTAGTTTCACCCGTCCATGGACACAACTTCCCTGCTTCTATCTTATCTATTCCTTTCGTAATTTTTTATGTTTCTATAAGATTGCCTCTCATTCTTCTAAATTCCGATGAGTATAGCCCCAGTCTACTCAGTCTCTCCTCATAAACCAACCCTCTCACCTCAGGAATCAACAGGTGAATCTCCTCTGCACCCCCTCCAGTGCCAGTACATCCTTTCTCAAGTAAGGAGACCAAAACTGTACACAGTACTCCAGGTGTGGCCTCACCAGCTCCAATCCCGATATCCAGGATAATACTCTGGGGACCTGGATTACCCAGTACTGGGTTCGAATCCCACCATGGCAGATGGTGAAGTTAGAATTCGATTAAAAAAATCTGGAATGAAGAGCCTGATGGATTACCACAAAACCTTTGTCGATTATCATAAAAACCCATCTGGTTCACTATAGTCCTTTCGGGAAGGAAATTTGCTTAAAGAGAGGCAATGACCTAGTGGTATTATTGCCAGAGTATTCATCCCGAAACTCAGCTAATGTTCTGGGGACCCGGGTTTGAATCCCACCACGGTAGATGGTGGAATTTGAATTCAATAAATATATTTGGAATTAAGACTCTACTATTATCCATGAAACCATTGTTGATTGTCAGAAATCCCATCTGGTTCACTAATGTCCTTTGGGAAAGAAATCTGCCGTCCTTACCTGGTCTGGCTTACATGTGACTCCAGAGCCACAGCAATGTGGTTGAATCTCAACTGCCCTCAGGATGGGCAAGAAATGCTGGCCAGCCAGCAATGCCCATAGCCCATGAATGAATAAAAATCCTTACCTGGTCTGGGCCTCTGAAATGGCTTAGCAAGCCACACAGCTCAAGGGCAATTAGTGCGGGCCTTGCCAGCATTACCCAAACCCCAGGAAAAATAAAGAAAGCTCAGTCCTGGGCCTGATCAAGGGTGTTTCATGGGGAGCGAAGGTGGGAGCCATTCAATCCAGTAAATTACTGCCAGATCCCAGTTCAACACATTCCAACAGAATATTAAAATATTGGAATCAGAATGCTGAGTTCAATTAAAATAATTGAAGAACAAGCATTTTAACAAATCATTAATTAGCTTATTTCAGTAGAGTATTTCAAATAATTATCCGATTCTCTGAAGGTTTTCAGTACAAGGACACACTCGACACAAGTACAAGAACAGGACCCATACCAGAAGATGGGATGATAATGAGTATAGAATGGGTGGCATGATGGCACAGTGATTAGCACTGCTGTCTCACAGCACCAGGGATCTGGGTTCGATTCCCGGCTTGGGTCACTGTCAGTGCGGAGTTTGCACATTCTGGGTTTCCTCTGGATGCTCCAGTTTCTTCCCACAGTCTAAAGATGTGCGGGTTAGGTGGATTGGCCATGCTAAATTGACCATTAGTGCCAGGGGGACTAGCTAGGGTAAATGCAGGGGATTATGGGAATAGGGCCTGGTTGGATTGTGGGCGGTGCAGACTCGATGGGCTGAATGGCCTCCTTCTGCACTGTATGATTCTATGATTCTATGATTCTATCCCCTTCACTGACTCTGCTAATGCTCTGCTTAATCAGCTCAATGGGACTTCTCTCCCACAAACAGCAAGTCATCCAAATGAGGTGTGCCGTTTAAGAGACATTGGGTGAGGTTTACACCACTGCCCCCCTCCCATCCACCTCACCTCTAGGAGGGGCTAGCAGTTGGGTGAGGGGCTGCGGTGCTGTGATAACTTTCATGAGGAATCACTGATTGACCTCCCTGTCGGACCTGTTGAATACGAGCTCCCTGGGGATTGGTGATTAACTCACTCGGTGTTGCGAAGTTGAGTAGAGTAATTGTAGATTGGTGTTTGTTAAATTGTAAAGTGCTAGGAAAAGCATTGAAAAGTCCCTTTAAAAGGTGGTGCTTTTTCTGTGCTTTAAAATAAAAAAAAACCACAAATACATATAGAGTACCCAAAATGAAACATTTGTATTGGAAGGCCAAACAGCAGAGTTACCAAGGCAACAAGCTTTCAGCCTTATGAATTAGTTGAATTCAACCTATCAATTTGAATTAGGCATTTAGATACCAAGAACCTATTAAATTTAAATCCGATGGTTTTGGCAACCTAGGACCAATCGTACTGTGGGCGATATTAATATGTCATCACAAGTATAAAAGGAAGGGGACAGTGCAACTGAGGGGGAGAGCAACTGCTCATAGCTATTAGCTCAAAGCCTCAACTGGCTAGCAAAGAAGAAAGAAGAATCAACAGAGAAGGCCCAGGATATTCCGGAAGGCACAAAACCCGGTTGTAATTTAGAGAGTGATCAAAATTCTATTTTTTTTGTTAACGAGTGGGAATTGTATTTATCCGAAGAGCATTCCATTAGAATCTGGTTGTTCAGTTCGTTAAGTTTATTTAACTTGTTCACTGTTAGTTAGATAAATAAATTGTTACTTGTTGATTTTAGAGTCAGTGTCAGGGAGTTATTTTGATTTAACCACTAAAAGTTGCTGAAGAGCAGATCGTACCACTTCACACTCACTTTTACAGATTATGAGGTGAGCTACTCCTCTTTGAGTGGTTAGGTGTTAGTTCTCAGAGTGGGGGGGGAGCTACCTCATAACACAGGTGGAGCTCATATACTAAGCCCTGTATAAAGCAAGCCCCTGAGTGGGTCCGTTACTCAATTGTCCCTGTTGGGATCAGTCTGTGCTTGTAGGAGGGAATTTAGAATAACGTGGGATTAAAAGACTAACAGATCCGGGTAGATTAGATTAGAGTGAATAGAGTATAGAGAAATTACAAAATGCCTGAAAAATAAGGAAGGTAAAGTAAGGAAGGCCCTGGGAGTGACTTAGGCACAAGCGAATGCCACAACCCTGTGAATCTGACCAGCCAGCTATGCATGGGCCCGCCCAGTGATGATCGGTCTTGTAATGTCTCTCATTGCTTCAGTGGGAATAACAACTACCCAACTCTCAATGGCATGTGTTGGATTTGCGGCGATTAGGCATACCCTTGGCTCCCTGCCAGTTGGAAGGGGTCATGTTACCTTGGATATGTAGTGCCATACATTTATCATTTTCCCGTCTTCCTTCTCTGAGGGCACGTCTACGTGGCATCATGGGAGCAGAGCCCCTCTCTGCCATCATGCTCCCCTGGTATGGGATCAGGAAGTTGGCACAAGAAAACGCTAACATATTCTCAGCCTTGGAAAAAACTGTCAATGATACATCCTCTGCCTTTGCTAAAAGTAATGATGAGATGGTTGCTGTATGCACCATGGTACTTCAGCATCGAACGGCACTAGACTTTGTTTTGATGGCCAAGGGTGGAACGTGCGCCTTGCTTGGACACGAGTGTTGATAATTCCTGACAATTCAGAGATCATTAACTGATCTAGCCGGCCATATTAAAAAAGAGATTGAAAAACTCAAACAGCCTCCATCCTTCACTCTTTGGGGCTGGGCTTTGGGTTGGCTGGGCTCCCTGGGAACATCCATCGTACAAGGAATTGTGTTCTTTTTCATTGTTGTCTTAGCATTCCTTGTAATTATGCAAATGATCAAATGCATACAGTCCACACAGGGCACAACAATGATAACGGCAATCTGTGTGGAGAAAGGAGCACCCTCGATACCAAATAACCCTCCGGGACCCGAGAATGTTTACTTGAAAACATCCATTTAGTGGCATAATCTTGGGCTAGCCAAGGGCAGAAAAGGGGATATGTAAGAGGGAATTTAGAATAAATTGGGATTAAAAGCCTAATAGATCAGGGTAGATTAGATCACAGTGAATAGAATATAGAGCAGTTACAAAGAGCCCAAAAGATACAATTTGCATAGGGACACCTACAACCAGTGTTAGAGAATTTAGGCATGTATTTTTGAAAACATATTCTGTATTAAAAGCATATACCTTGGTTAATAACTCTCACAACACCAGGTTAAAATCCAACAGGTTTATTTGGAACCACGAGCTTTTGGATTGCTGCTCCTTTATCAGGCGAGTGGACAGTTGGGTTTACAAACAGGGCATATATAGACAGAGACACAACTGCAAGATAATGGTTGGAATGCAAGTCTTTACAGGTAATCAAGTCTTTACAGGTACAGACATTGCGAATGGAGAGAGGGATAATCACAGGTTAAAGAGGTGTGAATTGTCTCTCTTGCTGAATGGCCTACTTCTGCTTCTAGTTTCTCTGTTTCTATGTTTAATGCCTCCCTTCTTTTGGGGATAGAATTTACTTTGCTTAAAATCAGCGCAAGAACTTTGTCACTCCCTTGTCTGATTCAGGCAGACCTGTGGAACTGACTGACACGCTCAATTATATAGAACAACATGGGGCCTACCTGAATGAGGCTGGCTGCCGGATTTCTTCTCTTCTCAAAGTGTTTCTGCCGATGTTGTTCTTGAACCTTTAAGGCGAACCCTGAGCCAAGAATACCCTGTGATAAAGGCCAAGAAGACATGTCAGTCATACCCAGTCAAACTGCTTACATGCCCAACAAAGGTTGCTGGGAGGAGGGGTTATTGAATTATAGTCCCTTGTTCTGAGCCCGATTTTACCTTTCATAGAAACTCTACAGTGCAGAAGGAGGCCATTCAGCCCATCGTGTCTGCACTGACAACAATCCTAACTCGGCCCTAGTCCCATAACCCCACATATTTACTCCACTAATCCCTCTAACCTACGCATCCTGAGACATTAAGGGGCAGTTTAGCATGGCCAATGCACCTAACCTGCACATCTTTGGACTGTGGAAGGAAACCAGAGGAAACCCACGCAGACATGGGGAGAACGTGCAGATTCCACACAGACAGTGTCCCAAGCGGGAATCGAACCCGGGTCGCTGGCGCTGTGAGACAGCAGTGCTAACCACTGTGTCACCATGCCACCCCAGTCTCCTGTCCTATCCCCCCTGCAGGTTCATAGAAAAGAATCCATAGAAACCCTACAGTGCAGAAGGAGGCCATTCGGCCCATCGAGCTTGCACCGATAACAATTCCATTCAGGCCCTATCCCCGTAACCCCATGTATTTATCTTACAAATCCTCCTGACACTAACTGGCGATTAACTGGCCAATCAACCTAACCTGCACATCTTTGGAGGGTGGAAGGAAACCGGAGTACCCGGCTCCAGTCAGGCTTTTCTTTCTTGTAATGTTGTGATGTATTGTTCATCTACTCCTCTATGGAAGGGACACGTTAGGTGAGATGTTAATGTTGGGAAAATCACTTCTATTAAAAAGTCATGTAATGAAGTAGAGATGCAGCAGTAAAACTCGGAAGAGCTGGCATCGATTACCATCGTTGCAAAACACCAATCTAATGTTCTTCTGATCTGTCTGCTCCTTGAGGAACAAACCAGGACATCGCAATTCAGAAAACTACAATCCTTCCCTCCTTCATCCTTGTTTTCAAATCCCTCCATGAGCCTTCCCTATCTCTCCAACTCCTCCAACCACAACCCGCTCTGCAAACCTCTAATTCCATCCTCCAGTACTGCCCCGATATTAATCTCTTCATCATTGGAGGACGTGCCTTCAGTTTGAGGCTGTAATCTCTGGAATTTCCCCCCTTCCCCCCAAACCTCTCCCCTTCCCTACCTCTCTCTCCTCCTTGAAGTCCTTCCTTTAAATTTACTTCTTTAACCACATTTCTGGTCCTGTCCTAATATCTCCTAATGTGGCTTCTGTTTATTGTTGCGTGACAGCACTCCTGGGAAGTACTTTAAAATGTTTAAACTACATTAATGACACTGCATAGGTACACAATGGTGGCACGGTGGCACAGTGGTTAGCACTGCCTCCCAGTGCCAAGGACCCCGGGTTCAATTCTGGCCTCGGATGACTGTCTGTGTGGAGTTTGTACGTTCTCATCGTGTCTGCGTGAGTTTCCTCCGAGTGTTCCGGTTTCCTCCCACAGTCCAGTGCGGGTTAGGTGAATTGGCCGTGCTAAATTGCCCTTTAGTGTCAGGGGGATTAGTAGGGTAAATATGTGGGGGTTACGGGGATAGGGCCTGGGTGGGATTGCTGTGGATGCAGACTCGATGGGCCGCATGACTTCTGTACTATGATTCTATGATTGTTCAGGGATCTTCACCCACCTTTCCAGGGTCCTGTGATAATTCAGTGTCGCTTCCAACTTCTTCCCTCTGGAAGGTCTGCTCTTGTGGTTAAACAAACTGGTGAGAGTCACTCACTTATTTAAAGTGGTGTTGAGATCTTAACAACATTACAATGTGCATTGCTTTTCTAGACTCGCATGTAGCTCTTCTGTCTGACAGAGCAGCGGGGATCCATTGTGAGGGTTTTAACCCTAGTCTGCCCATTTCCCATCATGGAGGGAATTACAATTGAACCTGAGGAAGTCATTTACAAACAGGAGCCCATTTAGTCCCTTCTTCCACCATTCATTTCAATCACGGCTTTATTCTGGAGTTGAGAGGGTTGGCTTATGAGGAGAGACTGAGTAGACTGGGACTATACTCATTGGAATTCAGAAGAATGAGGGGAGATCTTATAGAAACATACAAGATTATGAAGTGAATAGATGAGATAGAAGCAGGGTAGTTGTTCCTACTGGCGGGTGAAACTGGAACTAGGGGGCATGGCCTCAAAATAAGGCAATGCAGATTTAGGACTGAGTTGAGGAGGAACTTCTTCACACAAAGGGTTGTGAATCTGTGGAGGCTACCTCATTGAATGTTTTTAAGGCAAGGATAGATACATTTTTGAACAGTAAAGGAATTAAGGGTAATGGTGAGCGGGCGGGTAAGTAGAGCTGAATCCACAAAAAGATCAGCCATGATCTTATTGAATGGCGGAGCAGGCTCGAGGGGCCTACTCCTGCTCCTAGTTCTTATGTTCTTATTTCTATCTCAACTCCTTTCACTCATAGAACATAGAACAGTACAGCACAGAACAGGCCCTTCGGCCCACGATGTTGTGCCGAGCTTTATCTGAAACCAAGATCAAGCTATCCCACTCCCTATCATCCTGGTGTGCTCCATGTGCCTATCCAATAACCGCTTAAATGTTCCTAACGTGTCTGACTCCACTATCACTGCAGGCAGTCCATTCCACACCCCAACCACTCTCTGCGTAAAGAACCTACCTCTGATATCCTTCCTGTATCTCCCACCACGAACCCTATAGTTATGCCCCCTTGTAATAGCTCCATCCACCCGAGGAAATAGTCTTTGAACGTTCACTCTATCTATCCCCTTCATCATTTTATAAACCTCTATTAAGTCTCCCCTCAGCCTCCTCCGCTCCAGAGAGAACAGCCCTAGCTCCCTCAACCTTTCCTCATAAGACCTACCCTCCAAACCAGGCAGCATCCTGGTAAATCTCCTCTGCACTCTTTCCAGCGCTTCCACATCCTTCTTATAGTGAGGTGACCAGAACTGCACACAATATTCCAAATGTGGTCTCACCAAGGTCCTGTACAGTTGCAGCATAACCCCACGGCTCTTAAACTCCAACCCCCTGTTAATAAAAGCTAACACACTATAGGCCTTCTTCACAGCTCTATCCACTTGAGTGGCAACCTTTAGAGATCTGTGGATATGAACCCCAAGATCTCTCTGTTCCTCCACAGTCTTCAGAACCCTACCTTTGACCCTGTAATCCACATTTAAATTAGTCCTACCAAAATGAATCACCTCACATTTATCAGGGTTAAACTCCATTTGCCATTTTTCAGCCCAGCTTTGCATCCTATCTATGTCTCTTTGCAGCCTACAACAGCCCTCCACCTCATCCACTACTCCACCAATCTTGGTGTCATCAGCAAATTTACTGATCCACCCTTCAGCTCCCTCCTCTAAGTCATTAATAAAAATCACAAAGAGCAGAGGACCAAGCACTGATCCCTGTGGCACTCCGCTCGCAACCTGCCTCCAATCCGAAAATTTTCCATTGACCACCACCCTCTGTCTTCGATCAGACAGCCAGTTACCTATCCAATCGGCCAAGTTTCTCTCTATCCCACACCTCCTCACTTTCATCATAAGCCGACCATGGGGGACCTTATCAAACGCCTTACTAAAATCCATGTATATGACATCAACTGCCCTACCTTCATAAACACACCTAGTTACCTCCTCAAAAAATTCTATCAAATTTGTGAGGCACGACTTGCCCTTCACAAATCCGTGCTGACTATCCTGGATTAATCTGCATCTTTCTAAATGGTCGTAAATCCCATCTCTAAGGACCTTTTCCATCAATTTACCAACCACCGAAGTAAGACTAACCGGTCTATAATTACCAGGGTCATTTCTATTCCCTTTCTTAAACAGAGGAACAACATTCGCCATTCTCCAGTCCTCTGGCACCATCCCCGTGGACAGCGAGGACCCAAAGATCAAAGCCAAAGGCTCTGCAATCTCGTCCCTTGCCTCCCAAAGAATCCTAGGATACATTTCATCAGGCCCAGGGGACTTATCGACCTTCAGTTTATTCAAAACTGCCAGGACATCCTCCCTCCGATAGGAACAACTACCCTGCTTCTATCTCATCTATTCACTTCATAATCTTGTATGTTTCTATAAGATCTCCCCTCATTCTTCTGAATTCCAATGAGCATAGCCCCGGTCTACTCACTTTTGCTTCATCTGACTTGATATTCTTACCTAACAAAAACGTATTGATCTCAATCGCCAATGGCTCTAATATGAAGATTGGCTTTTTACAAAAGATAATTGTTTCTTTTTATCTTTCTTATTCAATCCTTTAATCATCTTTAGCACATCAAACGAGGGAGGTAGTCATCATCTTCAGGAAGTGTAGTGGACGACATGCCCCTGTCCACATCAATGTGGATGAAGGGGAAATGGTCGAGAATCTCATGTTTCTAGGTGTCCAGATCGCCAACAACCTGTCCTGGTCCCTCCAGGCCGACGCAATAGCTAAGAAAGGCCACCAACACCTCTACTTTCTCAAGAGGCTGAGGAAATTTGGCGTGTCTGCTATGACTCTCATCATTCTTTACAGATGCACCATAGAAAGCATCCTTTCCGGATGTATCGTAGCTTGATATAGCTCCTGCTCTGTCCAAGACTGCAAGAAACTACAAAGGGTTGTGAACGTAGCCCAGTCCATCACGCAAACCAGCCTCCCATCTATTGACTCCGTCTACACTTCCTGCTACCTCGGAAAAGCAATCAAGGACCTATGCACCCCGGACATACTCTCTTCCACCTTCTTCCATTGGGAAAAAGATACAAAAGTCTGAGGTTATGCATCAACAGCTTCTTCCCTGCTGCCATCAGACTTTTGAATGGACCTACCTTATATTAAGCTGGTCATAGAATCCCTACAGTGCAGAAGGAGGCCATTCGGCCCATCGAGTCTGCACCGACCACAATCCCACCCAGACCCTATTCCTGTAACCCCACAAATTTACCCTGCTAATCCCCCTGACACTAGGGTCAATTTATCATGGCCTATCAACCTAACCCACACATCTTTGGAGTGTGGGAAGAAACCGGAGCACCCGGAGGAAACCCATGCAGACACGGGGAGAATGTGCAAACTTCACACAGACAGTGACCCGAGGCTGCAATTGAACCTGGAGCCTTGGCGCTATGAAGCAGCAGTGCTAACCACTGTGCTGCCCACAGTGGCACATCTTTCTCTACAACCTAGCTATGACTGTAACACGACATGCTACACCCTCTTCTTTCCTTCTCCCCTATGTATTCTATGAATGGTTTGCTTTGTCTGATTAGCAAGCAAGAAATAATACTTTCCACTGTATCCCTAAACATGTAACAATAATAAATCAAATCAAATCAAATCACAAGGGAAGCAATGGCCTAGTGGTATTATCACTATTAATCCAGAAACTCAGCTAATGTTCTGGGGCCCCTATTTCAAATCCCACTACGGCAGATGGTGGAATTTGAATTCACTAAAAAATATCTGGAATTAAGAATCTACTGATGACCTTGGAACCATTGTCAATTTGTTGGAAAAATCCATTTGGGTCACCAATGTCCTTTCGGGAAGGAAATCTGCCATCCTTACCTAGTCTGGCCTACATGTGACTCCAGAGCCACAGAAACCTGGTTGACTCTCAACTGCCCTCCAAGGGCAACTAGGGATGGGCAATAAATTCTGGCCAGCCAGCGATGCCGATGCCCCACGAATGAATTAAAAAAAATCAAATTCATTGCATAACCTAAGGCATGAAAATATAAGGAAATCTCTATTTTTCTCTCTGTTAATCCTAGGTATGATTAGATGAGTCCGCTCTGTTCTCCCCCTATGGTTAGTATATCCTTCCTGATAGCCGTGAGATGGTTGAATGCTGAACAAGGCTGTCTCTCTGCTCTCCCCAACAACATAACTCAGCACGAACCTCTGAGTAGCATTCATCCTTTAGCAGGGAGGTTTCCAGCTTGCTGCCCTAATAGGGCCACTTTGTTTTTCATTCGTTCGTGGGACATGGGCGTCGCTGGCTGGCCAGCATTTATTGCCCATCCCTAGTTGCCCTTGGAGGGCAGTTGAGAATCAACCACATTGCTGTGGCTCTGGAGTCACATGTAGGCCAGGCCAGGTAAGGACAGCAGATTACCTTCCCTAAGGGACATTAGTGAACCAGATGGATTTTTCCGACAATCGACAATGGTTTCATGGTCATCAGTAGATTCTTAATTCCAGATATTTTTTATTGAATTCAAATTCCACCATCTGCCGTGGCGGGATTCGAACCTGGGTCCGCAGAACATTAGTTGAGTTTCTGGATTAATAGTCTGGTGATAATACCACTAGGCCATCGCCTCCCCTCTGTTGGGGCAGTGAGTTGTGATTCTAAGAACTGCTTTCATTCCATTCGGTCTCTTTACCACCTGGGAGGTACTCACAGCGGGAAGTGCAAAGAAGGAAATCCCAAGGAGAGCAAATCCAGCCGACAGCAGCCTCCCGAGCCACGTGGTGGGAGTCTTATCCCCGTAACCAATGGTTGTCAGGGTGATCTGGGGGGGGAAGAAAAGATCGCACCTTACAACCTATTAGCATCTAAAGTAAAATAAAGTTTGTTTATTAGTCACAAGGAAGGCTTACATTAACACTGCAATGAAGTTACTGTGAAAATCCCCTAGTCGCCACACTCCGGCACCTGTTCGGGTACACTGAGGGAGAATTTAGCATGGCCAGTGCACCTAACCAGCTTGACTTTCAGACTGTGGGAGGAAACTGGAGCAGCCGGAGGAAACCCACGCAGACATGGGGAGAATGTGCAGTTTCCACACAGACAGTGACCCAAGCCAGGAATCGAAGTCAGGTCCCTGGCGCTGTGAGGCAGCAGTGCTGACCACTGTGCCACTGTGCCTATCTGTATCTATATCTGCCTTCACCCATGAATCGGATTGGCTTAATAGTCCAGCCTCATAACTGGGGCCTAAGAGAGGCTTACAAACGGGGATGGGTCTGACACAAACTCAATTCCAACCTTCTCAAATCATGACGGGTGCCGCAATACATGGCAGGGGTGGGTCACCAAATAAAATACATGATTATTGACCTTGGAAGTTCTGGCATGGTTGAATATCGGGGATTGAGATTATGGGATCTTGCTGTGCCCCAGAACTATCAGAGAGGGTCGAGTATCCGGGAGGGATAACATGGGATCTTGCTGTGCTCAAGAACTATCAGATAGGGTCAACTGTCAAGGGTAGACAGTGTGGGATCTTGCTGTGCCAGACCGACCCTGAAGCTTCAAGGCCTGACATGTTACTCAAAAGACAAGCTGCTCACATCTACAATGGAGGTGATAGGCCGTTCAATGTTTCAGATTGAGTGGTGATCCCGTCATCAAGAACTTTCTAAAATAAATCACACAGGGTGATCAGGGGCATTCCGTATCTGAGGTGGCTTTCCCCAGCTTTTGTCCGGCCAACTGGATAAATTGTGAATGTAAGTGTTCCTGAGAGTGAGAGAGAGACAGAGAGAGAGACTAGGTGGGAGAGAAAGAGAGTGGGAGAGAGAGGGAGTGAAAGAGAGAATGGGAGAACACGTGGGCAGAGAAGCAAGGGGGAGGATGAAGAGAGACTGGGAAAGAGATAGAGCGAATGGGAGAGAAATAGAGCGTGCAAGAGAGAGAGTGGGAGAGAAGGAGAAAGTGTGGGGCAGAGAGGGGAGGGAGGGATTGAATGGGAGAGAGTGTAGGAGAGAGAGTGTGAGGGAGAGGCAAAGAGTGGGAGGGAGTGCGAAAGGGAGAGAGTGGAGGCGGACAGGGTTGTGAAGAGAATGAATGGCGGAGAGACAGCAAGGGAGAAAGTGAGTCGGGGAAAGGAAAGGAGAGAGAAAGTGAGGGAGTGAGAGAGGAAGCGGGAGAGAGAGGCACAAGAGTGGAGGAGCGGGAAGGGAGCTAAGAGAGGAAGTGAGAGAGAGGAAGAGAGAAATTAGCGCCAGAGAGACACCAAGGGAATAGTAGGGAGAGAAGGAGTGAAAGAATGTCACGGAGAAAGAGTGAATGGGAGAGAAAATAAGTGAGAGAGAGTGAGAAGGAGAGCAAGTGGGAAAAGAGAGATTGAGACAGAAACAGAACGAGGGAGAGCGAGGGAGAGAGAGAGAGTGAGGGGGAGAGAGAGAGAGTGAGGGGAGAGAGAAAGAGAGTGAGGGGGGAGAGAAAGAGAGTGAGGGGGGAGAGAAAGAGAATGAGAGAGAGTGAAGAGAAGAGAGAAACAGAAGACAAACACTGGACTTGGTGACATTCTCGTGTCGATGGGCTGGTGTTCGAACGAGCACGTGAATTGTTTGTAACTTGGAGTCTCTCAGTCTCAACTATCCCTGTTAATATTTCTCCCCAGGGACCGTTCTAAAGCAAAATGGCAGTGCAAAGGTTGTACTCACTGTTCCCCACCACAGGGCGTCGGCATACGTGGCAAACTCAGTATTCGAATCCTTCTCTACCAAGTAAACAAGGAACGAGGAGAAGATCAGCACCAGGAAGCCAATGTACCAAGCTGTAATCAGCTCCTGTTGGGAGGAACAACAAGGGTGTAAAGTCAGAGCTTCCTGGCTTCCTCAGCAGCAACAGGAGTAGAAGTGAGGCGATGGCCTAGTGGTATTATCGCTCGACTATTAATCCAGAAACTCAGCTAATGTTCTGGGGACCTGGCTTCGATTCCCACCACGGCAGATGGCAGAATTTGAATTCGATAAAAAATATCTAGAATTAAGAATCTACTGATGACAATGAAACCATTGCTGATTGTCAGAAAAACCTATCTGGTTCCTTTAGGGAAGGAAATCTGCCTTCCTTATCTGGTCGGGCCTACATGTGACTCCAAAGCCACAGCAATGTGGCTGACTCTCAACTACCCTTGAGCAACCAGGAATGGGCAATAAAAGCTGTGGAGATGCCGGCGTTGGACTGGGGTAAACACAGTAAGAAGTTTAACAGCACCAGGTTAAAGTCCAACAGGTTTATTTGGTAGCAAAAGCCACACAAGCTTTCGGAGCTTTCTGAGCAGAAACTGATAGCCAAGTTCCGCACACACGAGGACGGCCTCAACCGGGATATTGGGTTCATGTCACACTATTTGTAACCCCCACAGTTGCGTGGACCTGCAGAGTTTCACTGTCTGTCTTGTCTGGAGACAATACACATCTTTTTAGCCTGTCTTGATGCTCTCTCCACTCACATTGTTTTGTTTCTTAAAGACTTGATTAGTTGTAAGTATTCGCATTCCAACCATTATTCATGTAAATTGAGTTTGTGTCTTTATAAACTCTGTTTGTGAACAGAATGCCCACTCACCTGAAGAAGGGGCTTAGAGCTCCGAAAGCTTGTGTTGCTTTTGCTACCAAATAAACCTGTTGGACTTTAACCTGGTGTTGTTAAACTTCTTACAATAAATGCTGGCCAGCCAGCGACACCCATGTCCCACGAATGAATAAAATAAAAAAGAGTGGAAAACAGAAAGAAATGTTGCAATGGATGACGTCACAACATGATGGCACTAATCCCAGCGATCAATCACGATCTCGGAGTCTACAACAGACCCAATATGGAGTGAGGATATCTGCGGTGATAGAAAGCTTTGGGAACGAGAGGTCTAAAGTCACCTTTGACAAAGGGTCATCTGGACTCGAAACACCAGCTGTTTTCTCTCCTTACAGATGCTGCCAGACCTGCTGAGATTTTCCAGCATTTTCTCTTTTGGTTTCAGATTCCAGCATCCGCAGTAATTTGCTTTTATTTTGTCTAAAGTCACCCAGTTTTTTCAGACATGGTACACTCCTCGTGTTATCATACCACAAATGACTCATACCATATCCCGAACATGTCATTTACTGCACCAAATCAGTTTGATATTAGGAATTAATCGGTGCTAGAATCATAGAAACACTACAATGCAGAAGGAGGCCATTCGGCCCATCAAGTCTACACCAACAACAATCCCAGCCAGGTCCTAGTCCCAGAACCCCACACATTTACCCCGCTAACCCCTCTAACCTACACGTCCCTGGACACCAAGGGGCAATTCAGCATGGCCAATCAACCTAATCATCACATCTTTGGACCGTGGGAGGAAACCAGAGAACCCGGAGGAAACTCACGCAGACACGGGGAGAATGTGCAAACTCCGCACAGACAGTGACCCAAGCCGGGAATCGAACCCGGGTCCCTGGAGCTGTGAGGCAGCAGTGCTAACCGCTGTGCCACCATGTCATCCTGATTACTTTTACATCATCCCAAAGTGTGCCTGTTCCTTAGATTGGCCACTCGCAGGCAGTGGTATTGTCTTTCCCAGATTCATTTAGAATTTGCCCCTTTTGAGCATGTTGAGTGGTTGCATTGTTCTGGGCAAGGTGGAATGGATTGTCATGTTCCACATTGTCCAGTTCATTGCACAATTCTACAAACAGGAATCTCTCATTTCTTCCATCCTCCACTTAGACAACCCCAGATCGAAGGGCATGCCCTCACCGTCAGACCCTCAATGAGTGGTGCCACCTCCAAACGCCAACCTTCCTCTTACCTTGAGACTGGCTGGTCACATTGAGATTGGAGGAAATGGTTCACTTAGGGAAAAGGTGGTGGCGTCCTGTGTAAGAGAGAAACCCCCCCGACAAGGCAAACCGATGAGTCTGCCGTACCTTGCACCCGACTCACCCACCTTACTGTGTGCGTAAACCACAGACCCCAGCAGCTTCCATGTGCCCCCTCGATGGTCCATTCTGACCATGCGGAGGATCTGCAGAAAGCGGAGGCTCCGGAGGGCAGAGGTGGCGAATATGTTCCCCTGGGTACCGGCAGCGATGACTGCAATGGAAGCAATTAGCACGATAATATCTGGCGAGGGAAAGGAAAGCATGTCACCAATCACAACTCATCCCATTTCTCTCCCGCTTTCTGTCACAAACCTCTCAACGTTTTCCCTCCGTCTCCTCAATCTCCACCTTCAAACATTGAAAAACAGTTGCTTTGAAAGTTTATCAGTGTCACAAGTAGGCTTACATTAACACTGCGATGAAGTTACTGTGAAAATCCCCGAGTCGCCACACTCCGGCGCCTGTTCGGGCACACTGAGGGAAAAATTAGCACGGCCAATGCACCTAACCAGCACGGCTTTCGGACTGTGGGAGGAAACCGGAGCACCCGGAGGAAACCCACGCAGACACGGGGAGAATGTGCAAACTCCACCCAGACAGTCACCCAAGTCGGCAATCGAACCTGGGTCCCTGGTACTGTGAGGCAGCAGTGCTAACAACTGTGCCATCATGCCGTCTACCCATCCTTTCGCTGATTTTAGACATCTCTGTCAAATCACCTCATGGCTTCCTCTGTATAAACAAAAACAGTCTGAACTTTTCAAGTCTTTGTAATATTATATAGCAAGCCGTCAATCTGCACTGTGTGCTCGATCCCTCAAACACTCTTCTCATACTGTTCAGCCTCTTACTGTTCACCGAGCTCCAAACAACGGTTAACATTTGATGTAGGTTCCTTATTACATTTTGACTTTTGTATTCTGTACCTCTTTTACGGAGTCAAGGCTGGTGAGTGAGTCATTTTCGTTGGAGGGACTGAGGGGCAACCTGATTGATTTTGATTCGATTTGATTTGATTTATTATTGACACATGTATTAGTATACAGTGAGAACTAATGTTTCTTGCGCGCTATACAGACAAAGCATACCGTTCATAGAGAAACAACGAAAGAGTGCAGAAAAGAGTGTTACAGTCATAGCTAGGGTGTAGAGAAAGCTGAACTTCATGCGAGGTGGGTCCATTCAAAAGTCTGACAGCAGCAGGGAAGAAGCTGTTCTTGAGTCAGTTGGTACGTGACCTCAGACTTTTGTATCTTTTTCCCGACGGAAGAAGGTGGAAGAGAGAATGCCCAGGATCGAGGTGTACAACATTATGAGGGGCATGGATGAGTGGATAAGGAGCAGCTGTTCCTCTTAGTTGAAGGGTCAGTCACGAGGGGACACAGGTTCAAGGTGAGGGGCAGGAGGTTTAGGGGGGGATGTGAGGAACAACATTTTGACTCAGCGGGTGGTGACGGTCTGGAATGCGCTGCCTGGGAGGGTGGTAGAGGCGGGATGCCTCACATCCTTTAAAAAGTATCTGGACGAGCACTTGGAACATCATAACATTCAGGGCTCTGGGCCAAGTGCTGGCAGATGGGATTAGGTGGAAGTTCAAAGTTCAGGTGTTTCTCATGTGTCCGTGTGGACTCGATGGGCCATAGGGCCTCTTGTGCACTGTATGATTCTGTGATTGTGTGAGTGGTGTGCAGATCAACAACCTTTTTAAAAATGTTTTTTTAGCATGTGCATTAATCATTAAGCCAGGCAATAGCTTCAGCAGCGGTGAAATGGAGCTCTCGGAGCCCTTGTCAGGGAGCAGTCGTCAGTAATGTGGGTCACTGAATGGGGTGCACCACAGGTTATCTGAAGGCCCTTTTGATGCAATTTGCTGCACAAAGGCTTTGACCAGTACGGAAACCATTGAGGAATGCCCAATGTTGATGTGGCAGGTTGAAGCCCGGGTTAGGGGGGTGTGGGATCCGTGATGAGGAAGTGGTTTTTAATGGTGACATATTGCTTCCATTCCCATAGGGCCTCTGCTGTTATTCCTTGGCACGGTGGCCTTAGCCATACAGGCATGTGTCGGTCAGATAGGATCTCACTGAATGGCAGAACAGGCTGAATAACCCCTTCCTGTTCCAATAATGCCGTCAAATCCAATATTCCAATGTCCTTTGCCTCTCTATTTGAGTACATGCCTTCAGCTACTGAGGCCCTGCGCTCTGGAATTCCCTCCCTAAACCTCTCCACCTCTCTACTTCTCTCCCCTGTTCAGTTTAGAACAGCTCACTCTCTCTCTTCCACTCTCTATTTCCATCTGTGACTCACACTAATTGTTTCTGCAATGAGTGTGAAGCTGCTCCCAGTGTTTGGTTTGGAGTCTTGCTCAGCAGCATCTGTTCCATCACCAGAAACCTCCGACCTCGACCATAGCTGGGATTCTCCGGTACCCCTGCAGTGAATGGGGTTCGGATTGTGGATCAGACTCCTCGTTCTTGCTGGCAGCAGGGCGGGTACGGAAGGGATCGGAGAATTCCACTCTCTGTGGCTAGCTGGATCTCAATGTGGAAAAACTACGTCACCACGAAGACTGAATTCGCTCAACTCTTTTCTAACAACAGGAAATGATCATGGGGGAATGGTCACTTTGGAAGGAGTAATTTGACAAGGAAGTGTTAAATGAATGGCAGGATGCTAGGAAGTTCTGTGGAACAAAGGGACTTTGGTGCGTTTGTCCACAGACCTCTGAAAGCGGAAGGGCATGTTAGTAGGATGGTGAAAAAGACATACAGGACACTTGCCCATTATCAATTGAGGCATAGATTACAAAAGCAGGGAAGTCATGTTGGAGTTGTATAGAACTTTGGTGAGGCCACAGCTGGAGTACTGTGTGCAGTTCTGGTCGCCACATTATCAGAAGGATGTGATTGCACTGGAGGGGGTGCAGAGGAGATTCACCAGGATGCTGCCTAGGATGGAACATTTAATTTATGAGGAGAGGTTTGAGAGGCTTTGGTTGTTTTCGTTGGAGCAGAGAAGACTGAAGGGCGACCTGATCGAGGTACTAGATTATGAGGGACATGGACAGAGTGGATAAGGAGCAGCTGTTCCTCTTAGTTGAAGGGTCAGTCATGAGGTGATGCAGGTTCAAGGTGAGGGGCAGGAGGTTTAGGGGGGATATGAAGAGAATCCTTTTTATCTAGAGGGTGGTGACGGTTTGGAATGCGCTGCCTGGGAGGGTGGTGGAGGCGGGTTGCCTCACATCCTTTAAAAAGTATCTGGATGAACACTTGGAACATCATAACATTCAGGGCTATGGGCCAAGTGCTGGCAGATGGGATTAGGTGGGGGTTCAGGTATTTCTCGTGTGTCGGTGCAGACTCGATGGGCCGAAGGGCCTTGTCTGCGCTGTATGGTTCTATCAATGGCTGACCATTCCCTATCCCCTACCTCAATGCTGAAGGGTGAGATGAGTCAATTCAGGACAAGTCACCTGACACAGCATTTCAGTCTGATCCTTGACATAATAATCTCTAATCCCTCATAATATTTGAGATTTTAACACCGGATTTCATCAGCTGCCAACGTGAAGAGCTCTTGTTTTCTTTGCTTGAAGAAAACCCTCTCACCAATTCGAATCACAAGATGAATTGGAGCGAACTAATTTGCTGAGAGTGATTAATTGTGTGTGTAACTTGAAGTGATTTTTTAACTTGTCACATTGCCCGGCAGACTTTGTAAAGCCTGATCAACAACCGCGTCAGAGCAGAGAAAACACCTGTTCAAGGATGTTGTAGTGAAGATGATTTATTGGGGAGAATGTTCAGATGCGGAGATCAGGGCACCGAGAAAAATGAGAAGTTTAATGTGGAAAGAGTTTCTCCCCCCTCTCCATTAACCCCTCGCACTGAGCACAGTGGGAAACGTTCAGGTCTCATTTAACTTTAGCAGTGCCAGTTGTGGCTCAGTGAGTAGCACGCCTGTCTCTGAGTCATGAGGTTTTGGGTTCAAATCCCACTGTTGACTTCAGCCTCCACAACATGGGGAGCTGCTCCCAATGCGGTCTACTGTACATTGGAGAAACCAAACGCAGACTGGGTGACCGCTTTGCTGAACACCTTCGGTCTGTCCACAAGCAGAACCCAGACCTTCCTGTCGCTTTGCCATTTCTCCACACCATCCTGCCCACATATCCATCCTTGGCCTTTTGCAATGTTCTAGTGAACCCCAACGCAAACTGGAGGAACAGCACCTTCAATTAGGCACTTTACAGCCTCCCAGACTGAACACTGAGTTCAACAACTTCCGAGCATGAACTCTACCCTCGATCTTCACCTCCTTTTCCATTTATTTTATTTCATTTTATCTTATTTATTTATATACAATAAATAATGAACAAATAAATCAAAGGAAAGTACAGCACAGGATCAGGCCCTTCGGCCCTCCAAGCCTGTACCGATCCTGATGCCCCAACTAAACTAAAAATAAATTCTGCCCTTACTCGGTCCATATCCCTCTATTTCCTCCCTATTCACGTACCCATCCAGATACCCCTTAAATGTTGCTAATGTGCCTGTTTCCACCACCTCCTCTGGCAGTGCGTTCCAGGCACACACCGCTCTCTGCGTGAAAAAATTCCCCCGCACGTCTCCCTTAAACTTTCCCCCTCTCACCTTGAACCTTTGCCCCCTTGTATTGACACTTACACCCTGGGAAAAAGCCTCTGGCTATCCAACCTGTCTATGCTTCTCATAATTTTGTAGACCTCTATCAGGTTTACCCTCAGCCTCTGTTTTTCCAGTGAAAACAATCCTAGTTTATTCAACCTCTCCTCATATCCAACACCCTCAAGACCAGACAACATCCTGCTGAACCTTCTTTGCAATCTCTCCAAAGCTTCCACATCCTTCTGAAGTTCCATGATATTTTTTGCACTGGTTTCGAACACATCAGGCAGAAGTTTACGGCCCTTCCACTGGCAGGATCTTCCAGTCCCGCCGCAGTCAATGGAGTTTTGATTCGATTTATTATTGTCACACGAATACAGTAAGAAGTATTGTTTCTTGCGCTATGCAGATAAAGCATACTGTTCATAGAGTACATAGGAGAGAAGGAATGGAGAGGGTGTAAAATATAGTGGGTGGGATTTTATGGTCTCGCTCGAGCAAGACTGGAAAATCCCGCCTGAGGTCAATGGATATTTCCATTATCCACCCCTAGCTCGCCCTAATTCCTAGCCTGGAATTGGAGCGAGCCATGAGTGGCAGGCTGGGAGATAGAATTCTGACGATTGTTACAGTCATAGCTCGGGTGTAGAGAAAGATCAACTTAATGCGAGGTAGGTCCATTCAAAAGTCTGATGGCAGCAGGGAAGAAGCTGTTCTTGAGTCGGTTGGTACATAATCTCAGACCTTTGTATCTTTTTCCTGTCAGAAGAAGATGGAAGAGAGAATGTCCGGGCTGCGCGGGGTCCTTAATTATGCTGGCTGCCTTTCCAAGGCGACGGGAAATGTAGACAGTGTCATTGGATGGGAGGCTGGTTTGCATGATGGACTGGGCTACGTTCATGACCCTTTGTAGTCTCTTATGGTCTTGGTCAGAGCAGGAGCCATACCAAGCTGTGATACATCTGGAAAGGATGCTTTCTATGGTGCATTTGTAAAAGTTGGTGAGAGTTGAAGCAGACTTATTGAATTTCCTCAGCCTCCTGAGAAAGTAGAGGCATTGGTGGGCTTTCTTAACTATAGCGTTGGTGAGGAGGGACCAGAACAGGTTGTTGGTGATCTGGACACCTAGAAACTTGAAGCTCTCGACCATTTCCACTTCGTCCCAGTTGATGTAGAGAGGGGCATGTCCTCCACTAAGTTTCTTGAAGTCGATAACTATTTCCTTTGTTTTACTGAGATTGAGGGAGAGATTATTGCCATTGCAATATGTTGAATGGCTTGCCGCATATTCTGTTGCAAAATTCCGCCCTGCATGGGAGAAACAGTTCCTGCCACGGAACCAGCCTTGCCCCCAGGTGAAAGGATGAACAATGAGAGTTTCTGCTTCTTGCAGTGGCTACAGATCCGCAAACAGACTCAAACCATTTGAGCTTTTTCGGGGACTCAAATGCATTAATAGGCCTGTTTTAAATGGTTTCAATTTTTTTTTAACCTTATTATGAAAGCACGTACTTTTCCTAACCTAACCAGAAAGCCATTCTATATATTTTATAAAGGTCATTTTGAATTCTTGAAATTCAGCTTACTCACAGCTACTGGAGTGACACTGTGGCTAAAAATGCTGATGTTTCTTTCCCCTGATAAATCCATTTCAAGCTTCATCAATTAAATTTAACAAGTTATGACTCTTAAATCTATCAATATCGTTTTAGTGCAAATATTTCATTTTGAAAAAAATGCATCTTAAAATGCTGCCCAGGTGTACCAGGACACGACAGATTTTTTTGGATGTATCACAGCTTGGTATGGCTCCTGCTCTGACCCAGACCGCAAGGAACCACAAAGAGTTGTGAACGTAGCCCAGTCCATCACGCAAACCAGCCTCCCATCCATCGACTCCATCTACACTTCCCGCTGCCCCGGAAAAGCAGCCAGCATAATCAAGGACCCCATGCATCCTGGACATACTCTCTTCCACCTTCTTCCGTCAGGAAAATTATACAGAATCCCTACAGTACAGAAGGAGGCCATTTGGCCCATCAAGCCTGCACCAACAACAATCCCATCCTAACCCCATAACCTCACATATTTACTCTGCTAATACTAGGGTCAATTTAGCATGACCAATCAACCTAACCCGCACATCTTTGGACTATGGGAGGAAACTGAAGCACCTGGAGGAAACCCACGCAGACACGGGGAGAATGTGCAGACTCCTCAGAGACAGTGTCCCAAGATGGGAATCAAATCCGGTTCCCTGGCGCCATGAGGCAGCAGTGCCAACCACTGTGCCATCATGCCGCACTGGTAGCCTGAGATCACGGACCAACCGACTCAAGAACAGCTTCCTCCCTGCTGCCATCAGACATTTGAATGGACCTACCTTATATTATCTACCTACCTATCTTTTTCTACACCCTAGCTATGACTGTAACACTACATTCTGCACTCCCTCCTTTCCTTTGTCCCGATGTACTCTATGAACGGTATGCTTTGTCTGCATAGCGCGCAAGAAACAACAGTTTCACTGTATGCCAATACATGTGACAATAATAAATCAAATCAAATTTTGTATTTGGTGAGATGCAAAAGAGTTTGAGCAGAAAATTGAGGAAGAAATCTTTTCAAAACGGGCGCAATTTTGAGCGCAACTTGCAGCCAGTTTGCACAGACACGCAGAAATCCCAGGTCAGAATGTGACTTTGACATTTCAATGCTGTGTCACGCTGCCGTGTTTCCGCCTTGCGAGCTTATTGTGAGCAATGGAATATCGAGCCCTGTTATATTTCATATGCAGCTTGTCAAAGCAATGTGCTTACTAGCAGTGTATGCAGCAAAGCTGATGTGTGCTGTGCCTCGCTGCACCGCTTCATGGTCTGATAAACCCGACAGAGAGAGAGAGGCTGCAGCAGATTTCAAATCACTGTCGATGTGAGAATGATGCCTCTGCAGTTCGAGACAGAGCTCACCAAGGATCGCAGGTTGGAGCTAACCTGTGCGTCTCTTTCCAACAAGTAATTACATTGTTTTCCCACATCCTGGATACATACCAGCCATCCTGGCGTGTGTTTAATTATTCATTCCTCGGATGTGGGCAATGCCAGTAAATTATTCTCCATCCTTTTGCCAGTCCTGCATTTGGAGGCATTGTCAGCGTATCTCTGCTTGTGGACAAGATTTGTCTAGCCCCTCCAAGCAACCCCAGCCCCGACTCCCTCCAGCTCCTCACCCTTCATATCCACTCCCAACCTGTTCCTTTTTGATTTGATTTATTATTGTCACATATATTGGGATACAGTGAAAAATATTATTTCTTGCGCTCTATGCAGACAAAGCATACCGTTCATAGAGAAGGAAAGGAGAGAGTGCAGAATGTAGTGTTATAGTGTTCCCCACTCTCACTTCCACCCCGCCAACCAGCTTCACCTCCCTCCCACCCACCGGAATCTCGCTTCCATCTACTCCAGCCTGTGTGCAATCTCCCACCCCCCCACCTTCCCCACCCCCTTACCTTTACGTTTTGATTTGATTTATTATTGTCACGTGTATTGGGATACAGTGAAAAGTGTTGTTTCTTGCGCGCTATACAAAGCATACCGTTCATAGAGTACATAGAGGAGAAGGAAAGGCGAGAGTACAGAATGTAGTGTTACAGTCATAGCTAGGATCTAGAGAAAGATCAACTTAATGGGCGGTAGGTCCATTCAAAGGTCTGATGACAGCAGGGAAGAAGCTGTTCTTGAGTCAGTTGGTACGTGACCTGAGACTTTTGTATTTTTTTCCTGATGGAAGAAGGTGGAAGTGAGAATGTCCGGGGTGCGTGGGGTCCTTGATTATGCTGGCTGCTTTTCCCAGGCAGCGGGAAGTGCAGACGGAGTCAATGGATGGGAGGTTGGTTTGAGTAATGGATTGGGCTACGTTCACAGCCCTTTGTAGTTTCTTGTGGTCTTGGGCAGAGCAGGAGCCATACCAAGCTGTGATACAACCAGAATAGATGCTTTCTGTGGTGCATTTGTAAACATTGGTGAGTCATGGCAGACATGCTGAATTTTCCCCTGAGAAAGTAGAGTGGTGGTGGACTTCCTTAACTGTAGTGTCAGCATGGAGGGACCAGGACAGGTTGTTGGTGATTTGGAAACCTAGAAATTTGAAGCTCTCGACCATTTCCACTTCATCACCGTTGATGTAGACAGAGGCATCCTGAAGTTGATGACTATCTCCCTCATTTTACTGACATTGAGGGAGAGATTGGAGTCGCACCTTGGGGATCCTTACCCCAATCCCTCAGCTGCTGGTCACAGTGGGAGGATTGGTGTATTGTTTGGAACTTGCTTCTAAGGTCTGCGATTGGTTCCAGCTAAACGCTAAAGCACAGTTTTACTGGGGGTGATGGGCCAGAGACTGATCTGGGGATGGGATGGTGGGTGGAGGGGCTCATCATGACCCTTGATCCTTGATGCTTTGTAACTCTGGAACCTTTCCTAAACCGAGGCCTGATTCTGAAGTGAAGCAGGTCGGAATGACAGTGATCTGTAATGGGATAGGGTGGAATGTGGGTTAACTGATGGGAGTTGAAGGGTTAGGATTGGAGAAGGAATTAGTTTTGTGTCTGATATCTGTGTGGGATCAAACTTTCCAAAGAAACTTTAAAGTTGCCAGGCTCATTCTCGCTTTGCTGGCTGCAAATTGACGTCATTAAATAGAGGGACGGGAAAATGTTAAACTTGGGAAAGAGATCCCATAAGTGGTGGACACCCCCTCTGTACTCCATGTGTTTATCTTTCATTTTTATTTCAGGGTGGCATGGTGGCACAATGGTTAGCACCGCTGCTTCACAACGCCAGGGACCCGAGTTTGATTCCCGGCTTGGGTCACTGTCTGTGCAGTCTGCACATTCTCACCGTGTCTGCATGGGTTTCCTCCGGATGCTCCGGTTTCCTCCCACAGCCCGAAGATGTGCGGGTTAGGTTGACTGGCTATGCTAAATTGATCTTTGGTGTCAGGGGGACTAACAGGGTAAAGACGTGGGGTTACAGAGTGGGATTGTGGTCGGCGCAGACTCGATGGGCCAAATGGCCTCCTTCTGCACTGTAGGGATTCAATGATATTGAAGGTAATGGTATGGAACATTCTGAAACTGAGTTTATATCTGTCCGAGCGAGTGATTGATGGCGTCACGTGAGTGCAGAAAGACCAGCTGTCGGGCTGAATGGTCTGCTTGTGTGCTGTAAATACCATGTGTCGGTTCCTGAGACAGTTCTTTTGGCCACTGAGAGATCCGGTCTCAGATTACACAATAAATGTGAATGCCTCTCTGGGCACACTTCAAGACCAAGATAGGTTGCGTTTGCGTTTTTGTTGTATCTTTCACTTATGCGATAAAGCCAACTTTGTTAATATAATGAATGCATCGAATTTCATTGAATATCTGTTAATGCTCCAATACACAACGTTTTACCCACAGTATTTTAAAAATACATCTGATCTATTATTATAATACAGCACCTCAACAGACATGGCCAACAGTAATCTGAGTTTGGTGTGGCGAGTGTGCACTGGGCTGGTGAATGCCCTCCTTGGGGACAGAAACTAACAGGTAGATTTCCGATTTACTATCCGAAACACATGCACACTCGACAGCAACTGATGATCAAATCCCGCCAGCTATCTCCAGAGGAATTTCAGTGGGTCATACACATTCCTGGAATTCAGCTTCACCCACAAGCTGCAGGAAGGCCGCTTCTGTTAAAATACACCAGTGGGGTGGCACGGTGGTGCAGTGGTTACCACTCACAGCGCCAGTGACCCGGGTTCGATTCCCGGCTTGGGTCACTGTCTGCACGTTCTCCCCGTGTCTGCGTGGGTTTCCTCCGGGTGCTCCGGTTTCCTCCCACAGCCCAAAGATGTGTGGGTTAGGTGGATTGGCCGTGCTAAATTGCCCCTTGGTGTCAGGGGGACTAACAGGGTAAAGACATGGGGTTACAGAGTGGGATTGTGGTCGGTGCCGACTCGATGGGCCAAATGCACAGGCGCCGCTGGACTGTGGCGACTAGGGGATTTTCACAGTAACTTCAGTGCAGTGTTAATGTAAGCCTACTTGTGACTAATAAATAAACTCAAAATCCTTCTCATCTCTTCCTCAGTTGTGTTAAATCTCTATTCTCTGGTTACTGACCAGACTATATGGGCCGAATGGCCTAATTCTGCTCCTATATCCCCATCAGTGGGTGCAATTTCTCCTTAATGCCTTTATCAAAGCTTGTCTAATTTTTCTATTAAATTGGGTCCCAATAGATGATCAATGGTGAATTTTGTGGTAAACTGCATCCACTGCAAAGAGAGGAAATGATCAAATGTTAATTAGAATCATAGAATCCCTACAAAGGAGGCCATTCGGCCCATCGAGTCTGCACCGACCACAATCCCGCCCAGGCCCTATCCCCATGCATTTATCCTGGCTAGTCCCCTTGACACTAAGTGTCAGTTTATCATGGCCAATCCACCTAACCATTTTCGGACTGTGGGAGGAAACCAGAGCACCCGGAGGAAACCCACGCAGACACGGGGAGAGCGTGCAAACTCCACACAGCCAGTGACCCAAGCCGGGAATTGAACCCGGGTCCCTGGCGCTGTGAGGCAGCAGTGTTAACCACTGTGCCACCGTGTCCCAATTCTCCGTCTTCCATTCTCACTGAGGCTCGTTCCCTTCAGTGAAGAGGGTTATTTTCATTTCAATAAAATTCATTTACACAGTCCCTTAATTCAGCGGCAGATTTAGTCACCACGTGTCACCTAGGCAGCTGCCAAAAACATTCACTGTTCCAAATAGGTCGGTTTAAAACCTCACCACTCACTGAGGGTCAGGTTTATTTCACTGTGTGAGCTTCTGTCTGACACAAGACAGTGAGGAAATCAGCAGCAACCTTTCCAAGGGCAGAAAGCTCAAGCGACCGACTCCCGGTTTATCCTGAACTCAAACTGATGGTTCCCGGCTGAAGTCATTTCAAAACTTAAATGATGCAACTTAAAGGGAAGCTGGATAAGTTCAAGATGCAGGGTAGGTACAGGGAGGATGTTCCCGATGGTGGGGGAGTCCAGAACCAGGGGTCACAGTCTGAGGATTCGGGGTAGACCATTTAGGACGGAGATGAGCAGACATTTCTCCACCCAAAGAGTGGTGAGCCTGTGGAATTCATTACCACAGGAAGTAGTTGATTCCAAAACGTTGAATATATTCAAGAGGCAGCTGGATATAGCACTTGGGGCGAATTGGATCAAAGATTATAGGGAGAAAGCAGGATTAGGCTACTGAGTTGGACGATCGACCATGATCGTGATGAATGGTGGAGCAGGCTCGAAGGGCCGAATGGCCTCCTCCTGCTTCTATCTTCTATGTTGCTATCTTAAGAGGGAGAAAGGAATCAAAGGATTTGTTGTTTCTCAGAGATGGAGTCGGAGATGTTATGGAGGTCAAAGTATTTGAAAGGGTAGCATGGTGGCACAGTGGTTAGCACTGCTGCCTCACAGTGCCAGGGACCCGGGTTCAATTCTGGTCTTGGGTGACTGTGTGGAATCTGCAAATTCTCCCCATGTCGGTGTAAGTTTCCCCCGGGTGCTCTAGTTCGTTAGGTTGATTGGCCATGCTAAATTGCCCCTCAGTGTCAGGGGGATTAGCTAGGGTAAATATGTGTGGTTATGGGGATAGGGCCTGGGTGGGATTGTTGTGGGTGCAGACTCAATGGACCAAATGGCCTCCATCTGCCCTGTAGGGATCCTATGATTCTATGCTTAGGTGACGGGAGGATAAGTCATTGAGTGGAGTGGGGGCAAGTGAGGGGCTGAGGATAGACCTTTGGGGGCCTCCATTGGGAATGGTGTGTGAGCAGGAAGAGAAGCCATTGCTGGTGATTCTCCTACACCTGGATCGGTAGAAATGGACCCGGGGGCTGGCCATGCAGGTCATGGTGCAGGAGAGACATTGGAGGAGGATGGTGTAGTCAGTGAAAGTACTTTTAAAGCACAATCACTTGCAATGTTGGAAAGACCAATTTTCATGGAACGAGTTTCCCCCAAATGACTTCACCCAATAAATAACGCAGAAGCTGTGAGCAGTGGGATTATCTCGGACTCTAAGCCTGAAGTTCCACTGCAACTCTCACCAATTCTTACAGATGTACCACAGAGAGCATTCTTTCTGGTTGTATATAGCCTCCCATCCATTGACTCTGTCTACACTTCCCGCTGCATTGGAAAAGCAGCCAGCATAATCAAGGACCCCACGCACCCCGGACATTCTCTCTTCCACCTTCTTTGTGGGGAAAAAGATACAAAAGTCACGTACCAACTGACTCAAGAACAGCTTCTTCCCTGCTGCCATCAGGCTTTTGAATAGACCTACCTTATATTAAGCTGATCTTTCTCTACACCCTAGCTATAACTGTAACACTACACTCTGCACCCTCTCCTTCTCTTCTCCCTATGTACTCCATGAACGGTATGCTTTGTCTGTATAGCGTGCAAGAAACAATACTTTTCACTATATTCCAATACATGTGACAATAATAAATCAAATCAAATCAAAACAGGGATGATAGCCCAGATCTGTGGGCTCCTGTATAAAGTTTAAAGTTTATTTATTAGTGTCACAAGTAGGAAAGATGTGCCGGTTAGGTGCATTGACCCGAACAGGTGCAGGACTATCGTGACTAAGGGAATTTCACAGTAACTTCATTGCAATATTAATGTAAGCCTTACTTGTGACTAATAAATAAACTTTACTTTACATTAACACCGCAATGAAGTTACTGTGAAAATCCTCTAGTCGCCATACTCTGGCACCTGTTCGGGTACACTGAGGGAGAATTTAACATGGCCAATGCACCGAACCAGCACATCTTTTGGACTGGGGGAGGAAACCGGAGCACCCGGAGGAAACCCACGCAGACACGGGGAGAATGTGCAGACTCCGCACAGAGAGAGGTTTTTGGCCCATTAACCTATATCTGAATGCCCAGCTCCTCTGCCTCACCTCTGCCGCCTTCGCACTGAGGATGCCACTTACCGATGACGCAGAAGGGTTTTCTGACAAAGCGAATGCGCCCCATCCAGCCACGATACCGGCAGCAGCAGCCTGCGGCCCAGATCCTGATGCTGAACTCCAAACCAAACACCACGATCATCACAAACTCCTGCCAGCAGAAAGCAGAAGCAAATAAATGGCAGCTCACAGTCACTATGCAAGATAGAGGCAGCCGTAGCTGGGGGATAGGCAGACCCTCACCAACAGCAGTACGACACGGTTACATCAGTAAGGGCGTAGGTTGAAGCTGAGAGGGGAGAGATACGAATGGGTCCAGAGGGGCAACTTTTTCACTCAGAGAGTGGTGAGTATCTGGAACAAGCTGCCAGAGGTAGTAGTAGAGGCGGGTACAATTTTGTCTTTTGAAAAGCATTTAGACAGTCACATGGATAAGATGGGTATAGAGGGATATGGGCCAAATGCGGGGAATTGGTACTAGCTTAGTGGTTAAAAAAGGGGCGGCATGGACAAGTTGGGCCGACGGGCCTATTTCCATGCTGTAAACCTCTATGATCCTAAACCTCTATGACTCCAAGTCTGGAAATAATTCTTACAATCAATTAGCATGAGTTTATCATCATCTATCATTGAGAAAACAAAATCAAATGCTGCCACCAGGCCAAGGGGAGGCGATGGCCTAGTGGTATTATCGTTAGACCATTAATCCAGGAACTCAGCTAATGTTTTGGGGACTTGGGTTCGAATCCCGCCACGGCAGATGGTGGAATTTTAAATTCAATTAAAAAAATCTGGAATTAAGAATCAACTGATGACCATGAAACCATTGTCAATTGTCAGAAAAACTCCCATCTTGTTGCTTTAGGGAAGGAAATCTGCAGTCCTTACCTGGTCTGGCCTACATGTGACTCCAGAGCCACAGCAATGTGGTTGACTCTCAACTGCCCTCCAAAGGGCAACTAGAGATGGGCAATAAATGCTGCCCAGCCAGCGACGCCCATGTCCCATGATTGATTAAAAAAAAAGTGGCCCTCTCAGGGCAGCAAGGCTGGAAACTTCCCTGCTAAAGGATGAATGCTACTCAAAGGTTAGTGCTGGGGAGAGCAGAGAGAGCCTTGTTCAGCCACTTCATTGCTTATCAGGAAGGATATATTAACCAGAGGGGGAGAACAGTGCAGACTCATCTAACCATACCATGCCTGGAAATGTGATTAAGTGGTGAATTGAATTTGAGTTTTTAAAATTCATTCATGGGACATGGGCGTCCATTCAAGAAACCACAGGCCTGCCACATGGGAGACTGGAATTCATAAATCAGTGATTGAATTAATTATAATCTGTAAAATTGCACTTTCTTTATCTATATCCAGTGTGAGTGAGTGAGTGAGTGAGTGAGTGAGTGAGAGAGAGAGCGAGCGAGCCCACAAAAGACCGACAGATAGTGACCTGTTCCAGGAACTATTAGGCATAGAAACAGATGAAAATCTGTTTAGTACACTACTACGGGGAGGCGATGGCCTAGTGGTATTATCGTTGGACAATTAATCCAGGAACCCAGCCTATGCTCCGGGGGACCCAGGTTGGAATCCCACCATGGCAGATGGTGGAATTTGAATTCAGTAAAAAACATCTGGAATTAAGAATCTACTGATGACCATGAAACCATTGTTGATTGTCGGAAAACCCATCTGGTTCACTAATGTCCTTCAGGGAAGGAAATCTGCCACCCTTACCTGGTCTGGCCAACATGTTGTTAGAATGTAACCAGTGATAACATTGGATCTGTTGCAGTGTGACCAATGGTAAGAAGCTGTGAGGGTCAGCTGACCCAGTAAACTATGTAACCAATGACAAAATGATGTGGTGGTCAGCTGACTCAGTATAAATAAGAATCTGTTGGGAATTGTGGGGAGGTTGGAACAGCCCAGGGTGAGGCCTCAAGTGTTGGAGTAATGAAGTTTCTTTACTAAAACCTTTCCTTTGATTTATCAATTGGAGTAAGTTTTATTTTAGTGAGTTTTGTTTTATTGCCTACAACTGAAAAGTTCCTTCTGGAGGATCAACACATGTGACTCCAGAACCACAGCAATGTGGTTGACTCTCAACTGCCCTCGGCCAACCAGGGATGGGCAATAAATGCTGGCCCAGCCAGCGATGCCCATGTCCAATGAATGAACAAAATAAAAGCTACAATCTCCACTCTTTTATTTGGGAAAAGAAGAACAAGAGATGGATGATAAAGGTCAGACCAAATCACAATATTGTACGCAGTTTTGGTCTCCTTTTTAAGGAAGGATATAAATAGATTGGAAGAACTCAGAGGAGGTTTACTCGATTGATATGTGGAATAAGTGCGCTGCCTTATGAGGAACGGCTGGTCAGGCTGGGCTTGTTTCCACTGGAGTTTAAAAAAGTGAGGGGAGATGAGTGAGGGTCAGGATGAATGGGGTACTTGAGGTGCTGTCAACCATAAACGCAAATCCAAATAAACAAGGTGGCTGGATGATGATAAAAATCCCATGATCTGACAGCTGAACCTTTTACAAAACACTGCACTGAACTTGTTGGAGATCAAAATCTTCCAGTGCAATGGACAGGGTTTCAATGATTTCTGCTTGCTGGGAAGTCACAGAAACTTTAAATCAAAGCTGTGTGTGCATACGTTGGTGCAGAGTGCACAGAAGAAACATTGATTTAACTCAGTGACACACTGACAATAAACATTGATTTAACTCAGTGACACACTGACAATAAACATTGATTTAACTCTGTGAAGCATTTCATTGTTGACAGATTGCTGCATTTTGCATGTACTTCATTCCAAGACTATACTTGCTCTTTGCTCTCAGTTAAATGACGTTACGCTGATCCTGGGAAGAAAAGCGGTCCTATTTTCCCCATTATTTTTGGGCCAAAATTTATCTTTCAATAAATGCTTTATCTGTGATTGCGTCCCAGGAAAATGTGTTATGAGTGATTGGAGTGGCAGGGAGATGTGTGTGTGTGTGTGTGTGTGTGGGGGATGGGTGTGAGTGTGAGGGAGGAAGGTTCAGGATAGAGTCATAGAGGTTTACAGCATGGAAACAGGCCCTTTGGCCCAACTTGTCCATGCTGCCCAATTTTAACCACTATGCTAATCCCAATTGCCCTCATTTGGCCCATATCCCTCTTTACCCATCTTACCCATGTAACTGTCTAAATGCTTTTTAAAAGACAAAATTGTACCCGCCTCTACTACTACCTCTGGCAGCTTGTTCCAGACACTCACCACCCTCTGTGGAAAAGATTGCCCCTCTGGACCCTTTTGTATCTCTCCCCTCTCACCTTAAACCTATGCCCTCTAGTTTTAGACTCTCTACCTTTGGGAAAAGATATTGAATATCTAGCTGATCTATGCCCCTCATTATTTTATAGATCTTTATAAGATCACCGCTAAGCCTCCTACGCTCCAGAAAAAAAAGTCCCTGTCTATCCAGCCTCTCCTTATAACTCAAACCATCAAGCCCAGTAGCATCCTAGTAAAGCTTTTCTGCACTCTTTCTAGTTGAATAATATCCTTTCTATAATAGGGTGACCAGAACTGTATACAATATTCCACGTGTGGCCTTACTAATGCCTTGTACAACTTCAATAAGACGACCCAACTCCTGTATTTAATGTTCTGACCAGTGAAACCAAGCATGCAGAATGCCTTCTTCACCACTCTGTCCACCTGTGACTCCACTTTCAAGGGGCTATGAACCTGGAGTCCTAGATCTCTTTGTTCTATAACCCTCCCTAGTGACCTGCCATTCACTGCCCTGGTTCAATCTACCAAAATGAATTACCTCGCGTTTATCTAAATTAAACTCCATCTGCCATTTGTCAGCCCATTGGCCAAATTGATCAAGATCCTGTTGCAATCCTAGATAACCTTCTTCACTGTCCACTATGCCACCAATCTTGGTGTCATCTGCGAACTTACTAACCATGCCTCCTAAATTCTCATCCAAATCATTAATATAAATGACAAATAACAGTGGGCCCAGCACTGATCCCTGAGGCACACCGCTGGTCACAGGCCTCCAGTTTGAAAAACAACCCCCCACAACCACCCTCTGGCTTCTGGCATCAAGCCAATATTTTTATCCAATTGGCTACCTCACCCTGGATCATGTGAGATTTAACCTTATGCAACCTATCATATGTTGTCAAAGGCTTTGCTCAAGTCCATGTAGATAATATCAACTGCCTTTGCCCTCATCTGCTTCGTCTACCCCTTCAAAAAACTCAATCAAATTTGTGAGACATGATTTTCCACTCACAAAGCCATGCTGACTGTCCCTAATCAGTCCTTGTGTCTCTAAATACCTGTAGATCCTGTCTCTCAAAATACCTTTTAACAACTTACCCACTACAGATGTGAGGCTCACTGGCCTGTAGTTCCCAGGCTTTTCCCTGCAGCACTTCTTAAACAAAGGCACAACATTTGCCACTCTCCAATCTTCAGGCACCTCACCTGTGGCTGATGATGATTCAAATATCTCTGCCAGAGGGCCCTCAATTTCCTCTCTAGCCTCCCACAACATCCTGGAGTACACTTCATTAGGTCCTAGGAATTTATTTAACTTGATGCGCTTTAAGACTTCCAGCACCTCCTTCTCTGTAATATGTACACTCCTCAAGACATCGCGACTAATTTCTCCAAGTTTCCTAACACCGATGCATTTTTCAACAGCAAATATTGATGAGAAATATTCATTTAGGATCTCACCCATCTCTTGTGGCTCCGCACATAGATGACCTTGTTGATCCTTAAGTGACCCTACTCTCTCCCTAGTTACTCTTTTGCCTTTATGTATTTGTAGAAGCTCTTTGGATTCTGCTTTGCCTTATCTGCCAAAGCAAACTTGTGTCCTCTTTTTGCCCTCCTGATTTCTCTCTTAACCCTACTCCTACACCTCCTATACTCTTCAAGGGATCCATTGATCCCAGCTGCCTGTGCATGTCATATGCCTTCTACTTCTTCTTGACCAGGGCCTCAATATTCCGAGTCATCCAGGGTTCCCTAATTCTACTTGCCCAAAGGAATGAGTTTATCCTGAACCCTGGTTAACACAGTTGGTGAGATGGTGAGGGTGAGAGGGATGTTTGACGCTATAATATTTTGCACTCATGGGTTTTCTGATTTTTCGATGTGAATGATATTCCTGCAATTCCAGTTGCAGAAAGTGACTTCACTCGGGCCTGTCATTCTGTGACAACCTGGCCTTTTTGGCACTTTCTGACGAAGCAGATTTCTAACTGTTGTGATTTCCGTTTAGAATTGGGAGCGTTAGATTTAAAAGACGGCATTATTCACTGTCAACAGCAGCAGGAACAGGCAGCAAGGTCACGGCTCCTGCTTGAATTGCTTCAGTTCAGATTGCTGGTGGCTCCCCCACCCCACACAGGCAATGATGTGTCAAAGACTCTCTCAGTTCGGAGGGGTCAATGTGAAACTCTCACCAGTATGAAGAGACAGTGTGAGGCCAGAACGGTGTGCTCCGGGATTGTAGAAAGCACAGACAGAACCAAACAGCTGAACACCAGAACAAATCTGTGAATAAAAAGAGGAAACGGTCACTTAGAAAGGGGCTTGGATACTTAGGCCGGAATTTTACCGGCACGCCTGCCCCGAGGCTCGGAGATTCTCAGCATTCTCCGGTGGCCTCGGGCGGGATCGTACGAACCTCAGGCGGACGTGCCGGTAAAATTCCGTCCTTAGAGCAGTGATTGATAGAGACAAGGGTCTGTCGGAGGGAGGGTCTGTCGGAGGGAGGGTCTGTCGGAGGGAGGGTCTGTCGGAGGGAGGGTCTATTGGAGGGAGGGTCTGTCGGAGGGAGGGTCTATTGGAGGGATGGTCTGTCAGAGGGAGGGTCTGTCAGAGGGAGGGTCTGTCGGAGGGAGGGTCTATTGGAGGGAGGGTCTGTTGGAGGGAGGGTCTATTGGAGGGATGGTCTGTCAGAGGGAGGGTCTGTCGGAGGGAGGGTCTGTCGGAGGGAGGGTCTGTCAGAGGGAGGGTCTGTTGGAAGGAGGGTCTGTCGGAGGGAGGGTCTGTCGGAGGGAGGGTCTGTCGGAGGGAGGGTCTGTCGGAGGGAGGGTCTGTCGGAGGGAGGGTCTGTCGGAGGGAGGGTCTGTCGGAGGGAGGGTCTGTCGGAGGGAGGGTCTGTCGGAGGGAGGGTCTGTCGGAGGGAGGGTCTGTCGGAGGGAGGGTCTATTGGAAACCCCATGAGGTGCAGCATGGGTGACTAGGAGTAGGGAGGAATAGAAACTCTTTTGGAAACCGTCGAACACTATGAGTTGTGTGGAAACAGTGTTTAAGGAACGATTGCAATTGTGGAGCATTTTTTAGATACAATCACACCGGTGGTATATCCACTGGGTGGGGCACAAAATGGGGTGTCCCGGTTTCCTCCCACAGTCTGAAAGACATGCTGGTTAGGGTGCATTGGCCGTGCTAAATTCTCCCTCAGTGTACCCGAACAGGCGCCGGAGTGTGGCGACCAAGGGATTTTCACAGTGACTTCATTGCAGTGTTAATGTAAGCCTACTGGTGACACTAATAAATAAGTAAAAATTGGTCCCTCAAGCCAAGTGACCCTCTACTGCTGTGTTGCCCTTAAAGGGACACTCACCACAAATCAGCATAAGACCTGTCCAGCTTAATTTCACCTTTGAACTCTTAAGTTTAAGTTTATTAGTGTCACATTGACAGTGCAATAAAATTACTGTGAAAATCCCCAAGTTGCCACACTCCGGCGCCTGTTCGGGTACATTGAGGGAGAATTTAGCACGGCCAATGCACCTAACCAGCATGTCTTTTGGACTGTGGGAGGAAACCGTAGGAAACCCACCCAGACATGGGGAGAATGTGCAGACTCCGCACAGACAGTGACCCAAGCCACGAATCGAACCCGTGTCACTGGCATTGTGAGGCAGCAGCGCTAACCACTGTGCCATCATGCCTTGGTGTGCAGTTTTCACAGCTCAAGTGCACATTCAAATATGTTTTAAAGCCTTCTGATTCTGCCAACCTTATGGGCGGTTAATTCCAGACTTCCACTATTCTCAGGGTGATAAAAATGTCTCCTCAACTTCCCCCTAATCCTTCTGCCAATTGTTTTCAATCTCTGCCCCATCTCTGCAAAGGGAAATAACTGTTCCTATTCGGCCTATCGAGGGCCCTCATATATTGCCCTCATAATTTTATATACACCTCAATTAAAGCTCCCGCCAACCTCCGCTTCCCCAAAGGAAAGAGTCCGAATTTATCCGACCTTCCCTCCCAGCTAAAATTCTCAATTTGTTCCAACATCTTTCCTGCACTCTCTCTGGGGGTGATAACATCCTCCCTGCACTGCGATGTCCTGAACTGTACCTCGTACCCTACATGCAATCTAAGACTCACGAACACAATCTCAAAAACTCTCGCCTGTTGCCTCACGTCATCGATTCCACTTTTTACATTGAGTTAAAATTGAAAGGGAAACTCTGAGAGAAATTTTGACGAACACTCACAATATCATCGATACTTCCTGTCCCAAGCAATCCAGGAATAATTGTTCAGCATTTTTCCCACAATGTGCAATAAAACCTCAATTAAATCCTCCAACTATGGTCTGGCTATTTCTTAAAAGATTAATGTTAATTATTCCATCATATTTGGAAACTGACTCATTCAACCTTAATGTTGCGAGGATTAGAATATGCATCTCTTTTAGTTTCAGATGGATTCTAGGTTTCTTTTCTTATTTTTTTGCACATTCCTTCCTCCCACCATCCCTCCAGGAAGATAATATCCAGTACAATCTCCCTCAGCGCAATATGTAAGATCAAGAGCCAGAACATCCTTCTTAGGAAGGATGTTCTTGCTCTCGAGCGAGTGCAGTGAAGGTTTACCAGGCTGATTCCGGGGATGGCAGGGCTGATGTATGAGGAGAGATTGACTAGGTTAGGATTGTTTTCACTGGAGTTCAGATGAATGAGGGGGGATCTCATAGAGACTTATAAAATTCTAACAGGTCTAGACAGGGTAGATGCAAGGAGGATGCTCCCGATGGTGGGGGAGTCCAGAACCAGAGGTCACAGTCTGAGGATACGGGGTAGACCATTTAGGATGGAGATGAGGAGACATTTCTTCACCCAAAGAGTGGTGAGCCTTTGGAATTCATTACCACAGGAAATAATTGATGCCAAAACATTGAATGGATTCAAGAAGCAGCTTTATATGGCACTTGGGGCGAATGGGATCAAAGGTTATGGGAAGAAAGCAGGATTAGGCGACTGAGTTGGACGATCAGCCATGATCGTGATGAATGGCGGAGCAGGCTTGGAGGGCCGAATGGCCTCCTCCTGCTCCTATCTTCTATGTTTCTATTAAACCATTCCTGTGTGTGGGCTCTACAGGAGTGTGTGAAGAACCAAACAGGCCAATTCCAAACACACCGCGCGAACCCAGGATAATCCAAGGGCATTATCAGCAACTTTGAGGAACGTTCCCTGAACTGCAGCCTGAGGAATTGATCAGATTATTGCAGGCGATTGATTCAGATTCAACTGAATCCAATCCTGGGAACTCTTAAGGTAATTGGGGATTAAATCAGAATTAAAGTGAAATAAAGAACGTTTTTATATTGGATCTGTACCTAGTTGTGCTATATTGGTGTTAAAATAAATCAATCAAAATTAAAAGCTAAATGTGAGGAAATACTTCTCTTTGTCTGAAAGGTAAATTTTCCCACTCGTTTCCTTGCTGCGTGTCAGCATTTTATATAAAGAGAGTTTGAGGAAGTTTCTCTGTTGCTTCTCAGTTTAAAAGTTTTCCAGTGTAATTTTTTTTGAATTGATTTATTATTGTGACATGTATTGGGATACAGTGAAAAGTATTGTTTCTTGCGTGCTATAGACAAAGCATACTGTTCATAGAGTACACGAGGGAGAAGGAAAGGGGAGGGTGTGGATTGTAGGCTGGGATTCTCTCAAAACAAAACTACGTGCCCAATGGGTGGGAAAATGGGAGAATTTCCCTCCTGTTTTTTGGGTGTACTTACTGGTATGGAATCACTCTGAGCAGAGCAGAGCGCATGTGAGTGACTCACGCTGGAAAGTGATGGGCGGGTCCTGATCCCACGCGAGAGGCCGGCAGCATAGCGCTGAGTGGGTCACTGCGCGTGCGCTGATTCTTCAATGCAGACTTTCTACTGGCCTTCCCCGGAACACTCCAATTGCCGGCCTTCCTGACTCCCCACCCACCCAATTGCTGGCCTACTGGACACCCTTTCCTCTCAGGCCAGACCTGATCTATCTTACCAATGGCCAGCCCCAATCACCCCCTCACTTTCTCTCCCACTGATCCCAATTGCAGAGTGGCAGTGGGTCACCCCTCTCCACTGATCGACTCCTCTGGCTCCATCCCTTTGGCACTGTCCGGTGCCTGTTGGGCAGTGCCAAGGTGCCCAGTGGGCAGTGCTAGGGTGCCAGGTTGGCACTGCCCATGTGGCCTCCCCCCTTGCCAGGGACCTCCCCTGAAGGTCTCAAAGGTTTCTGTCCCCACCAGCGGGGTGAAGACGCCTATTCCCTGTTAGTGGGGAGCAGTTGTAAACTCCGCTGGTGGGAGCCACTCCCAGTGGGGGCTGGGGGGTGGGGTGGGGGGTGGAGGGGGGTGGGGTGGAGATGCTAGCGGGTCAAGAGACTACCATCCCTGGCCGCTAATCATATGGAGCTGATTGCATTAAAGAAGTGCTTCGGAAACTCACGAGCGGTGGCGGCCCCCCGCTGTTGTCTCCTGGTCTGCTGCCCTATTCGAGCAGCTCAGCAGGATCAGGGCCATAGTGTTACAGTCATAGCTAGGATGTAGAGAAAGATCAGCTTGATATAAAGTACGTTCCTTCAAACGTCTGATGGCAGCGGGGAAGAAGCTGCTCTTGAGTCAGTTGGTAGTGTCCTCAGACTTTTGTATCTTTTTCCTGACGGAAGAAGGTGGAAGAGAGAATGTCCGGGGTGCGTGGGGTCCTTGGTTATGCTGACTGCTTTTCTGAGCAGTGGGAAGTGTAGAAAGAGTCAATGGATGGGAGGCTGGTTTGCGTGATGGACTGGGCTTTTTAGTAGCTTTGTTTGCAGTTTTTTGTGGTCTTGGGCAGAGCAGGAGCCATACCAAGTTATAGAGTCATAGAGTCATAGAGGTTTACAGCATGGAAACTGGCCCTTCAGCCCAACTTGTCCATGCCGCCCTTTTTTAAAAAATAGTTGTGATACATCTGGAAAGGATGCTTTCTATGGTACATCTGTAGAAGCTGGTGAGAGTTGCAGCGGACATGCCAAATTTCCTTAACCTCCTGAGAAAGTAGAGGCATTGGTGGGCTTTCTGAACTGTAGCGTCAGTGTGAAGGGACCAGGACAGGTTGTTGGTGATCTGGACACCGAGAAACTTGAAGGTCTCGACCATTTTCACTTCATCCCCGTGATACAGACAGGCGCATGTCATCCAATGGTGTACTAAGCACACTGTCTTGTATTATAAAGACTTGGGGACAGTCACAGAGAGAATTTATGCTCTGTAATCTCTTGTTGACCATGATAAGAGCTGCATACATTCCAATTATACATTGGAGCGGTGCAGTGGTTAGCACTGCTGCCTCACAGCGCCAGGGATCCGGGTTGAATTCCCAGCTTGGGTCACTGTCTGTGCGGAGTCTGCGCGTTCACCCCGTGTCTGTGTGGGTTTCCTCCGGGTGCTCTGGTTTCCTCCCACAGTCCAAAGATGATGTGCTGGTTAGGTGCATTGGCCATGCTAAATTCTCCCTCAGTGTACCCGAACAGGTGCCAGAGTGTGGCGACTAGGGGATTTTCACAGTAATTTCATTACAGTGTGAATGTAAGCCTACTTGTGACGAATAAATAAACTTTAACTTTACAATTCAGCAGTAAGTTTTTGTGAGTTGAAAATAAATTAGGTTATCTATTCTCACACTTACTCTAAATTCAATACCACATCACACTCACACGCCCACACACAATAACAGATATAGATAAAGATGGTGCATTTTACCAGATTACAATGATCTGATTTACCACGTCCAGTCTCCCAGCTGGCAGGCCTGTGGTCCTTTGTATGGATTCAGTGATTTAGACTTGACGTGAGGGTCCTGAAAAGCAAAGGGTTCACAGTAGGTGGTGAGGTCCCTTGCAGTTGAATAGCTAGGAAGTTGGCCCCCAGACAAACTTTTAAGATGAAACATGTTCCCTACTCTGGTTCACAGGCTGGCTGAACAGATGCTTCCGATAGCTCTATTGGATCTAATGTGCCTTTTCACAACTTTTTATTAATTCAGGGGATGTTGGCATCACTGGCTCGGCCCATTTATCATCCATCCCTAATTGTCCCTGAAATGAGTGGTGTGCTAGATCATTTCAGAGTCAACCACATTGCTGTGGATCTGGAGTCACATGTCAACCAGACCAAGTAAGGAAGGCAGATATACCCCCCGAAGGGAATTCATGAACCCATTTTTTACAGCAATCATTAGACTTTTCATTCCACGTTTTTATTGCCACTGGGGTATTAAGAATCTGGATTCGGACCCAGAGCGTCACTGGATTAATAGTCCAGTGACAACAACAATACGTCAAGGTCTTTTTGAAATAAGGTGTGGTATCATTGCTGATTCCACGTCCTACATTATGGATTAACACTTCTGAGGTCCCCTCAGTCTATGGATGTGAGAACCACTGTGATCGAATGAGGGGATGATAGTGATCATTCACTTCCATCTGCCACAAATTTAATTCCCGTAATAACTTCAATCAGGCCATTGAGGTTGGCTTATTGGAGTATGAGCTCCCTGATTTGGTTTGTTTTATTATTGTCACATGTATTACTATACAGTGAAAAGTCTTGTTTCTAGCATGCTATACTGACAAAGCATACCGTTCACAGAGAAGGAAAAGAGAGAGTGCAGAATGTAGTGTTACAGTCATAGCTAGGGTGTAGAGAAAGATCAACGAGGTAGGTCCATTCAAAATCTGATGGTAGCAGGGAAGAAGCTGTTCTTGAGTCGGTTGGTGCGTGATCTCAGAATTTTTTCCCCGTTGCAAGGAGGTGGAAGACGATGTGTCCGGGTGTGTGGGGTCCTTAATTATGCTGGCTGCTTTTCTGAGGCAGCAGAAAGTGTAGACAGAGTCAATGGGTGGGAGGCTGATTAAGGATCCAATTGATGGGTCAATCAGGGAGTCTTTGCCTTGTATTTAACCGGGAGTGTCAGTTCCCCTGGCACCCCTAGAGGTAGGCTTCTAACTGCTAGCGCTCTGTGTACTGCTGTTAGAGTTTGTAAATGAAGGGACTTCTGTTTTGAAGACTTATTACAGTTTCGATCTTCCCTTTTTTCCAGGGTGAAACATGTAGTTAGACATTTTGGAAATTCCACCATCTTTTATGTAGGCCACCCTGAAACAAAGAGATGTGTGAATTCCATGTATGGGCTGTGAGGTACATTCACTATGTCTATGTTTAGTAAGAGAGTTGACACTGTCTGAAGTCCAGATGCTAGACGTCATATGATTTGCAGAAGCCATCTTTTAATGCCTTGTTTCTGTCCAATTCTTAGAAGTTTGAAAGCTCACAATATGATGAGCTGATGCTGGGCGTGACAGTCACATGTGCAGTCACATGCACAGTCGGTGCTGGCCAAGGGTTTAAAGCCGGAGTGAGATGGGTCTGTCTGAAGGGTTTTCCTTCAATTGCATGGTCCCTGCTTCTCTCGATGCAGTTTAGTGGGTGAGAGGTGCTTGGCTTAATCCCAGAGAGAGGAGGCAGGCTTTATATTGAAAGACCCCCTGTGGGAATGGGTCATTCTGCAACATGTTGGTGAATCACATCGGGGATAGATGATAGGGGGCGGCACAATGATAGGGGGAGGCATTGCTGCCCCACAGCGCCAGGGACCCGGGTTCGATTCCCGGCTTGGGTCACTGTCTGTGTGGAGTCTGCACGTCCTCCTCGTGTCTGCATGGGTTTCCTCTGGGTGCTCTGGTTTCCTCCACAGTCCAAAGATGTGCGGGTTAGGTGCATTGGCCATGCTAAATTGCCTCTCACAGCCCAATTTTACCATCAAGTTGCGCCCATTTTTGGGCGTGAAAACTTGGTAAAGTCGGGCGTGAGGCGAGTAGCTTGATCCGCGCCCGCTTCCGGGTCGGTTCCCCCTTTACCAAGGCCCGAAAATGGCCATGATCAGGACCGTGCCTGAAACAGGAGCGACTGCAATTTAAATGCATTTGCATACATTTAAATGCAAATGCATTTAAATTGACTTAATGGGCTGCAACTTTACCACTGCTTTCGCCGTCCAGAATCGGCGCAAAACAGACATGCTCCATAGAAGTCCGATTTGGGCGCTCCAGTTAGTGAGGAGGTAGGTGCCCAGCGTCCAACGGCTCTCTGCCTGAGATCGGTGGGGGGAAGGGTGGGTCCGCTGCCACTCTGCCTGAGACCAGTGGCGGAAAACGGGTGTCCGCTGCCGCATTGCTTGAGATCAATGGGGGGGAAGGGGGAGGGACCTTCGATCGGTCTGGGTGGCGGAGGGGATGGGGGATATGGGGGTCAGTAATGTTGTGGGGGGAGGGGCAATGCCTGTGGGGGGTCAGGGGGAGGCATTATCCCGCCCGGGGGGGATGTGGCAGGGGAGCAGCATTCTATATATTTTTTTCTGCGCATGCGCAGTTGGAGGCGCCGATCGGAGCTGCAGGTTTCGGGTGCGTTAAGCCCCGCCCACAGGCTTGTGCAGTGCAATACGGACCTGAAGCACTCCCAGGTCTTCAAATCCGCCCAGCACCTAGAATCAAAATGGTATAATGGGGCCCTTAGTGTCCCAGGATGTGTAGATTAGCAGGGCAAATAGATGGGATTATGGGGATAGGGCCTGGATAGGGTGTTGTCGGTGAAGACTCGATGGGCTGAATGGCCTCCTTCTTTTCTGTAGGGATCCTATGAGCAGTAAATCCGTGGTGAATTCTTGATGTAAACTCATTGGCATCATGGAGGTCCCGACAGGCACAATATTCTGAGCACAATTTAATAAATGAGCTTCGTTTGATTAGCTATTTAAAGAGCCCCTCAGTTCCTCTGGATGGCTCCCATGCTGGATTCCAGCAAACGTTAACATTTACAGAAGAAGAAAATAACAAACAATGAAATTGCAGGCAGCAGTGTCAAATACAGGCACTCAGTAAATGCACACGGTCCCTTTCACACAGTGTCGCTATCCTCCCTTCATTTCCTCACCTCATTTCACGCCTCAGGGTCAGGTTACGACCCTCTGGAGTATTGTTCTCGCTTGCGCACTAACACGTAACGGGCAATCGAAGATTTGCCAACAAATTGTCCAGTTATATCCTCCCCGAACAGAAATAACAGCAGCAACTTGAATTTATATAACAGCTTTAAAGTAAGCTTTAAGGTAAGGTTCACCAGAAAAAGAACTGTCACCACAAGCGGGGGATATTAGAGTGGGTGAACATTATTTATTAGTGTCACACGTGGCACGGTGGTTAACACTGCTGCCTCACAGCGCCAGGGACCTGGGTTCGACTCCTGGCTTGCGTCACTGTCTGTGTGAAGTCTGCACGTTGTCCCCGTGTCTGCGAGGGTTTCCTCCGGGTGCTCCGGTTTCCCCCCACAGTCCAAAGATGTGCAGCTTAGGTTGATTGGCCAAGTGAAATTGACTCTTAGTGTCAGGGTAAATTAGCAAGGTAAATATATGGGGTTATGGGGATAGGGCCTGGGTGGGATTGTTGGTGCAGACTCGGTGGTCCGAATGGCCTCCTTCTGCATGGTAAGGATTCTTTCATTCTATGCTAAGTAGGCTTACATTAACACCGCAATGAAGTTACTGTGAAAATCCCCTAGTTGCCACACTCCAGTTCCTGTTCGGGTTACACTGAGGGAGAATTTAGCATGGCCAATGCAGCTAACCAGCACATCTTTCAGACTGTGGGAAGAAACAGGAGCACCCGGAGGAAACCCACACAGACACGGGGAGAACATGCAGAATCCGAACAGGAGGAGGCCATTCAGCCCCTCGAGCCTGTCGCACAGGAACAGCAAGAGGCCATTCAGCCCTTGAGCCTGTCGCACAGGAACAGGAGGAGGCCATTCAGCCCCTCGAGCCTGTCATGCAGGAAGGAAGGGGGGATCCCATGGTTCACAGCTGTGAACACTATGTAACTGTGCCAGTACTTGGCAGAGCGTTCGCTGTGTGCTTTCACCCAGTGTTCATCCCTGCCCAGTACTGGGTAATAATGAGCAGTGAGATGCCTGTATCCTAGCTCAAGGAAACACTCCGAGAACTGACATCTTTCCACAGCTCAAGGCCATTGTTCAGGTAGCTATTCTCTCAGGGTTTCTGGGTAGCTAATAGATTCCTCATAATGGAGCTTGAATCCATGAGCTTCCTCACTCTGAAGTCAGAAGGCAGCCAGAGGGAGGCCTGAACAGTTTGACTCCAACCAGCCCCCTCTTAGCCATTGATTCCAGTTTGGCTCGGGCTCCTTGATGCCACACACGGTCGAATGCGGCCTTGATGTCAAAGGCTGTCACCCTCACCTCACCTCTGGAATTCAGCTCCTTTGTCCATGTTTGACCCACGGCTGTGATGAGGTCAGGAGGTGAGTGACCCTGGAGAAATGCAAACTGAGCATTAATGAACTATCTAATACTCATAGAATCATAGAATCCCTACAGTGCAGAAGGAGGCCATTCGGCCCATCGAGTCTGCACCGACCACAATCCCACCCAGGCCCTACCCCCACATGTTTTACCCGCTGATCCCTCTAACCTACGCATCTCAGGACTCTAAGGGGCAATTTTTAACCTGGCCAATCAACCTAACTTGCACATTTTTGGACTGTGGGAGGAAACCGGAGCACCCGGAGGAAACCCACGCAGACACGAGGAGAATGTGCAAACTCCACACAGACAGTGACCCGAGCCGGGAATTGAACCCAGGACCCTGGAGCTGTGAAGCAGTGCACGACAGTGACCCAAGCCGGGAATCGAACCCGGGTCCCTGGTGCTGTGAGGCGGCACTGTGCCAACCACTGTGCCACCGTGCCGCCCAAAATGAAGGCATGAATGGAGGTTTGAGCAGCAGATGAACAGATACGGGGGAAGCGTCAGGCAATATTCCTGATGTGGGAATAGAGTTAAACAGATAAATCCAACAAACCAACTGCTGCCCCATCAGTCTACTCTCAATTATCGGCACTTACACAGTAATTGGGGTGGCACGGTAGCACAGTGGTTAGCACTGCTGCTTCACAGCTCCAGGGTCCTGGGTTCAATTCCCGGCTCGGGTCACTGTGTGTGTGGAGTTTGCACATTCTCCTCGTGTCTGCGTGGGTTTCCTCCGGGTGCTCTGGTTTCCTCCCACAGTCCAAAAATGTGCAAGTTAGGTTGATTGGCCAGGTTAAAAATTGCCCCTTAGAGTCCTGAGATGCATAGGTTAGAGGGATCAGCGGGTAAAACATGTGGGGGTAGGGCCTGGGTGGGATTGTGGTCGGTGCAGACTCGATGGGCCGAATGGCCTCCTTCTGCACTGTAGGGATTCTATGATTCTATGAGTATTAGATAGTTCATTAATGCTCAGTTTGCATTTCTCCAGGGTCACTCACCTCCTGACCTCATCACAGCCGTGGGTCAAACATGGACAAAGGAGCTGAATTCCAGAGGTGAGGTGAGGGTGACAGCCTTTGACATCAAGGCCGCATTCGACTGTGTGTGGCATCAAGGAGCCCGAGCCAAACTGGAATCAATGGCTAAGAGGGGGCTGGTTGGAGTCAAACTGTTCAGGCCTCCCTCTGGCTGCCTTCTGACTTCAGAGTGAGGAAGCTCATGGATTCAAGCTCCATTATGAGGAATCCATTAGCTACCCAGAAACCCTGAGAGAATAGCTACCTGAACAATGGCCTTGAGCTGTGGAAAGATGTCAGTTCTCGGAGTGTTTCCTTGAGCTAGGATACAGGCATCTCACTGCTCATTATTACCCAGTACTGGGCAGGGATGAACACTGGGTGAAAGTACACAGCGAACGCTCTGCCAATTACTGGCACAGTTACATAGTGTTCACAGCTGTGAACCATGGGATTCCCCCTTCCTTCCTGCATGACAGGCTCGAGGGGCTGAATGGCCTCCTCCTGTTCCTGTGCGACAGGCTCAAGGGCTGAATGGCCTCTTGCTGTTCCTGCGCGACAGGCTCGAGGGGCTGAATGGCCTCCTCCTGTTCCTGTGCGACAGACTCGAGGGGCTGAATGGCCTCCTCCTGTTCCTGTGTGACAGGCTCGAGGGGCTGAATGGCCTCCTCCTGTTCCTGTGGGACAGGCTCGAGGGGCTGAATGGCCTCCTCCTGTTCCTGTGTGACAGGCTCGAGGGGCTGAATGGCCTCCTCCTGTTCCTGTGTGACAGGCTCGAGGGGCTGAATGGCCTCCTCCTGTTCCTGTGTGACAGGCTCGAGGGGCTGAATGGCCTCCTCCTGTTCCTGTGTGACAGGCTCGAGGGGCTGAATGGCCTTCTCCTGTTCCTGCGGGACAAGCTCGTGTCAGAGAATCACAGGGCTGTATTTTTCATCTGCGCTCACCACGAAACAGCAAAATCCCACCCGAGGCCAATGGACCTTTCCATGATCCGCCCCTTGCCCGCTCCGATTCCTGTGGCGGGAGGAATGGGAAAATTCGCCCCCTGGAATTCCTACATTGCAGAGGGAGGCCATTGGGCCCATCGAGTTTGCAACCTTCCCTCTTCAAGGGAAAAGGGACTCGGCCCAGTCAATGCTCAGAACAGACTGGGCAAAACCAAATTCCAATTCCAACTGAATCCAATTCATGTTTCCCACAAGAGAGCCGAACAAGATCCAAATTGACAAGGTAAGGCATTGCTCCCCATCCTGGGCTTGATCTGAGCCAGAAGGCCTCCTGAAGCTTCGAACATTTGGTGTGATATGAGTGGCTAATTATTGCACCATCGCTAATCCTTCAATATCTCCTTTATAACATGGCGACCAGGAAAAGCAACAGGAATTTGAACCAAGGTTCAAGACATGTTTAATATAAGCTTTCTATTTTACACTCTATCCCTCCAAACCAAACCCCTCATGCTGCGTTTGCTTTTATTATAGCTTATTGACCGGGGTCACAACTTCTAGGAATGTGTCTATCTGTATTCCCACTACCCCATCTCGATTCTACCTTTCCAAATGCACCTGCCTCATTTTACTTACCAAAACATAATACTTCTCACTCAACTGGGTCAAAATACATCTATCTGTTGAAATTTATGAATGCCCTCCAGCCCCCCCTCACCCCCATTTCTGTGAGATATGCTTGAGGGGCTGAATGGCCTCCTCCTGTTCCTGTGGGACAAGCTCGAGGGGCTGAATGGCCTCCTCCTGTTCCTGTGGGACAGGCTCAAGGGGCTGAATGGCCTCCTCCTGTTCCTGTGGGACTGGCTTGTGGGGCTGAATGGCCTCCTCCTGTGCCTGTGGGACAGGCTTGTGGGGCTGAATGGCCTCCTCCTGTGCCTGTGGGACAGGCTCAAGGGGCTGAATGGCCTCCTCCTGTTCCTGTACGACAGGCTTGAGGGGCTGAATGGCCTCCTCCTGTTCCTATATTCCAGTGGTAGTTTGGGAGGTTTTCCCGGTGTTTCCGGGTTTCTATTAGGAAAGCTGAGCATGTAAACTGATCCCTCATCTCCCAATACAATCCTTCCGCATGTTTGGAATAACAGCAGAGGCAGCTGTCTCTCTCTCTCTCTCTCTCTCCACCCCTTGGAATTCCATGTTCGGTATTTCCAACCAGGAAACCTAAATTCATCCCAGGGAAAAGGAGAATTTAAGATGTGGCAGGCTGAGCTGGAGGGGCAGCTTGGTTTTGCAGCTGTCGCTGGGAGCGATAGGACACACTCTCATTCCACTGAGTTCCGGTACTGACCGATCGCAGCTGCAACTCTAATCCAGCTCTTAAAACCCAAAACGCTTATCCCAGCTGCTGCTGAGTCCTAACGCAGGATTCAGACTGAGTCCTAACGCAGGATTCAGAGTGAGTCCTAACGCAGGATTCAGACTGAGTCCTAACGCAGGATTCAGACTGAGTCCTAACGCAGGATTCAGAGCGAGTCCTAACGCAGGATTCAGACTGAGTCCTAACGCAGGATTCAGAGTGAGTCCTAACGCAGGATTCAGAGCGAGTCCTAACGCAGGATTCAGAGTGAGTCCTAACGCAGGATTCAGACTGAGTCCTAACGCAGGATTCAGAGCGAGTCCTAACGCAGGATTCAGACTGAGTCCTAACGCAGGATTCAGAGCGAGTCCTAACGCAGGATTCAGAGTGAGTCCTAACGCAGGATTCAGAGTGAGTCCTAACGCAGGATTCAGAGTGAGTCCTAACGCAGGATTCAGACTGAGTCCTAACGCAGGATTCAGAGCGAGTCCTAACGCAGGATTCAGACTGAGTCCTAACGCAGGATTCAGACTGAGTCCTAACGCAGGATTCAGAGTGAGTCCTAACGCAGGATTCAGAGCGAGTCCTAACGCAGGATTCAGAGTGAGTCCTAACGCAGGATTCAGACTGAGTCCTAACGCAGGATTCAGAGTGAGTCCTAACGCAGGATTCAGAGTGAGTCCTAACGCAGGATTCAGAGTGAGTCCTAACGCAGGATTCAGAGTGAGTCCTAACGCAGGATTCAGAGTGAGTCCTAACGCAGGATTCAGAGTGAGTCCTAACGCAGGATTCAGAGCGAGTCCTAACGCAGGATTCAGACTGAGTCCTAACGCAGGATTCAGAGTAAGTCCTAACGCAGGATTCAGAGTGAGTCCTAACGCAGGATTCAGAGTGAGTCCTAACGCAGGATTCAGAGTGAGTCCTAACGCAGGATTCAGAGCGAGTCCTAACGCAGGATTCAGAGTGAGTCCTAACGCAGGATTCAGAGCGAGTCCTAATGCAGGATTCAGAGTGAGTCCTAACGCAGGATTCAGAGTGAGTCCTAACGCAGGATTCAGACTGAGTCCTAACGCAGGATTCAGAGTGAGTCCTAACGCAGGATTCAGAGCGAGTCCTAATGCAGGATTCAGAGTGAGTCCTAACGCAGGATTCAGAGTGAGTCCTAACGCAGGATTCAGAGCGAGTCCTAACGCAGGATTCAGAGTGAGTCCTAACGCAGGATTCAGAGTGAGTCCTAACGCAGGATTCAGAGCAAATCCTAACGCAGCATTCAGAGTGAGTCCTAACGCAGGATTCAGAGCAAATCCTAACGCAGGATTCAGAGTGAGTCCTAACGCAGGATTCAGAGCAAATCCTAACGCAGGATTCAGAGCGAATCCTAACGCAGGACTCAGAGCGAATCCGAACACAGGACTCAGAGCGAATCCTAACGCAGTATTCAGAGCGAGTCCTTACCCCACTGCAGCGCCCACAAAGCTCTGTCTGCAAATCTGTACATGCACACCGCACATGTACACCGTGCACACACGCTGCACAAGTACACCACACATGCACACACGCATGCACACTGCACACGCACACCATGCACCCACACACACCGCTTACACATCCACTGCGTACATGCACACTGCACACGCTCTCTCTGTGTCTCTCTTGCTCGGTCACCCTCTTGCTCTTGCCCTCTCGCTCCTGCCCTCTCAGTCCCGCCCTCTCACTCGATCCCCACCCACCCCACTCGTTCCCCCCCGTGCTTTCCCCACCTCACTCGGGCCCCCTTGCTCAGCGCCCCCCCCTCCTCGGTCTCCCCCTCACACCCCCCCCCCCCCCCCCCCCACTTGGTCCCCCCCGTTCAGTCCCCCCCTCGCTCAGTTCCGCCTCCTGCTCGGTCCCCTCCCCACCCCCCGCTTGGTCCTGCCCTGGCTCAGTCTCCCCACTGCTCGGTACCTCCCCCCTCCCCCCCCCCGCTCGGTTCCTCCACCCCCCCCTCCCCCCCCACCCCACCCGGCTCGGTTCCCCCCCTCACTCTTGCCCTCTCGCTCTGTCTTTCTGCTTTTGACTCAGTATCTCAGCTTTTTCCTCTGTCTCTCTTTCTCTCTCCCTCTCGTAGCGGAGATGCAGAGTGAGGTACATTTTAAATGTCTTGCTGCGGTGCACTTACTGATGCAGTGAGGGCTGCTTAGTTTAGTGATTGTGTTAAATGCTCCTGCTCTGTGTAAGTGCAGTGATTAGTCCCATTGCCAAGCTTGGCTGCAGATGAGCTGAGCTGATGTCTCAGTGCGATAGAATGAAGCAGTATTTTTGGGATGTAATTGTTCACCCACAGTCAGCCTCAGTACACCGGCCTCCCCTGCCATCTGTTTGCCTTCTGCAAAGCTTAGTGGAATCTTTTTATTCATCAAGATTCACATTCAGAAATAAAATATTCATCAGGGCAGCCTGCAATTTAACAAAGCCAGTATGGGCGGCACGGTAGCACAGTGGTTAGCACTGCTGCCTCACAGCGCCAGGGACCTGGGTTCGATTCCCGGCCTGGGTCACTGTCTGTGCATGTTCTCTCTGTGTCTGCGTGGGTTTCCTCCGGGTGCTCCAGTTTTCTCCCACAGTCCAAAGATGTACAGGTTAGGTAGATTGGCCATGCTAAATTGCCCCTTAGCGTGTCAGGGGGATTAGCAGGGTAAATACATGGGGTTACGGGGACAGGGCCTGGGTGGGATTGTTGTCAGTGCAGACTCGATGGGCTGAAATATTCTATGAACCATTTGCTTTCAGCTGAATGGGACAAATGAGGCACAATGTATTAATAGTGTGAATCGAACTGTGACATGATAAACCATAATAAGAAGCCTCACAATGCCAGGTTAAAGTCCAACAGGTTTATTTGGTATCACGAGCTTTCGGAGCGCCTGAGTGTTTCACCTGATGAAGGGGCAGTGTTCCAAAAGCTCATGATTCTAAATAAACCTATCGGACTTTAACCTGGTGCTGTGAGATTTCTTACTGTGCCTACCCCAGTCCAACACCGGCATCTCCACATGACGAATCATAGTGTGATATAATTATAGCTCAGTTATGGTGTGACCTGGCTGGCCATCTCCACATCATAGTGATATGGTCAGTGCTCAGAGCTCAGCGCGGCACGATTGTAGTGGAAGTGTGGCTGTGAGAATGGTCCATCTGCCTAAGGCAGCACAATCTGCGCTGACTGTTTCACAACTCGCCTCACTTTCCTTCCCCAACTAATTGCACGAAATCTCAAATGGTGGACTCCTTATCGCAGTCGGTAACTTCAATCCCCAAGGCACATTCCCTGGAAGCGCTTCCCATCAGCACTAATTGGACAGTTGAAAGCGGAAGGGTTGAATCAGGGTAAATGTTAGCAGTGAGGCTGGGGGCAAGTGCTGTGATCCAGCTCATTAAACAGAGATTGCATTGGAACTGTCCCAGTTCCCGGTCTGAGACTATGACGACCACAGCAAAAACCCATTCCTGTCACTTCCTCAGAACACACGCGGTCAAGGCCTCGTTCGATGGAGGCACTTGAAACAAGCCGAGGGAAATGTTAGAGCTTGCCCTGATTTTAAATGATGCTTTCTCCAGATAGAAAGGTCTGTTCAATCTAACAGACAATGTGCTGGTGGGAGATGTTACTGCTGGAGTGGGAGTTGTTTCATTTCAGAGAGTAAGATGTGGAGACTGGGTGTAATCTGATCGCTCTCCAGCCTGTGATCCTCAGAAATAATGATGCCAAATCCGTCTCATTGAATCAGTTTAATTCGACCACAGATATTCCCAGTGCTGCCCAGGCTGGACAGGTGTGGTGTGCTGTGTGTGGCTATTAATTGTCTTTTGTTTCTCTGCCATTTGATGTGCAGTTACAAAGCTCAGTAACAGCGCCAGCTCTGCTCAGGGTGATAGCCCAGCTCCTGCTCCTATTCCCCCAAACAACTGGCTGCCATTTTCAGCACAGCCTCGTGGGGCTTTTGCAGGGACAGCGAGTGGGCAACGGGCCTCATTTTATTACAGCAGATTGGGGCGGCACAGTGGTTAGCACCGCTGCCTCACAGCGCCAGGGACCCGGGGTTCGATTCCCGGCTTGGGTCACTGTCTGTGCAGAGTCTGCATGTTCTCCCCATGTCTGTGTGGGTTTCCTCCGGGTGCTCCGGTTTCCTCCCACAGTCTGAAAGATGTGCTGGTTAGGTGGTTTGGCCACGCTAAATTGCTCCTGAGTATCAGAGGGATTAGCAGGGTAAATACATGGGTTTACGGGGATGAGGCCTGGGTGGGATTGTGGTCAGTGCAAACTCGATGGGCTGAATGGCCTCCTTCTTCACTGTAGGGATTCTATAATTCTTTCCTCTTTGGCTATATTGGTGAGAACAATTAAACCCCTGAGATCCATGCTCCCTTTTGTTAGACTACCCATCACAACCTCGCTCCCTCCTCCCAATCTCACCCTCCCTCCCCTTCTCCCTCTCCCTTCACAAACTCCTTCCTCACAATCTCCCCCTTCCACCTCACCTACTCTCCGCACCCTCCTCTCTGTCTCTGCCTCCCCACTCTCACAATCTCTCTGTCCTCACCAGCAGCAACTTATTAACTGAAGCTTGACATTGTCCAGTCGTGATCAGAAGATGGACCTGACCTCCTCACTTGGGCTTGAATTCTATTTTTAGAGTCCCAAGCTCAGTTTCTGTGTGGGTGTGGGGAACTTGGGCACCTGTCAGACACAAAGAACCCCGTACCCATCAGTGCCCCCCACTACCATCTTCCTTGCTGCCCCCCGCACCATGGACATTATCTATCACCTGAGCACCTCAAGAATCTTCACCACATCCCAGAGAGCAGGCTGGACAAGGAAGGATGGCAATGGGGCATCTCTCACGCACTCTGTTTCCTTGCTGTAAACTCCAAGGTCACAAGTTCCCAGGACTGCCCATCCCTCGGGTGTGCCCAGCACAGGACTGGCAGGATCATTCATGGAAAGGCCACTAGAGGGAGCAGATTGAGAGGGTGAGCCAGAAGAGATAGGAGTAAAATTAGGCCATTCGGCCCATCGAGTCTGCTCTGCCATTCAATCATGGCTGACAAATTTCTCAACCCCATTCTCCCGCCTTTTCCCCCTAACCTTTGATCCCCTGACCAATCAAGAACCTATCTTTCTCTGTCTTAAACACACTGGGTGACCTGGCCTCCACGGCTGCCTATTTCAGAGAACCAAGAGTCAAGGCAGAAATTACAAATGAAGACACCCAGGAAAGGAGCAATGAGTGGGAAATGAACGGAGAAAGAAACACAATGTAAATAACCAAACTGAAAAAGTTGGTGAAAGATCTGCTTGGCTCAGCACACCGTGATTGGGAATATGTCAAGATTTAAACTTTCCCCACACTGGCTATTCCTTTACAAGTCTCGTTAGAGAACTCAAATTAATTGGCTACGTTGTATTTTAATGAGAACGGCACAGTTAGATGAGATGAACGTTCTGTGTGCCTGACAGATCGCTAGCGCACGGCAGCTTTCTTGGGGACAGAGTCTAACATGGGTTACTCCAGGTCACAGGCTGTGTGTGTCCTCCTTATCCCCTGGCTACACGAGTTCTAACCTTAAACTGGAGGCTTCAATGCTGAATCTTATCACAAATCTCTCTGAAGTTCAATAATGTGACATTTTCCTTGCTCTCGTTTGCTGATGTCATCTCCACCAACTTAGAGTTCCTGTAACTGCAGAGGCAAAATAATTCTTCATAATTCTCCCATTCCTGCTGTCATTATCTGGGAGATTACTGGATATATCCCTCAGTGGTCCTATCCCAAACTTTCATTCCGTATTTATGTGTCTGTTGAATATATAATATATATTCTTCATCACTTAATTTTGCAGTTTATCTTGGTTTTTAATCTTGGCTTGCCTTGTTGCTTTTTCTTAAACTAAGAATCAAAGAATCCCGACAGTGCAGAAGGAGGCTATTCAGCCCATCGAGCCTGTACCGACAACAATCAAACCTAGATCCTATCCCCGTAATCCCAGTTATTTACCCTGCTAATCCCCCCCACACACTAAGGAGAAATTTAGCATGGCCAATCCACCTAACCTGCACATCTTTGGACTGGAAACCGGAGGAAATCCATGGGGAGAACATGCAGACTCCGCACAGACAGTGACCCAAGCCGGGAATCGAACCCGGATCCCTGGCACTGTGAGGCAGTAGTGTTAATCACTGTGCCACCTTTAGGTTCGAAACGTCTTTCCTAACCTTTACAATCTACCCTTTCACCATCCTATTTTGTACTTAGTGTGTGTATTTTTCTTTAGCTTCTTGTTTATCCCTTTTTATTCTTTATTCATTCATAGTGTGGCATTACAGGCTGGTTTATTTTTGGATTTCTCCTGGGCTATAGATCACAGGTTTAAATGTCTCCCTGTGCTGCTTTAACTCAATATGGCAATATTACTCATCTCTGCAGTATCAGCTCCTCTCCAATTTATAGCTTTGCTCTTTGCCTTGCTTGTCTCTTCCTGAGTGTGTGCTGATGACGCAGGCACAGCAGGCAGGATTTGAACACCCGACTCTAATCTCACCGAGGAGCACGGGGTACACACTGGCAGTCTGATTATTTCTCTCAAGCTCTTCCAAATTGACAGTAAACTCATTCCTCGAAGCTCCCTTATGCCACAGTGTGTGGGATCTTTTCATGTATCACCGAGTATTGTGCTTTCAATTCACTGTACAATGCACTGGCTGGAAGGGCTTTATAAGGTTGATACAGCTGAGGCATTATAAGGCTCTGCTCAGACCATATTTGGAATATTGTGAGCAATTCTGGGCCCCATATCTAAGGAAGGATGGAGAGGGTCCAGAAGAGGTTCACCAGAATGATCCCAGGAATGAAAAGCTTGATGTATGAGGAGTGTTTGAGGACTTTGGGTCTGTGCTCGATGGAGTTTAGAAGGATGAGGTGGGGGGGAGAGGCGGGGATCTCATTGAAAGTTACAGAATACAGAAAGGCCTGGATAGAGTGGACGTGGGGAAGATGTTTCCATTAGTGGGAGAGACTCGGATCCGAGGGCACAGCCTCAGAGTAAAGGGACGACCCTTTAGAACTGAGATGAGGAGGAATTTCTTCTGCCAGAGGGTGGTGAATCTATGGAATTCATTGCCTCAGAGGTTGGGGAGGCCGGGTCATTGAGTGTATTTAAAACAGAGATAGATAGGTTTTTGATTGGTAAGGAGGTCAAAAGTTACGGGGAAAGGGCAGGAGAATGGGGTTGAGAAACCTACCAGCCATGATTGAATGGTGGAGCAGATTCGATGGGCTGAACAGCCTAGTTCTGCTCCTGTATCTTATGGTCTAAATTGTTGGAGAGAGGAAGATTTTACTGGAGTGTCTGAATGATATCTGCAGTGTGCTTCTAAAGGAGGGGGTCCTCGGTCAGTTCAGTAAGTAACCTCAGTCTGCAAATACTCACCTTTCTCCAATACAATGAGCAATAACCTATCCCGTGCTGTTCTCCTGTAGAGGGCAAGCTCACCATTAACCATTCATTAAACACATACACACAGGCTGAGGTTAAACTTCGAGATGTAAATCAGCTGAATGATATTAAATATAGATTCTAGTTTCACAATGTTTCTGAAGAAAAGGTTAGAATAACCCATGTTCTGACAGCTAATGATTAAATGCTCTTTGAACTCACTGTAGAATAGAATAAAATTCAGTTTGTAACAAAGTTCCACTTTTTTCTGTTCTGGTAACATTCAACACTGTGCATGCGTGTCTCTGTGTGTGTGCCTCTGTGTGTGTGTGTTTGCCTGTGTGTGTGTGTGCCTGTGTGTGTGTGTGCCTGTGTGTGTGTGTGCGTGTGTGTATGTGCCTGTGTGTATGTGTGTTTCTGCGTGTGAGTGTGTGTGTGCCTGTGTGTATGTGCGTGCATGTGTGTATGTGCGTGCATGTGTGTCTGTGCGTGCATTGGTGTGTGTGTGTGCCTGTGTGTATGTGTCTGCGTGTGTGTGTTTCTGTCTGTGTGTGTGTGTGCACGTGCATTGATGTGTGTGTGCCTGTCTGTATGTGTCTGCATGTGTGTGTTTCTGGGTGTGTGTGTATGTGTGTGTGCGTGTGTGCCTGTGTGTATGTGCGTGCATGTGTGTGTGAGCGTGCATTGATGTGTGTGTGCCTGTCTGTATGTGTCTGCATGTGTGTGCGTTTCTGTGTGAGCATGTGTGTGCGTGCGTATGTGTGTGTGTCTGCGTGTGTGTGTTTCTGTCTGTGTGTGTGTGTGTGCGTGCATTCGTGTGTGTGTGCCTGTGTCTGCGTGTGTGTGTTTCTGTCTGTGTGTGTGTGTGTGCGTGCATTCGTGTGTGTGTGCCTGTGTGTATATGTCTGCGTGTGTGTGTTGTTCTGGATTCTGTGGTATAATAGGGCGGCACGGTAGCACAGTGGTCAGCACTGCTGCTTCACAGCTCCAGGGTCCCGAGTTCGATTCCCGGCTTGGGTCACTGTCTGTGTGGAGTTTGCACATTCTCCTCGTGTTTGCGTGGGTTTCCTCCGGGTGCTCCGGTTTCCTCCCACAGTCTAAAGATGTGCGGGTTAGGTTGATTGGCCAGGTTAAAATTGCCCCTGAGATGCGTAGGTTAGAGGGATTAGCGGGTAAATATGTGGGGGTAGGGCCTGGGTGGGATTGTGGTCGGTGCAGACTCGATGGGCCGAATGGCCTCCTTCTGCACTGTAGGGTTTCTATGATGATTTCTATGAGTGAGCACTTTGGGTTCTGAATCCAGTGATCTGAATTCAAATCTTGGCGTAACCTTGCTTTTGGTGCAGGCTTGGAGGGGCCGAAGGACCTGTTCCTGTGCGATAATGTTCTTTGTTCTTTGTATGTGAATATCTGCATATGTATTTGCATGTGTGTCTCCGTGCATGTCTGTGTACTTGTGTGTATGAGTGTGTCTGTGTACATGTGTGTATGTGTATGTATGTCATAGTATATCTGTGTGCGTGCATCTATGTGAGTATGTGTGCATGTGTATGTATGTCATAGTGTATCTGTGTGCATCTACGTATGTGCATCTATGTGCGTGTGTGGCGTGTGTATGTGTGTCATTGATAATGAGTAACAGAGAAGTGAAGCCATGGAGCAGTTAGTGGTGATGAAGGAAGGTTTTATAGGGATAAGGGAAATGTCAGGGATGAGAGAATTGGATTGCTGGCCAACTTGTTATCGAGCAATTGAGGGATCATTGAGTAATGACAATAAAACACAGCCACTGGAAGATTACACATCCCGTAGGTGTGATGGCTGTGGATATTCCCCGAGCTCTGGTCCCTCTGTTGCCTCAGTGTGAGCGCATACTCCGGGACACAGAAAGAGGCAACAGACTTTTCTACAACACCTTTCACAACCTCAGCATGATCCAACATACTGACAAGGAAATCCTTTTGAAATGTACTCTCTGTTACATTGTAGGAAATGAGGCTCCCAAATAACTGAATGCCAGCTCCCACAACACCAAAATCAGAGCAGGATCACACATGGACCAGTACACCCTCAGCACTGACACTCTGACAGTGCGGCACTTCCACAGTACTGACCCTCTGACAGTGCAGCACTCCCTCAGTACTGACCCTCTGACAGTGCAGCATTCCCTCAGTACTGACCCTCTGACAGTGCAGCACTCCCTCAGTACTGACCCTCTGACAGTGCAGCACTCCCTCAGTACTGACCCTCTGACAGTGCAGCACTCCCTCAGTACTGACCCTCTGACAGTGCAGCACTCCCTCAGTACTGACCCTCTGACAGTGCAGCACTCCCTCAGCACTGACACTCTGACAGTGCAGCACTCCCTCAGCACTGACACTCTGACAGTGCAGCACTCCCTCAGCACTGACACTCTGACAGTGTGGCACTCCCTCAGCACTGACCCTCTGACAGTGCGGCACTCCCTCAGCACTGACACTCTGACAGTGCGGCACTCCCTCAGCACTGACCCTCTGACAGTGCGGCACTCCCTCAGCACTGACCCTCTGACAGTGCAGCACTCCCTCAGTACTGACCCTCTGACAGTGCAGCGCTCCCTCAGCACTGACACTCTGACAGTGCAGCGCTCCCTCAGCACTGACACTCTGACAGTGCGGCACTCCCTCAGCACTGACCCTCTGACAGTGCAGCACTCCCTCAGTACTGACCCTCTGACAGTGCAGCGCTCCCTCAGTACTGACCCTCTGACAGTGCAGCACTCCCTCAGTACTGACCCTCTGACAGTGCAGCGCTCCCTCAGCACTGACACTCTGACAGTGCAGCACTCCCTCAGTACCGACCCTCTGACAGTGCGGTACTCACTCAGTACTGACCCTCTGACAGTGCAGCACTCCCTCAGTACTGACCCTCTGACAGTGCGGCACTCCCTCAGTACTGACCCTCTGACAGTGCGGCACTCCCTCAGTACTGACCCTCTGACAGTGCGGCACTCCCTCAGTACTGACCCTCTGACAGTGCAGCACTCCCTCAGTACTGACCCTCTGACAGTGCGGCACTCCCTCAGTACTGACCCTCTGACAGTGCGGCACTCCCTCAGTACTGACACTCTGACAGTGCAGCACTCGCTCAGTACTGACCCTCTGACAGTGCTGCACTCCCTCAGTACTGACACTCTGACAGTGCGGCACTCCCTCAGCACTGACCCTCTGACAGTGCGGCACTCCCTCAGTACTGACCCTCTGACAGTGCGGCACTCCCTCAGTACTGACCCTCTGACAGTGCGGCACTCCCTCAGTACTGACCCTCTGACAGTGCGGCACTCCCTCAGTACTGACCCTCTGACAGTGCGGCACTCCCTCAGTACTGACACTCTGACAGTGCAGCACTCGCTCAGTACTGACCCTCTGACAGTGCAGCACTCCCTCAGTACTGACCCTCTGACAGTGCAGCACTCCCTCAGTACTGACCCTCTGACAGTGCAGCACTCCCTCAGTACTGACCCTCTGACAGTGCAGCACTCCCTCAGTACTGACCCTCTGACAGTGCAGCACTCCCTCAGTGCTGACCCTCTGACAGTGCAGCACTCCCTCAGTACTGACCCTCTGACAGTGCGGCACTCCCTCAGTACTGACCCTCTGACAGTGCGGCACTCCCTCAGTACTGACCCTCTGACAGTGCGGCACTCCCTCAGTACTGACACTCTGACAGTGCGGCACTCCCTCAGTACTGACCCTCTGACAGTGCGGCACTCCCTCAGTACTGACACTCTGACAGTGCATCATAGAACATAGAGCATAGAACAGTACAGCACAGAACAGGCCCTTCGGCCCACGATGTTGTGCCGAGTTTTGTCTGAAACCAAGATCAAGCTATTTCCTCCCTATCATCCCGAAGTACTCCATGTGCCTATCCAATAGCTTCTTAAATGTTCCTAAAGTGTCTCCCTCCACTATCACTGCAGGCAGTCCATTCCACACCCCAACCACTCTCTGAGTAAAAAACCTACCTCGGACATCCTTCCTATATCTCCCACCATGAACCCTATAGTTATGACCCCTAGTTACCACTCCATTCACCCGAGGAACGTTCACTCTATCTATCCCCCTCATCATCTTATAAACCTCTATCAAGTCTCCTCTCAACCTCCTCCGCTCCAAAGAGAAAAGCCCAACTTCCCTCAACCTTTTCTCATAAGACCTACCCTCCAAACCAGGCAGCATCCTGGTAAATCTCCTCTGCACTCTTTCCAGTGTCTCCACATCCTTCTTATAGTGAGGTGACCAGAACTGCACACAATATTCCAAATGTGGTCTCACCAAGGTCCTGTACAGTTGCAGCATAACTCCACGGCTCTTAAACTCAAACCCCCTGTTAATGAATGCCAACACACTATAGGCCTTCTTCACGGCTCTATCCACTTGAGTGGCAACCTTCAGAGATCTATGGATATGAACCCCAAGATCTCTCTGTTCCTCCACATTCTTCAGAACCCTACCTTGGACCCTGTAATCCACATTCAAATTTGTCCTACCAAAATGAATCACCTCGCATTTGTCAGGGTTAAACTCCATTTGCCATTTTTCAGCCCAGCTCTGCATCCTATCTATATCTCTTTGCAGCCTACAACAGCCCTCCACCTCATCCACTACTCCACCAATCTTGGTGTCATCAGCAAATTTACTGATCCACCCTTCAGCCCCCTCCTCCAAGTCATTTATAAAAATGACAAATAGCAGAGGACCAAGCACTGATCCCTGTGGCCCTCCGCTGGTAACTGGTTTCCAGTCCGAAAATTTTCCAACCACCACCACCCTCTGTCTTCTGTTAGATAGCCAGTTACCTATCCAATCGGCCAAACTTCCCTCTATCCCACACATCCTTACTTTCTTCATAAGCCGACCATGGGGGACTTTATCAAACGCCTTACTAAAATCCATGTATATGACATCAACTGCACTACCTTCATCTACATACTTAGTTACCTCCTCAAAAAATTCTATCAAATTTGTGAGGCAAGACTTGCCCTTCATAAATCCGCCCTGACTATCCCGGATTAAGCTGCATCTTTCTAAATGGTCGTAAATCCTATCCCTGAGGACCTTTCCCATCAACTTACCGACCACCGAAGTAAGACTAACCGGCCTATAATTACCAGGGTCATTTCTATTCCCTTTCTTAAACAGAGGAACCACATTCGCCACTCTCCAGTCCTCTGGCACCACCCCCGTGAACAGTGAGGACGCAAAGATCAATGCCAAAGGCTCTGCTATCTCATCCCTTGCCTCCCAAAGACTCCTAGGATATATTTCATCAGGCCCAGGGGACTTATCAACTTTCAGTTTATTCAAAATTGCTAGTACATCTTCCCTCCGAACATCTACTTCCTCCAGCCTATCAGCCTGTGACACCCTCTCTTCCTCAAAAACATGGCCCCTCTCCTTGGTGAACACCGAAGAAAAGTATTCATTCATCACCTCTCCTCTCTCTTCTGACTCCATGCACAAATTCCCACTGCCGTCCTTGACCGGCCCCAACCTCACCCTGGTCATTCTTTTATTCCTCACATAAGAGTAAAAAGCCTTGGGGTTTTCCTTGATCCGACCCACCAAGGACTTCTCATGCCCCCTCCTAGCTCTCCTAAATCCCTTTTTCAGCTCATTTCTTGCTAACTTGTAACCATCCATCGAGCCAACTGAACCTTGTTTTCTCAACCTTACATATGCTTCCTTCTTCCTCTTGACAAGACATTCCACCTCTTTTGTGAACCATGGTTCCCTCACTCGGCCATTTCCTCTCTGCCTGGCAGGGACATACCTATCAAGGACATCCAGTATTTGTTCCTTGAAAAAGTTCCACTTTTCATTAGTGCCTTTCCCTGACAATTTTTGTTCCCATCCTATGCTTCCTAATTCCCGCCTAATTACCTCTCCCCCAATTGTAATCTATGCCCTGCCGCATGGCCCTCTCCCTCTCCATTGCAATAACAAAAGACACCGAATTGTGGTCACTATCTCCAAAGTGCTCTCCCACAACCAAATCCAACACTTGGCCCGGTTCATTTCCCATTACCAAATCCAATGTGGCCCCACCTCTTGTCGGCTTATCCACATATTGTGTCAGGAACCCCTCCTGCACACACTGCACAAAAACTGCCCCATCCGAACTATTCGACCTATAAAGGTTCCAATCAATATTTGGAAAGTTAAAGTCCCCCATGACAACTACCCTGTGACCCCCACACATATCCATAATCTGCTTAGCAATTTCTTGCTCCACATCTCTATTACTATTTGGGGGCCTATAGTAAACTCCTAACAATGTGATTGCTCCTTTCCTATTCCCAACCTCAGCCCATATTACCTCTGTAGGCAGATCCCCTTCGAAATGCCTTTCTGCAGCCGTTACACTCTCCTTGATTAACAGTGCCACTCCTCCACCTCTTTTACCAGCTACCCGACACTTACTGAAACATCTATACCCCGGAACTTCCAACAACCATTCCTGTCCTTGTTCTACCCATGTCCCAAGTGCCAATCCACGCCCCAAGTTCACCTACCTTATTTCGGATGCTCCTTGCATTGAAGTAGACACACTTCAACCCACCTTCTTGTCTGCTGGTACCCACCTTTGACCATGATACCCTTCCTCACTACACTCACTGACCTCCGGACTACAACTCCTTTTCTCATCCCCCTGACAAATTAGTTTAAACCCCTCCGAAGAGCTGTAGCAAATTTCCCTCCCAGGATATTGGTGCCCCTCTGGTTCAGGTGCACCCCATCCTGTTGGTACAGGTCCCACCTTCCCCAGAAAGTGTTCCAATTATCCACATAGCTGAAACCCTCCCTCCTACACCATCCCTGCATCCATGTGTTTAACTGCACTCTCTCCCTGTTCCTCAACTCGCTATCCCGTGGCACCGGCAACATACCAGAGATGACAACCTGTTTTGTCCTGGCTCTCAGCTTCCACCCAAGCTCCCTGAATTCCTGTTTTAAATCCCCGTCCCCTCTCTTACCTATGTCTTTGGTGCCGATGTGCACCATGACTTGTGACTGTTCCCCCTCCCCCTTTAGAATCCTGAAGACACGGTCGGAGATGTCACGGACCCTGGCATCCGGGAGGCAACATACCATCCGTGAGTCTCTCTTGTTGCCACAGAACCTCCTATCTATCCCTCTAACAAACGAGTCCCCAATAACTATAGCTCTACCGCTCTCCCCCTTTCCCTTCTGAGCCACAGGGACGGACTCGGCGCTGGCGATCTGGTCACTGCGGCTTACCACTGGTAGGTCGCCCCCCTCACCTGTATCCAAAGTGGAATACTTGTTGCTAAGGGGAACGACCACAGGGGATCCCCGCACCGACTGCTTCCTCCCAGCCCCTCTCACTGTCACCAATCTATTTTCATTCCCTGGAGCAACTATATCCCTGAAGTTTGTGTCTATGGTCCTCTCTGCCTCCCTGAAGACCCTACGCTCATCCAACTCCAGCTCCAGCTCCCTAACGCGGTCTTGGAGGAGCTGCAGGTGGGTGCATTTCCCACAGGTGTAATCACTCCCTCAGCACTGACCCTCTGACAGTGCGGCACTCCCTCAGTACTGACCCTCTGACAGTGCAGCACTCCCTCAGTACTGACCCACTGACAGTGCGACACTCCCTCAGTACTGACCCTCTGACAGTGCAGCACTCCCTCAGCACTGACCCTCTGACAGTGCGGCACTCCCTCAGCACTGACCCTCTGACAGTGTATCACTCCCTCAGTACTGACCCTCTGACAGTGCGACACTCCCTCAGCACTGACCCTCTGACAGTGCGGCACTCCCTCAGCACTGACCCTCTGACAGTGTATCACTCCCTCAGTACTGACCCTCTGACAGTGCGGCACTCCCTCAGTACTGACCCTCTGACAGTGCGGCACTCCCTCAGTACTGACCCTCTGACAGTGCAGCACTCCCTCAGTACTGACCCTCTGGCAGTGCAGCACTCCCTCAGTACTGACCCTCTGACAGTGTATCACTCCCTCAGTACTGACCCTCTGACAGTGCGGCACTCCCTCAGTACTGACTCTCTGACAGTGCGGCATTCCCTCAGTACTGACCCTCTGACAGTGCAGCACTCCCCCAGCACTGACCCTCTAACAGTGCGGCACTCCCTCAGCACTGACCCTCTGACAGTGTATCACTCCCTCAGTACTGACCCTCTGACAGTGCGGCACTCCCTCAGTACTGACCCTCTGACAGTGCAGCACTCCCTCAGTACTGACCCTCTGGCAGTGCAGCACTCCCTCAGTACTGACCCTCTGACAGTGTATCACTCCCTCAGTACTGACCCTCTGACAGTGCGGCACTCCCTCAGTACTGACCCTCTGACAGTGCGGCACTCCCTCAGTACTGACTCTCTGACAGTGCGGCATTCCCTCAGTACTGACCCTCTGACAGTGCAGCACTCCCTCAGTACTGACCCTCTGACAGTGCGACACTCCCTCAGCACTGACCCTCTGGCAGTGCAGCAATCCCTCAGTACTGACCCTCTGACAGTGCGGCACTCCCTCAGTGCTGACCCTCTGACAGTGCGACACTGCCTCAGGACTGAGCCACTGACAGTGCGGCACTCGCTCAGTACTGACCCTCTGACAGTGCGGCACTCCCTCAGTGCTGACCCTCTGACAGTGCAGCACTCCCTCAGTACTGACCCTCTGACAGTGCGGCACTCCCTCAGTCCTGAACCTGTGACAGTGCGGCACTCCCTCAGCACTGACCCTCTGACAGTGCGGCACTCCCTCAGTATGAACCTGTGACAGTGCAGCACTCCCTCAGTACCGACCCTCTGACAGTGCGGCATTCCCTCAGCACTGACCCTCTGACAGTGCGGCACTCCCTCAGTACTGACCCTCTGACAGTGCAGCACTCCCTCAGTACTGACCCTCTGACCGTGCGGCACTCCCTCAGTACTGACCCTCTGACAGTGCAGCACTCCCTCAGTACTGACCCTCTGACAGTGCAGCACTCCCTCAGCACTGACCCTCTGACAGTGCAGCACTCCCTCAGTACTGACCCTCTGACAGTGTGGCACTCCCTCAGTACTGACCCTCTGACAGTGCGGCACTCCCTCAGTACTGACCCTCTGACAGTGTGGCGCTCCCTCAGTACTGACTCCCTGACCGTGCAGCACTCCCTCAGTACTGACCCTCTGACAGTGCGGTACTCCCTCAGTACTGACCCTCTGACAGTGCGGCACTCCCTCAGTACTGACCCTCTGACAGTGCGGCACTCCCTCAGTACTGACCCTCTGACAGTGCAGCACTCCCTCAGTACTGACCCTCTGACAGTGCAGCACTCCCTCAGTACTGACCCTCTGACAGTGCGGCACTCCCTCAGTACTGACCCTCTGACAGTGTGGCACTCCCTCAGTACTGACTCCCTGACCGTGCAGCACTCCCTCAGTACTGACCTTCTGACAGTGCGGCACTCCCTCAGTACTGACCCTCTGTCAGTGCGGCACTCCCTCAGTACTGACCCTCTGACAGTGCGGCACTCCCTCAGTACTGACCCTCTGTCAGTGCGGCACTCCCTCAGTACTGACCCTCTGACAGTGCAGCACTCCCTCAGTACTGACCCTCTGACAGTGCGGCACTCCCTCAGTACTGACCCTCTGACAGTGCAGCACTCCCTCAGTACTGACCCTCTGACAGTGCGGCACTCCCTCAGTACTGACCCTCTGACAGTGTGGCACTCCCTCAGTACTGACCCTCTGACAGTGCGGCACTCCCTCAGTGCTGCATTGGGCGATTAAAACAGTGTTTTGTGCCCAGGGCTCAGTGGTGATTGGTTGACTATAGATTGGGAATGGTTCTGTGGGGATGGTTTATTCATGGTGAGGGAGTTGATTGGCTTCCTCCTGTCTATATAAATGTTGTGTGTGTTTTTGCGCCACGCTGAGAGCAGGTGTAATAGTTGGTGCGAGCTGAGTTTGCCAATTGGAGCTGGTTTGCCTCTGGGCTGAATGGATCGATGAATATAATTGGCGAGGGCCTCAGACTGCCGGTTGCAATGTGGGTGATGCCACCCCGCGTACAATATGTGTGTGAGGAGTGCGGGGAAATCCACTGATCCAGTCCCCGGCATAACGGCAGCCACTGGGAGGGGTTACAGGGCGCAGGGGTGAGGCTTTGTGTTCAGTTTCTGAAGCAACTCCACTGCGGGAACCAGTGTACTCCCATTGGCAGCGAGAGATGTCTGCCTGGGTTCAAAGGGAGTCATGATGTGGAGATGCCGGCGTTGGACTGGGGTAAACACAGTAAGAAGTCTGACAACACCAGGTTAAAGTCCAACAGGTTTATTTGGTAGCACAAGCCACTAGCTTTCGGAACAGGCTGTTCCTTCGTCAGGTGGGTGGGAGTTCTGATCACAAACAGGGCACAGCCAATCTGAGAATTAACCCTCTTTCACCTCTCCCTAACTCACTGAGCGCCACTTCCCAAACCCAACCACCCTGCCAGGCAATATCAAACACTCTCTTCCATACCCTCTCCTTTCCTTCTCCTCTACATACTCTATGAACGGTATGCTTTGTCTGTATGATGCGCAAGAAACAATACTTTTCACTGTATCCCGATACATGTGACAATAATAAATCAAATCAAATATTAAGTTGATCTTTCTCTACACCCTAGCTCTCACTGTAACACTACATTCTACACCCTCTCCTTTCCTTCTCCCCTATGTTCTCTATGAACGGTATGCTTTGTCTGTATAGCCACAAGAAACAACACCTTTCGCTGTATCCCCATGCATGTGACAATAATAAATCAAATCAAAACAGACAGAAAGCACTGCTGGATCAGGGATCTCCTGTGATTGAGGATATCATGGGATTGGGGATCTACTGAGATCAGGGATTTTCCAGGATTGGGAATCGCCTGAGATTGGGAATCTGCTGGGATTGAGAATATGCTTTGATTAAGGATCTCCAGGGATTGGGTGTTGTTGCAATTGGCTTCTCCCATGACTGGATGATTAGGGGGTCTCCTGGGAAGTCTAACTTGTTAACCCAGTAATATTTGTTTCAGCCAATGCCCAGTCTGCCAAACTCCAGTCAGCTAAATCAGAGTGAAAATTAACAACCTGTCGCAATGGATCACGCGACATTACACAGACTGTTCAGTGATGAGACCATGTCTAAAGAGAAGTAGTGACGAGCCGCTCGGGCTGTTTGGCAGGATAATGTTGATGAAATCCTTCGGAAAACTTTGGAAAGGTGCCCAGCACGAACAGGAAGAGGCCGAGTGGCATTCAAGTGATCCAAATTAAACCGGTCAGCGAGCACAAGGCAACTGGGTCTGCAGGAGGAAAGTTATTGTGGTTAGCACAGCTGCCTCACAGTGCCAGGGACCCGCATTCAATTCTGGCCTTGGGTCACTGTCTGTGTGGAGTCTGCACGTTCTCCCCGTGTAAAGTTTATTTGTTAGTCACAAGTAGGCTTACATTCACACTGCAATGAAGTTACTGTGAAAATCCCCTAGTTGCCATAGTCCGGCACCTATTTGGGTACACTGAGGGAGAATTTGTCATGACCAATTCACCTAACCTGCAAATCTTTGGACTGTGGGAGGAAACCGGAGCACCCGGAGGAAATCCACGCAGACACGGAGAGAATGTGCAAACTCCACACAGACAGTGACCCAAGCCGGGAATCGAACCCGGGTCCCTGGGGCTGTGAAGCAGCAGCGCTAACCACCGTGCCATCGTGCCGCTCTGCATGGGTTTCCTCCGGGTACTCCAGTTTCCTCCCACAGTCCAAAGATGTCCAGGTTAGGTGAACTGGCCATGCTAAATTGCCCCTTAGTGTCCCCTGATCTATAGGTTAGGGTGATTAGTTGGGTAAATACAGAGATAGGGCCTCGATGGCATGCTCCATTGAAGAGTCAGCGCATACTCGAGGGGCCGAATGGCTTCCTTCTGCATGGTCGGGTTTCTATAGGAGGCAAACTGGGAAAGAGGGAGACAAGGGAGGGGATTGAGAATACAGAATAGACATATCCATGTTAAAGAGCAGTTTCTGTGAATAATGTTGTCAGAATGAGGGAGCGGTTTGGTTTGGTTTGATGTATTTGGCCATCAGCTCAGATATTTGAATCCATTTCAGAGCAGTTGGTGGGAATTAGTGTGTGACAACTGTCGCCATTGAGTAACATTAACGTCTGGTAAACTGCCCTAATCTTATCTGGATCAACACTGAGAATTAAAGCTGCAAATGACTGGAGCAATGGGATACGAGGAGCATAACATGAAGGAGATAGCTCGCCCCAATATCCAACAGCCACAAGCACACACCTGTCATACATCTGACACACATGAACATGCCTCACACATATCTCCGCCACATGTTAAATATCCCCTCCCTCCCCCTCCTCATCTCAATGTCTCACTCAAACTGAACATTTCCTTACATCCATTGGAGCAGAGAACAGGAGGAGGCCATTCAGCCCCTTCCCCAGGCCTGTTAGATAGGAACAGGAGGAGGCCATTCAGCCCATTCCCCAGGCCTGTTAGACAGGAACAGGAGGAGGCCATTCAGCCCATTCCCCAGGCCTGTTACACAGGAACAGGAGGAGGCCATTCAGCCCATTCCACAGGCCTGTTACACAGGAACAGGAGGAGGCCATTCAGTCCCTTCCCCAGGCCTGTTACACAGGAACAGGAGGAGGCCATTCAGCCCATTCCACAGGCCTGTTAGACAGGAACAGGAGGAGGCCATTCAGCCCCTTCCCCAGGCCTGTTACACAGGAACAGAAGGAGGCCATTCAGTCCCTTCCCAGGCCTGTTACACAGGAACAGGAGGAGGCCATTCAGCCCCATTCCCCAGGCCTGTTACACAGGAACAGGAGGAGGCCATTCAGCCCCATTCCCCAGGCCTGTTACACAGGAACAGGAGGAGGCCATTCAGCCCCTTCCCCAGGCCTGTTACACAGGAACAGGAGGAGGCCATTCAGCCCCCTCCCCAAGCCTGTTGGACAGGAACAGGAGGAGGCCATTCAGCCCCTTCCCCAGGCCTGTTACACAGGAACAGAAGGAGGCCATTCAGCCCCTTCCCCAGGCCTGTTACACAGGAACAGGAGGAGGCCATTCAGCCCCATTCCCCAGGCCTGTTAGACAGGAACAGGAGGAGGCCATTCAGCCCCTTCCACAGGCCTGTTACACAGGAACAGGAGGAGGCCATTCAGCGCCTTCCCTAGGCCTGTTACACAGGAACAGGAGGAGGCCATTCAGCCCCTTCACCAGGCCTGTTAGACAGGAACAGGAGGAAGCCATTCAGCCCCTTCACCAGGCCTGTTACACAGGAACAGGAGGAGGCCATTCAGCCCCCTCCCCAAGCCTGTTGGACAGGAACAGGAGGAGGCCATTCAGCCCCTTCCCCAGGCCTGTTACACAGGAACAGGAGGAGGCCATTCAGCCCCTTCCCCAGGCCTGTTACACAGGAACAGGAGGAGGCCATTCAGCCCCTTCCCCAAGCCTGTTAGACAGGAACAGGAGGAGGCCATTCAGCCCTTTCACCAGGCCTGTTCTCTCCATTTATCTTATCATTAATAATTTTAAAACCCTCTATCACCTCTCCATTTGTATCTTTTCTCGAGAAAAGAACCCCAACCTGTTCAACCTTCCCTGATGGGTATAAACTATCCATTCTAGTAATATGGAGACCAGAACTGTTCACAGTATTCCTAGTGCTGCCTAACCAGCATTTTGTGCCCATTCCTAGTTGCCCTTGAGAAGGTGGTGGTGAGCTGCCTTCTTGAATGGTTGCAGTCCACATGCTGTGGGTTGACCCACAATGCCGTCTGGGAGTGAATTCCAGGATTTTGAGCCAGCGGCTGCAAAGTAATGGCAATGTATTTTCAAGTCAGGATGGTGAGTGGTTTGGAGGGGAACTTGCAGGTGGTGGGGTTCCCAGGTATCTGCTGCTCTTGTCCTTCTAGATGGAAGTGGTTGTGGGTTTGGAAGGTGCTGTCTATGGATCTTTGGTGAATTGCTGCAGTGTAGATAGTACACACTGCTGCTACTGAGTGTCGGTGGTGGAGGAAGTGGATGTTTACAGATGTGGTGCCAATCAAGTGGGCTGCTTTGTCCTGGATGGTGTCCAGTTTCTTGAGTGTTGTTGGAGCTGCACCCATCCAGGCAAGTGGGGAAAATTCCATCACAAGTTTGACAATTATTTTCTGCTTTTCAATTCTATCCCGGTATAAATGAACCCCAGTCGTTTATTTATGGATTATTAAGCCGCGTAACCACTTGTCTGATCTCATTGCCTCATTTGCTGTCTCCACTCACATTCCATGTCAATAGTTAATCTTCAGCCGGAGATGCAGACAGCAACATCATAGAATCCCTATAGTACAGAGGAGGCCATTCAGACCATCGAGCCTGTACCAACCACAATCCTACCCAGGCCCTATTCCAGTAACCTTATGCATTTACCCTGCTAATCCCGCTGACATGAAGTTAACATGGGCAATCGACCTAACCTGCATATCTTTGGAGTGTGGGAGGAAACCGGAGCACCCGGAGGAAACCCACGCAGATACGGGGAGAATGTGCAAAGTCCACACAGGCAGTGACCCGAGGCCGGAATTGAACGCGGGTCCCTGGCGCTGTGAAGCAGCAGCGCTAACCACTGTGTCACTGTCCAATCGTGCTAACGGAAACCAGTTACTTCCAACTACCTAGACATAAGGACGGCAGAAGTTGGATCACCGCGTTCTGGAGTGGAGCATTTTACTACTGCCAACTTGATGAAGAATGCATTAATCAGTGGTGTCCAAAGACTCGAGGTTGCTGCTGAGCCAGCGCAATTGGATCAACACTAACTCCCATTTCCCACTGAGAGAGCAGTCAGCACTGCAGACTAACCAAAGCAGAGTAACACACCCAGGGTGGCACCTCCATTAATAACTATCCAAAACCACCCAGCCTCTTTTATCATTCTGATGATTTATTCATAAAATGCCTGAGAAAAAAAGGAAAGCAGTCCGTTAGCGGCGGCCCCCGGCAGAGTAAAGGGAAATGTGAGTTTCAGCACTTTGAAGGAAGTATAGCTGTCTGTCCCGCACACGTCCCAGAAGTAACAACATCTCACCGTGTCTCCTGAGGGATAATCATTACCAGACTGGAAACTTTTAAAGCTGGAATCTACAATGAAAGTTTTCAAGCGCTGCTCCCTCTCAGCTGTCGCCACCTCTCAGGATAAACAACCAATGGGCACAGTGGTTAGCACAGCTTCCTCACAGCGCCAGGGACCCGGGTTCAATTCCCAGCTTGGGTCACTCTGTGTGGAGTTTGCATGTTCTCCCCGTGTCTGCGTGGGTTTCCTCTGGTTTCCTCCCACAGTCCAAAAGACGTGCTGGTTAGGTGCATTAGCCATGCTAAATTGTTCCCCAGTGAATCCAAACAGGCACCGGAGTGTGGCGACTGGAGGATTTTCACATTAACTTCATTGCATTGTTAATGTAAACCTACTTGTGATACTAATAGATAAACTTTACTTTGAAGGCAAACTGAATTATGAGGGAATCATTTGAACAGAATAATAATTTACTCAACTCAATCATCTAGTGCCAGAATAATGGCTGAAAGCCCTACTAGTCTCTCCCAGTTGACAATTAGTCCCCCACAAATGAAGGAAATGAGGAACATTGCTCAGGCACGTCCTGTTTTAAAGTTTATTTATTAGTGTCACAAGTAGGCTGACATTAACACTGCAACGAAGTTACTGTGAAAATCCCCTGGTCGCCACACTCTGGTGCCTGTTCGAGTACACTGAGGGAGAATTTAGCATGGCTAATCCGCCTAACCTGCACGTCTTTCAGACTGTGGGAGGAAACCGGAGCACCCGGAGGAAACCCACACAGACACGGGGAGAATGTGCAGACTCCACAGAGTAACCCCTCCGTGCCCTTTGTCATGGCATGGAGGGGTTTCCTGTATGGGCTGCTGCTGCATACCTCCCACAGCCGTGACCTCACCTGTCGCCCGGATATGTCTTGGTGCGCCTTGTCCATCTGGTGGTGGAGTCCCCGATGGAGGTCCCTCTACGGAGGAATCCTCCCTCACTATATCAGGGACCTGGGGTGGCGGGTGATGCATGCAGCAGTTCCATACAACCATAAATTGCACTGGTTCACGGGCTCCCAAGAAACCTGCCCTTTTTGTGATCTTGTGGAGTCTGTGGGCCATGTCTACGTTAAATGTTATAGGCTGCACTCCCCCTTTAGTTATCTCAACAACCTTGTTAATATTCTGTTTGCACTTCAGTCCCACGCTCCTGACTTACAGACACCCAGTGCGGTGGGGGCCGGGAAGGCAGTGGACCTTCTCGTGAACCTGCTCCTGGGCCTGGCAAAACTTGCCATTAACAGGTCCAGGCAGTGGGCGACCGAGGGGGTCGTCTGACCTGACTGTCTGCCCCCCTACCGCAGTTACATTCGCATCCGAGTGTCCCTGGAGTGGGAGCATGCGGTGTCTTAGGGCATCGAGGCCCTCCGTGCCCATCGGGCACCGCAGGGACGGGGGTGTATTATCCACCCCTTTAACCACATTTTAGTTTGAGGTTTTAAGTTTCCTTTCGGCTTTGTTTTTTTGTTTTGGGCGATTCCCTTCTATTTGGGGGCTGCGCCTTTTAATTTGACCCTCAGTTTATTCGATTTAGTTTAGTTGATTGGCCAAAAAGAAAGACTCTGCGCAGTCACCCAAGTCGGGAATCGAGCCCCGGTGCTGTGAGGGAGCGGTGCTAACCACTGCCCTGCTGCTCCCGTCCTGTCCTTAAAAAAGAAGACTAATCCAATCAGGCCGATTATCAGCCCATCAGTCTATTCTCAGCCATCCGCAGAGTGATTGAATGGGTGAGATGAAGATGCCCGTGTCTGGGAAGACAACTGGGATCATGACAATGTGGAGGACCATTTTTCTAACCAGGTGAAGGGCTGAATTAGAAAAAAAATTGGATACAGGATGGAAACTTCATGGCTGGCAAGATACTGCATGATAGGACTGCCTGGAAGATATAAAGTGAAGAATTCTGTATTAATGATTAAGATGCTGCTGGTACACCAACACTGCAAGCAGGGTGCGGTGGCAAATGAAGCTCATCATTCTGTTGCAAAGGAGGACCTAGAATCATAGAATCTACAGTGCAGAAGGAGGCCATTTGGCCCATCGGGTTTGCACCGACCACAATCCCACCCATCCCCATAACGCTGTGTATTTACCCTGTTAATCCCCCGGCACGAAGGGTCCATTTAGCACGGCCAATCCACCTAAGCCGCACATCATTGGACTGTGGGAGGAAACAGGAGCACGCGGAGGAAACCCATGCAGACACGGGGAGAACGTGCAGACTCCGCACAGACAGTGACCCAAGCCACGGTGAATTTTTCCTTTCATAACAAATTGTTTTGAGAAGTAGTTGGGTCTGTATTAAAGTTTCCTTTCTTCTCACTCTATAACGGTTACATTCACTGCAGAACATCACGCTGAGGATTAAAGCTCTCCCCTCCCCTTACTGATTTCACCAGTACTTTAATTTTTTGAGTCAGTGCGAAATATCATGAGCTCACATTCAAAACTTTGGTTTTGAGGTGACCTTGGTGGGATTTGTGCTTCTTATATCGTATATCTTTAAATTTGCACCAAATGAATAAAATTGCATTGCAAAGTTAAAAAAGCGAAGTGCGATCAAACGGCACATACGCAGTAATAACCTGCTCACTGATGCTCAGTTTGGTTTCACCAAGGTCACTTGGCTCCTGGCCTCATTGTTCCAAACCACAGGAAGTAGTTGATGCCAAAACATTAAATGCATTCAAGAGGTGGCTGGATATCGCACTTGGGGTGAATGGGATCAAAGGTTATGGGGAGAAGGCAGGATCAGGATATTGAGTTGGATGATCAGCCATGAATGACGGAGCAGGCTCGAAGGGTCAAATGGCCTCCACCTCCTATGTTCCTATGTTTCTAAACACGGGTAAAAGAGCTGAGGGGTTGAGAGTGACTGTCCTTCACATCAAGGCAGCATTTGACCGAGTGTGGCATCAAGGAGTGAAACTCAAACCAATGTGATTGCAGGGGCAAACTCCACAGTGGTTGGAGTCATACCTGGCACAAAGAAAGATGGTTGGGGTTGTTGGAGGCCAACCATCTCAGTCCCAGGGCATCGCTGCAGGAGTTCCTCAGGGTAGTGTCCTAGACCCAACCATCTTGAGCAATGCATCTGTAAAAGTTAGTAAGAGTCGTAGTGGACATGCCGAACTTCCTTAGGCTCCTGAGAAAGTGGAGGTGTTGGTGGGCTTTCTTAATTTTCGTATTGGCGTGGAGGGAACAGGACAGGTTGTTGGTGATCTGGACACCTAGAAACCTGAAGCTCTCGACCATTTCCACTTCATCCTAATATCGGTGCAAGGATGTTTTGGGAGTATAAAGGGTTACTGTCTTATAGTGTTGTTTTTATTCATTCATGGGATGTAGGCAACTCTGGCTGGGTCAGCATTTATTGCTCATCCCTGTGGGCAGTTAAGAGTCAACCACATTGCAGTGGCTCTGGAGTCACATGTAGGCCAGACCAGGTAAGGGCGGCAGATTTCCTTCCCTAAAGGATTTAGTGAACCAGGTGGGTTTTTCTGACAATCGACAATCGCTTTGTGGTCATCATCAGACTTTTAACTCCAGATTTTTTTATTGAATTCAAATTTCACCATCTGCCCTGGTGGGATTCGAACCCGCACCCCAGAGCATTACCCTGAGTCTCTGGATTACTTGTCCAGTGACAACACCACTATGCCACTGCCTCCCTCTAATTTATATACATATAAATATTAAAGCCTACATCATCAGTGACATAAGATCACATGACAACAGAACATGGGGAGGTACAGTTCTGTGTATAGCTCGGGTTGAGTCCAGTTTACCAACAACCTTGCCTTCAGCAGTATATGTAAGTCCAGATCATGATCACCCTCAGAGAGCAGGCTATATTTGACCTGGTATTCATAGAATCATAGAATCCCGACAGTGCAGAAGGAGGCCATTCGGCCCATTGAGTCTGCACTGACAACAATCCCACCAGGCCCTATCCCTGTAACCCCACATATTTACCCTGACACTAAGGGGCAATTTAGCATGGCCAACAAACCGAACCCGCACATCTTTGGAGTGTGGGAGGAAACCGAAGCACCTGGAAGAAACCCACGGGGAGAATGTGCAGACTTCGCGGACCCAAGCGAGAATTGAACCCGGGTCCCTGGCGCTGTGAGGCAGCTGTGCTAACAACTGTGCCACCGTGCCGCCCTTGTGCAGTGAGATAGGAATTGATGACCTCATTGCAAAGGCTCTCCTAGGTAGCACTGACAATATGAGTGGTGAATTTTACATTCAATTTTAGGGAAAGGAGTGTGGGTCCAAGACTAGATTTAAAACGTAAATAAGGGTAATTATGAGGGTATGAATGCAGAGCTAGTGAAACTGAACTGGCAATTTAGGTCAATAGAGATGCAGTGCCAGGCATTTAAGGGGATATTTCAGAATACACAGGATAGAAACGTTCTCAGGGGAGAGCCCATCTTATCTGGTTTACTGAAAAAGGATAAAGATTGTCTCAAACTTGTAGAAAATATACACAATTGCACAAACATGGAAGGCAGGTGAGAAAATTGGATCGGCTATGAAAAGAATAACCGAAAGATTGATAAGGAAAGGAAAATTAGAATCCAAGTAAAAGCTAGCTGGGCATATAAAGACTGAGAGGCAGAGAAGTGTTTCGATCGAGATTTTCAAAAGAAAAGAATTCTGAAAGTGAGCGATGGTCCAATGGAAAGCGAATCAACAATGGATAATAAGGAGATTGCAGATAAATTAAACAGATATTTTGCACCAGTCTTCAATATAAAGGATTCAAGTAATTTCCCAGAAATAGTTGTAAGCCAGGAGCTGGAAGAACTCAGGAAGATCCACCTGGGAAGTGGTACTGAGCAAATTGTTGGAGCTGCAGGCGGCCACATCCTCAGAGTTTGACAGACTTCACCTGAAGGTCTGAAAAGAAGTTGCTGGTGAGATAATTGATTCCATTGGTTTAATTTCCTAGACTTGGGAAGATTCCATTAGATTGTAAAATAGTAAATGTAATTCCTTTATTCCAAAGGAAATTTGGCATGTCCGCTGCGACTCTCACCAATTTTTACAGATGCACCATAGAAAGCATCCTTTCCAGATGTATCACAGCTTGGTGTGGCTCCTGCTCTGCCCAAGACCGCAATAAACTACAAATGGTCGTGAATGTAGCTCAATCCATCACGCAAATCAGCCTCCCTTCCATTGACTCTGTCTACACTTCCCGCTGCCTTGGAAAAGCAGCCAGCATAATCAAGGATCCCACGCACCCCGGGTATTTTCTCTTCCACCTTCTTCCGTCGGGAAAAAGATCCAAAAGTCTGAGGACACGTACCGACCGACTCAAGAACAGCTTCTTTCCTGCTGCTATCAGACTTTTGAATGGACCTACATTATATTGAGTTGATCTTTCTCTGCACCCTGGCGAGACATCTAGACCATGGAGATGTCTCAGAATGAACCTTTGAGATCAATGGGAAGATATTCCTCAGAGTTATTGATTATCATTCCAGATAGATTGAGGTTAAATACCCTCATGTTACAACATCAAAAGACATCATTCATTCATTAAAAGAAATGTTTGCCACATGTGGCATTCCTGTGTCATTTCAGACAAAGGCTCGAAGTTTGTGAATGAAGGATTCATGAAATTTACAGAAGTATATGGATTGAGCTAGCTCACTCAGGTACCCACTGGCTGAGCAGGAATGAGAACGGTTAATGCCCTATTGAAGAAGAATGATAATTTCAAGTAGCACTCTTCAGCAATCATTCCACACAACTTCAGGACAGTTTGCTGTGTCAGAATATCTGGTGGGAAGAAGGTAACAGATTCAACTTCCTGTTCTCCCACATTTGCCCATTACATTTCTATCAGCAACTGATATAGAGAGTAAGGGAGCACCGAGCAGGGGTATCAGGAAAACTCAGACCAGAAACTACGATCCACCCCACAAAGAGCATGATTTACCGGAACCCCAACCAGACGAATCCGTCTGGATTGGAGGCTGGAATTGCAAAGCACTGGACAAGATACAAAGTCTAAGATCTTATCCAATAGAGAGTGAAGGTGGAATAACAAGGAGAGTCAAAAGAAGAAGGCCATCAATGGAATGGACTAACTGCCCATATAATCAGGAAGACAACCTGAACAGGGCACTGACAGGCTAGAAGGCTATAAAATATAGGAGCAGAATTAGGCCATTCGATCCATCGAGTCTGCTCTGCTTTTCAATCATGGCTGATAAGTTTCTCAACCCCATTCTCCTGCCTTTTCACCATAACATTTGATCACCTTACCAATCAAGAACCTATCTATCTCTGTCTTAGACACACTCAATGACCTGATCTCCACAGCCTCCAGTGGCAATGAATTCCACAGATTCACCACCCTCTGGCTTTACTGGACCCTTTACTCTAAGGCTTGGCCCTCAGACCCTAGTCTCATCTACTAATGGAAACATCTTCCCCACCTCCACTCTATCCAGGCCTTTCAGTAACCTGTAAGTTTCAATGAGATCCCCCCTCATCCTTCTGAACTCCATCGAGCACAGACCCAGAGTCCTCGGATGATTCACGGATCCAGACAGGATGTTGGAGAACTCGAATCCCAGCAAACCTCCCATGGGGATGTGAACAAGGTGGGGGAGATTGATGAAACTTCCAGAATGGTTCTCCTTGAGAAGCAGAGATGAAGGTGGAGGGGGAGATGTAGGATAATATTAATAATATATTTATTGGAGTCAGAGAGTTTTGGGGGAGGTGTAGTATAAAGGGTTAATGTTAAAAATGTAAATATATATAGGTCAACAACATCATTGACGTAAACTCACTTGACAACAGAGAGATATGTAGAGTCTCAGGTTGAGACTGTATTGTACATTGTCAGCATAACGTTCAGTGAAGGGTCAGGTTTATAACCAGCCTTGCCTCCAGTAAATTCAGATCATGAACAACACCATCTAAGATGCACACTGATTATAAGAGACTTACTGGGATCAATGTTAAAGGACTGAGCGACTTAGTGCTGGTACAAGTGTGAACTGATCGAAGGTATGGGCATGGATTTTGAAGTCAGCAGCACAGAAAGATGGATCACTGCCAACATCAAAGGAAACAGTCCGCAAAGATCGAGTGATCTCTCTGATGTAGCTTTCCCCATCCCACCATTGTTACCTCTAACCCGAGCTTTTCTAACGTGGCTGATTGCACAAGTTCTGGCCTCCATGAACATTGATCATCCTATCTCTGCTTGCCAATGTCCTAAATTGCACCAAGTCCTTTTCCCCAATCACCCCGGTGCTTGCTGGCCCACACCAGCTCCTGGGTAAGTCACACCTTGATTTTAATATCACCCCCCCATGACCTCACTCATCCCTATCTCTGTAATCTCTCCTGGACCAAGGATACTGGGGTAAGGATACTCCATAGCAAGCAGTAACTTCACAAAGTAAATGTTTAATAAGAAAATTTCATTACACTACCACTTGGGCTCCACCCTGGGTCACAAATGCTCTCCCCAATTCCCACTGGAGGGCGGCACGGTAGCACAGTGGTTATCACTGCTGCTTCACAGCTCCAGGGACACGGGTTCGATTCCCGGCTTGGTTTACTGTCTGTGTGGAGTTTGCACATTCTCCTCGTGTCTGCGTGGGTTTCCTCCGGGTGCTCCGGTTTCCTCCCACAGTCTAAAGATGTGCAGGTTAGGTTGATTGGCCAAGCTAAAATTGCCCCTTAGTGTCCTGAGATGCGTAGAGCGGCTGAATGTGTAGGGATAAGGGGGTAGGGCTTGGGTGGGATTGTGGTCGGTGCAGACTCGATGGGCCAGATGGCCTCTTTCTGCACTGTAGGGTTTCTATGATCTGCTTTCTATTGATAGTCGCTGTGATAACCCCCAGGACTTGCATGGGGAATCACTGATTGACCTCTCTGTCGGACTCGTTGACTAGGAGCTCCCTGAGGATTGGTAATGAACCCACCAGCTGGAGCTTGTACACCGAGCCCTGTATAAAACAGGCCCCTGAGTGGGTCCATTACTCCATTGTCCTGGTTGGGACCTGTTGTGTTCACCATGGGCTAGTTTTCCATTACTTCATTTTGTGCAATAAAGCACTATTCCTTTCCTCTTGGTGGAATGATACAGGGCCAGTTGGTTAGCTGCGTTAGGAATGGGTTAACAGGTCTTCAAATGGAATCCTAACTTGATGTCAATTATTCAATAGAAGTCACATAAAGAGGCCACAGGTGGCTCTATTTGTTGGTGGAGAATTGAGTGTGGAATTGGATCAAAGAAATAAAGGTATTTTATGAAGAAGCCAAACTCGTGTCTCTTTGACTCTCCAGCAAGCGAGCGGCTCAAACAAGCTGACCATCACAGCATGGTGCCATTGGTTATATTGTAACGTGGTGTTCCCCCGGGATTAATACTGAGGCCTTCCCTCCACAGATTAAATACTATTACATTGGACAGTGTGGGTTAGACCAGGCTGCAAATGCTCACTTGTGACAGGACACAGTTGAAAGACCGGCAGTTCTTTCGTATTTACTTTCGGTAACAAATGCCGTTCGGTGCTTTCAGCTATTCTTTGGCTTTTAATTTTTAAAAAAACTAACTTCTTGAGGGGATTAGGCACACCACCCCAAGACATTCTGTGCCTTCAGGACAAAGCTGTGCTATTCCTGTCTACCTAGCATAATATTGGATGCCTTTAGGCTTGCGAGCGGAGGGAATTCTAAAGAGATAAAAAATTTATCATTAACTTAAGGCTGGAAATGTTATATTCAGCGACGAGTGGGACTTACGCAGAACAGATAAATATGGAAACTCATAAGTAAAGCTGTAATACACAATGTGGGGAGGCAGTGGTGTCGTGGTATTGTCGCTGGACTAGTAATGCGGAAACCCAGGGCAATGTTCTGCGGACGTGGGTTCGAATCCTGACACGGCAAATGGTGGAATTCGAATTCAATAAAAAAATCTGGAATTAAACATCTACTGATGACCGTGGAACTATTGTCGATTGTCAGAAACACCCATCTGGTTCCTTTAGGGAAGGGAATCTGCTCTCCTTACCTGGTCTGGCTCCCTGAAGGAGCTGGGCAGCCGAGCATGATCCAGGACACTGAGCGTGACAGACTGGCATGGGGAAAGAGTAATAGAGAGCAAGAGAGTCAGAGAGACAGTGAGCCTGTGTGTGAGAGAGAGAGAGAGTAAAATGAGTGATCAATAGAGAGACAAGCGTGTGAGGGAAAGAGAGAGCAAGAGAGAGAGAGAGAGAGATGGTGACAGAGAAACAGAGATATGCAGAGGCAGCCAGATAGAGAGAAAGTGGCAGAGAGAAAAAAAACTCTAGAAAGATGTCAATCCTCCAATCCTCAGGGATATAGATAGGCTGGAAAATTGGGCAGAGAGGTGGCAGATGGAATTTAATCTGGATAAATGCAAAGTGATGCATTTTGGAAGAAATAATGTAGGGGGGAGTTATACAATAAATGGCAGAGCCATCAAGAGTATAGAAACACAGAGGGACCGAGGTGTGCAAGTCCACAAATCCTTGAAGGTGGCAACACAGGTGGAGAAGGTGGTGAAGAAGGCATATGGTATGCTTGCCTTTATAGGATGGGGTATAGAGTATAAAAGCTGGAGTCTGATGTTGCAGCTGTATAGAACGCTGGTTAGGCCACATTTGGAGTACTGCGTCCAGTTCTGGTCGCCGCACTACCAGAAGGACGTGGAGGCGTTAGAGGGAGTGCAGAGAAGGTTCACCAGGATGTTGCCTGGTATGGAGGGACTTAGCTATGAGGAGAGATTAGGTAAACTGGGGTTGTTCTCCCTGGAAAGACGGAGAATGAGGGGAGATCTAATAGAGGTATACAAGATTATGAAGGGGATAGATAGGGTGAACGGTGGGAAGCTTTTTCCCAGATCAGAAGTGACGATCACAAGGGGTCACGGGCTCAAGGTGAGAGGGGCGAAGTATAACTCAGATATTAGAGGGATGTCTTTTACACAGAGGGTGGTGGGGGCCTGGAATGCGCTGCCAAGTAGGGTGGTGGAGGCAGGCACGCTGACATCGTTTAAGACTTACCTGGATGGTCACATGAGCAGCCTGGGAATGGAGGGATACAAACGATTGGTCTAGAAGGACCAAGGAGTGGCGCAGGCTTGGAGGGCCGAAGGGCCTGTTTCCTGTGCTGTACTGTTCTTTGTTCTTTGTTTTTTTTAACAGGGAGAGAAGAGACAGAGGTTAAGACAGAGAGAGAATGACACAGAGAGAGAGAAACAAAAGGAGATGAATACAGAGCAGAAATCAGAAAGAGAGACAAAAGGAGGGAAAGAGAGAAAGGTGTGGAGAGAGCAAGAAGGAAAGAGAGAGAAAGAGGGATAGTGAAAGAAAGTGAGCCAGACAGGGTGAGATAATGAGAATGAGACAGCAAAACAGACAAAGGATGAAATAGAAATGTTTACATGCAAGTTTTTTTAAACCTTACGGGACTGGTAGTGAGAGAGGGAGAGAGAGAGAGAAAGAAAGAATGGAGGTGAGTGAGACAGCTAGAATAAGAGAAAGTAAGGGTTAGTAATTGAGAGAGAGAGAGTGAAAGCTAGAGAGAGCTGGAGAGCAGGAGAAAAAGCAAGAAAGTGAGGGAGAACTGGAGAGAAAACAAGAAAGAATGTGTGAGGAGAATGTGGGAGAGGAAGTGAAATGGCATGAGAGTGCTGGAAAGGGTGAGAGGGAAAGGGGTTAGAGAGCGATGGAGGGAGAGAGTGAGACACAGCCAGACAGTGGGATTGAGAAAATGAGAATATGATCCAGGGTGGGAGAGATTATGAGAGATTTCACAGGTGTCCTCTGGCTGCACCATCTTTGTCCCCGACAATCATAGAATCATAGAGTCCGACAGTGCAGAAGGAGGCCATTCAGCCCATCAAGTCTGCACCAACCACAATCCCACAGAACTCCTATCCCCTTAACCCCATGTATTTACCCTAACTAATCCCCCTGACACCAGGGTTAATTTAGCATGGCCAATCCACCTAACCCGCACGTCTTTCGGACTGTGGGAGGAAACCGGAGCACGCGGAGGAAACCCACGTGGACACGGGGAGAATGTGCACACTCCACACAGACAGTGACCCAAGCCGGGAATGGAACCTGGGTCCCTGGCGCTGTGAGGCAGCAGTGCTAACCACTGTGCCACTGTACCGCTCGCAATGGAGCTTTGTTGCAGCAATTTAATCCTTGTGGCCATTATAAGCAGGTGCCCTGTCAGTAATCCCCACACTCAATGTCCACAGATGTTGGAGGGAGGCAATGTGAGGGCTGCAAGAGGGCAGGGCGAGGGAGCAACTGTTCAGGAAGAGACTTGGAAAGGCAATGTTGAGGACTGCAAGCAGCAGGGCGAGGGGGCGACTGTTCAGGGAAAGATTTGGAAAGGTTGGGCCACAGGAATGTGGAAGATAGAAAACCAGGCTGAGTAAAAAAGCTCTCTATGTGTTGGGGAGGAGCAGAGGAGAACAAGATCGAGTGAGGATGGATAAACCTGAGGGGGCAGAGAGAAGGGAGAGATTCTTGTTAGAGAGGAGGAAGAGAAACCTTATTGAATGGGAGATGGGAAGAGAGCTCTCACTCTCTGCCGCTCTTGTTCTCACCTGTTCTCTCTCTTTCAATCTCTCACTTTTTCACACCCACTCTTTCGCTCTCACTCCCCCTCCAGCTCAGACACCAATGTCAGACTCCAATTTATCGACCACAGCTCAGCCTTCAACACCATTATTCCCACAAAACACATCTCCAAACTCTGTGGCCTGGGGCTCGGCTCCTCCCTCTGCGACTGGATCCTCAACTTTTTGTTGTAATTAGGAGTGAATTCTTCAATTAGGTGCTGGTGCTCTGGGTAAGTTATTTACTGGAACATTTCTCATATTGGGCTATGAAAGAGTCAATGTCAGAAAGACAAATTGCAGTTGGAAATGTCACTGATTGTAAGAAATAACTAACAAGAACCCAGGGATTTAAACCCCACACCATATTTCAAAGCCAGCAGTATTTTAATCCGTGGACACAAAATCCTCATCATCAAAAAATGCATCTTCTATAATCCATGGCAGCATTGCATCTGCTCCAGTCAGAAGTGTGATTCTGTTGATAATTTAAGGTCTTTACAGGAGAGCAACATTTTAAAAAATAACCACATTTTCAAATAGTGAGTGCATGGATGGTGATAAAGGAGGTGGACACAGTCAGGTTGCAGAAATTACTCTCCTCCCTTCTCCCTCTCTGCCTCGATTACGAACACGTTGAATCAAACTCACCCCTCCGCTGCCATCCCATCAGATATCCAATTCCCCCCACTCTTGACACATAACTCACTTACGATAGACTCTCCTCTTGTCTCCCACTTCATTTCCCTTCTGTTCCTCTCCTTTCTTCTCAAAATGCCATTCCACTCAACATTCCCAATTTCCTCCCACCTCGTTCCCCCCGTCTCGTGCCAACTGCCGCCAATCTCCTCATCTCCCCTTCGCTCCTATCTGCTCAGATCTTCTTTACTACATCCCTTTCATCTAATCTCCCCACTGACCTCCTGCACCCAACAAAAATATTGCTCATATCTGTAACACACATTGCTGCTCCCTCTGTAACACATATTGCTGCTCCCTCTGTAACACACATTGCTGCTCTCTGTAACACACATTGCTGCTCTCTGTGTAACACGCATTGCTGCTCTCTTTGTAACACACATTGCTGCTCTCTGTGACACACATTGCTGCTCTCTGCAACACACATTGCTGCTCTCTGTGACACACATTGCTGCTCTCTGTAACACATTGCTGCTCTCTGTGTAACACACATTGCTGCACTCTCTGTAACACACATTGCTGCTCTCTCTGTAACACAGATTGCTGCTCTCTGTGCAACACACATTGCTGCTCTCTCTGTAACACACATTGCTGCTCTCTCTGTAACATACATTGCTGCTCTCTGTGTAACACACATTGCTGCTCTCTCTGTAACATGATGTGGAGATGCCGGCGTTGGACTGGGGTAAACACAGTAAGAAGTTTAACAACACCAGGTTAAAGTCCAACAGGTTTATTTGGTAGCAAAAGCCACACAAGCTTTCGAGGCTCTGAGCCCCTTCTTCAGGTGAGTGGGAATTCTGTTCACAAACAGAACTTATAAGACACAGACTCAATTTACATGAATAATGGTTGGAATGCGAATACTTACAACTAATCCAGTCTTTAAGAAACAAAACAATGGGAGTGGAGAGAGCATCAAGACAGGCTAAAAAGATGTGTATTGTCTCCAGACAAGACAGCCAGTGAAACTCTGCAGGCCAAGAAGCCATCCCCTACGGACAAGCCCTCCGTATACACAGGATCTGCTCGGATGAGGAGGATCGCAACAGACACCTCCAGACGCTGAAAGAGGCCCTCATAAGAACAGGATATGGCGCTAGACTCATTGATCAACAGTTCCAATGCGCCACAGCGAAAAACCGCACCGACCTCCTCAGAAGACAAACACGGGACACAGTGGACAGAGTACCCTTCGTTGTCCAGTACTTCCCCGGAGCGGAGAAGCTACGGCATCTCCTCCGGAGCCTTCAACATGTCATTGATGAAGACGAACATCTCGCCAAGGCCATCCCCACACCCCCACTTCTTGCCTTCAAACAACCGCACAACCTCAAACAGACCATTGTCCGCAGCAAACTACCCAGCCTTCAGGAGAACAGTGACCAAGACACCACACAACCCTGCCACAGCAACCTCTGCAAGACGTGCCGGATCATCGACACAGATGCCATCATCTCACGTGAGAACACCATCCACCAGGTACACGGTACATACTCTTGCAACTCGGCCAACGTTGTCTACCTGATACGCTGCAAGAAAGGATGTCCCGAGGCATGGTACATTGGGGAAACTATGCAGACGCTGCGACAACGGATGAATGAACACCGCTCGACAATCACCAGGCAAGACTGTTCTCTTCCTGTTGGGGAGCACTTCAGCGGTCACGGGCATTCGGCCTCTGATATTCGGGTAAGCGTTCTCCAAGGCGGCCTTCGCGACACACGACAGCGCAGAGTCGCGGAGCAGAAACTGATAGCCAGGTTCCGCACACACAAGGACGGCCTCAACCGGGATATTGGGTTTATGTCACACTATTTCACATAAATATTTCTGCTTTTTTCCTCCTGAGTCTTTATCATGCGATCCTAGAATCAGAATTTATGTCACACTATTTGTAACTCCCACAGTTGCGTGGACCTGCAGAGTTTCACTGGCTGTCTTGTCTGGAGACAATACACATCTTTTTAGCCTGTCTTGATGCTCTCTCCACTCCCATTGTTTTGTTTCTTAAAGACTGGATTAGTTGTAAGTATTCGCATTCCAACCATTATTCATGTAAATTGAGTCTGTGTCTTATAAGTTCTGTTTGTGAACAGAATTCCCACTCACCTGAAGAAGGGGCTCAGAGCCTCGAAAGCTTGTGTGGCTTTTGCTACCAAATAAACCTGTTGGACTTTAACCTGGTGTTGTTAAACTTCTTACTCTCTGTAACACACATTGCTGCTCTCTCTGTAACATACATTGCTGCTCTCTCCGTAACACACATTGCTGCTCTCTCTGTAACACACATTGCTGCTCTCTGTGCAACACAGATTGCTGCTCTCTCTGTAACACACATTGCTGCTCTCTGTGTAACACACATTGCTGCTCTCTGTGTAACACACATTGTTGCTCTGTGTGTAACACACATTGCTGCTCTCTCTGTAAGACACATTGCTGCTCTCTCTGTAACACACATTACTGCTCTCTCTGTAACACACATTGCTGCTCTCTGTAACACACATTGCTGCTCTCTCTGTAACACACATTGCTGCTCTCTGTGCAACACACATTGCTGCTCTCTGTAACACACATTGCTGCTCTCCGTGACACACATTGCTGCTCTCTATGTGACACACATTGCTGCTCTCTCTGTAACACACATTGCTGCTCTCTGTGACACACATTGCTGCTCTCTCTGTAACACACATTGCTGCTCTCTGTAACACACATTGCTGCTCTCTGTGTAACACACATTGCTGCTCTCTCTGTAACACACATTGCTGCTCTCTGTGCAACACACATTGCTGCTCTCTCTGTAACACACAATGCTGCTCTCTCTGGAACACACATTGCTGCTCTCTCTGTAACACACATTGCTGCTCTCTCTGTAACACACATTGCTGCTCTCTCTGTAACACACATTGCTGCTCTCTCTGTAACACACATTGCTGCTCTCTCTGTAACACACATTGCTGCTCTCTGTGCAACACACATTGCTGCTCTCTCTGTAACACACATTGCTACTCTCTCTGTAACACACATTGCTGCTCTCTCTGTAACACACATTGCTGCTCTCTCTGGAACACACATTGCTGCTCTCTGTGCGACACACATTGCTGCTCTCTCTGGAACACACATTGCTGCTCTCTCTGTAACACACATTGCTGCTCTCTCTGTAACACACATTGCTGTTCTCTCTGTAACACACATTGCTGCTCTCTCTGTAACACACATTGCTGCTCTCTGTGCAACACACATTGCTGCTCTCTCTGTAACACACATTGCTGCTCTCTCTGTAACACACATTGCTGCTCTCTCTGTAACACACATTGCTGCTCTCTCTGTAACACACATTGCTGCTCTCTTCGTAACACACATCGCTGCTCTCTGTGTAACACACATTGCTGCTCTCTGTGTAACACACATTGCTGCTCTCTCTGTAACACACTTTGCTGCTCTATCTGTAACACACATAGCTGCTCTCTGTGCAACACACATTGCTGCTCCCTCTGTAACACACATTGCTGCTCTCTCTGTAACACACATTGCTGCTCTCTCTGTAACATACATTGCTGCTCTCTCTGTAACACACATTGCTGCTCTCTGTGCAACACACATTGCTGCTCTCTCTGTAACACACATTGCTGCTTTCTCTGTAACACACATTGCTGCTCTCTGTGTAACACACATTGCTGCTCTCTCTGTAACACTCTTTGCTGCTCTCTCTGTAACACACATTGCTGCTCTCTGTGTAACACACATTGCTGCTCTCTGTGTAACACACATTGCTGCTCTCTGTTCAACACACATTGCTGCTCTCTGTGTAACACACATTGCTGCTCTCTGTGTAACACACATTGCTGCTCTCTGTGTAACACACATTGCTGCTCTCTGTTCAACACACATTGCTGCTCTCTGTGTAACACACATTGCTGCTCTCTGTGTAACACACATTGCTGCTCTCTGTGTAACACACATTGCTGCTCTCTGTTCAACACACATTGCTGCTCTCTGTGTAACACACATTGCTGCTCTCTCTATAACACACATTGCTGCTCTCTGTAACACACATTGCTGCTCTCTGTGCAACACACATTGCTGCACTCTCTGTAACACACATTGCTGCTCTCTCTGTAACACACATTGCTGCACTCTCTGTAACACACATTGCTGCTCTCTCTGTAACACACATTGCTGCTCTCTGTGTAACACACATTGCTGCTCTCTCTGTAACACACATTGCTGCTCTCTCTGTAACATACATTGCTGCTCTCTGTGTAACACACATTGCTGCTCTCTGTGTAACACACATTGCTGCTCTCTCTGTAAGACACATTGCTGCTCTCTCTGAAACACACATTGCTGCTCTCTCCGTAACACACATTGCTGCTCTCTCTGTAACACACATTGCTGCTCTCTCCGTAACACACATTGCTGCTCTCTCTGTAACACACATTGCTGCTCTCTCTGTAACACACATTGCTGGTCTCTCTGTAACACACATTGCTGCTCTCTCTGTAACACACATTGCTGCTCTCTGTGTAACACACATTGCTGCTCTCTGTGTAACACACATTGCTGCTCTCTCTGGAACACACATTGCTGCTCTCTCTGGAACACACATTGCTGCTCTCTCTGTAACACACATTGCTGCTCTCTCTGTAACACACATTGCTTCTGTCTCTGGAACACACATTGCTGCTCTCTGTGTAACACACATTGCTGCTCTCTCTGTAACACACATTGCTGCTCTCTCTGTAAGACACATTGCTGCTCTCTCTGTAACATACATTGCTGCTCTCTCTGTAACACACATTGCTGCTCTCTCTGTCACACACATTGCTGCTCTCTGTGCAACACACATTGCTGCTCTCTCTGTAACACTCATTGCTGCTCTCTCTGTAACACACATTGCTGCTCTCTGTGTAACACACATTGCTGCTCTCTCTGTAACATACATTGCTGCTCTCTCTGTAACACACATTGCTGCTCTCTGTGTAACACACATTGCTGCTCTCTCTGTAATACACATTGCTGCTCTCTGTGTAACACACATTGCTGCTCTCTCTGTAACACACATTGCTGCTCTCTCTGGAACACACATTGCTGCTCTCTCTGTAACATACATTGCTGCTCTCTCTGTAACAAACATTGCTGCTCTCTGTGTAACACACATTGCTGCTCTCTCTGTAATACACATTGCTGCTCTCTGTGTAACACACATTGCTGCTCTCTCTGTAACATACATTGCTGCTCTCTCTGTAACACACATTGCTGCTCTCTCTGGAACACACTTTGCTGCTCTCTCTCTAACACACATTGCTGCTCTCTCTGTAACACACATTGCTTCTCTCTCTGGAACACACATTGCTGCTCTCTCTGTAACACACATTGCTGTGCTCTGTGTAACACACATTGCTGCTCTCTGTAACACACATTGCTGCTCTCTCTGGAACACACATTGCTGCTCTCTCTGTAACACACATTGCTGCTCTCTGTGTAACACACATTGCTGTTCTCTCTGTAACACACATTGCTGCTCTCTCTGTAACACACATTGCTGCTCGCTCTGTGGAACACACATTGCTGCTCTCTCTGTAACACACATTGCTGCTCTCTGTGTAACACACATTGCTGCTCTCTCTGTAACACACATTGCTGCTCTCTGTGTAACACAAATTGCTGCTCTCTGTGTAACACACATTGCTGCTCTCTGTGTAACACACATTGCTGCTCTCTCTGTAACACACATTGCTGCTCTGTGTGTAACACACATTGCTGCTCTCTCTGTAACATACATTGCGGCGCTCTGTGTAACACACATTGCTGCTCTCTCTGTAACACACATTGCTGCTCTCTCTGTAACACACATTGCGTCTCTCTCAAAAACACACATTGCTGCTCTCTGTGTAACACACATTGCTGCTCTCTCTGTAACACACATTGCTGCTCTCTCTGGAAGACACATTTCTGCTCTCTGTGTAACACACATTGCTGCTCTCTGTAGCACACATTGCTGCTCTCTCTGGACCACACATTGCTTCTCTCTCTGGAACACACATTGCTGCTCTCTGTGTAACACACATTGCTGCTCTCTCTGGAACACACATTGCTGCTCTCTCTGTAACACACATTGCTGCTCTCTGTGTAACACACATTGCTACTCTCTCTGTAACACACATTGCTGCTCTCTGTGTAACACACATTGCTGCTCTCTCTGTAACACACATTGCTGCTCTCTGTGTAACACACATTGCTGCTCTCTGTGTAACACACATTGCTGCTCTCTCTGTAACATACATTGCTGCTCTCTCTGTAACACACATTGCTGCTCTCTGTGTAACACACATTGCTGCTCTCTCTGTAATACACATTGCTGTTCTCTGTGTAACAACATTGCTGCTCTCTCTGTAACACACATTGCTGCTCTCTCTGGAACACACATTGCTGCTCTCTCTGGAACACACTTTGCTGCTCTCTCTCTAACACACATTGCTGCTCTCTCGGTAACACACATTGCTTCTCTCTCTGGAACACACATTGCTGCTCTCTCTGTAACACACATTGCTGCTCTCTGTGTAACACACATTGCTGCTCTCTGTAACACACATTGCTGCTCTCTCTGGAACACACATTGCTGCTCTCTCTGTAACACACAATGCTGCTCTCTGTGTAACACACATTGCTGCTCTCTCTGTAACACACATTGCTGCTCTCTCTGTAACACACATTGCTGCTCGCTCTGTGGAACACACATTGCTGCTCTCTCTGTAACACACATTGCTGCTCTCTGTGTAACACACATTGCTGCTCTCTCTGTAACACACATTGCTGCTCTCTGTGTAACACACATTGCTGCTCTCTCTGTAACACACATTGCTGCTCTCTGTGTAACACACATTGCTGCTCTCTCTGTAACACACATTACTGCTCTCTGTGCAACACACATTGCTGGTATCTGTGTAACACACATTGCTGCTCTCTCGGTAACACACATTGCTGCTCTCTCTGTAACACACATTGCTGCTCTCTCTGTAACACACATTGCTGCTCCCTCTGTAACACACATTGCTGCTCTCTCTGTGGAACACACATTGCTGCTCTCTCTGTAACACACATTGCTGCTCTGTGTGTAATACACATTGCTGCTCTCTCTGTAACATACATTGCTGCTCTCTGTGCAACACACATTGCTGCTCTCTCTGTAACACACATTGCTGCTCTCTGTGTAACACACATTGCTGCTCTCTCTGTAACATACATTGCGGCGCTCTGTGTAACACACATTGCTGCTCTCTCTGGAACACACATTGCTGCTCTCTCTGGAACACACATTGCTGCTCTCTCTGGAACACACATTGCTGCTCTCTCTGTAACACACATTGCGTCTCTCTCTAGAACACACATTGCTGCTCTCTGTGTAACACACATTGCTGCTCTCTCTGTAACACACATTGCTGCTCTCTCTGGAAGACACATTTCTGCTCTCTGTGTAACACACATTGCTGCTCTCTCTGTAACACACATTGCTGCTCTCTCTGGAACACACATTGCTGCTCTCTCTGTAACACACATTGCGTCTCTCTCTAGAACACACATTGCTGCTCTCTGTGTAACACACATTGCTGCTCTCTCTGTAACACACATTGCTGCTCTCTCTGTAACACACATTGCTGCTCTCTGTAACACACATTGCTGCTCTCTCTGGAACACACATTGCTTCTCTCTCTGGAACACACATTGCTGCTCTCTGTGTAACACAGATTGCTGCTCTCTCTGGAACACACATTGCTGCTCTCTCTGTAACACACATTGCTGCTCTCTGTGTAACACACATTGCTACTCTCTCTGTAACACACATTGCTGCTCTCTGTGTAACACACATTTCTGCTCTCTCTGTAACACACATTGCTGCTCTCTGTGTAACAGACATTGCTGCTCTCTCTGTAACACACATTGCTGCTCTCTGTGTAACACACATTGCTGCTCTCTCTGTAACACACATTACTGCTCTCTGTGCAACACACATTGCTGCTCTCTGTGTAACACACATTGCTGCTCTCTCTGTAACACACATTGCTGCTCTCTGTGTAACACACATTGCTGCTCTCTCTGTAAAACACATTGCTGCTCTCTCTGTAACACACATTGCTGCTCTCTCTGTAACACACATGGCTGCTCCCTCTGTAACACACATTGCTGCTCTCTGTGTAACACACATTGCTGCTCTCTGTGAAACACACATTGCTGCTCTCTCTGTAACACACATTGCTGCTCTCTCTGTAACATACATTGCTGCTCTCTGTGCAACACACATTGCTGCTCTCTCTGTAACACACATTGCTGCTCTCTGTGTAACACACATTGCTGCTCTCTCTGTAACATACATTGCTGCTCTCTCTGTAACACACATTGCTGCTCTCTCTGTAACACACATTGCTGCTCTCTCTGTAACACACATTGCTGCTCTCTGTGTAACGCACATTGCTGCTCTCGTCTGGAACACACATTGCTGCTCTCTGTGTAACACACATTGCTGCTCTCTCTGTAACACACATTGCTGCTCTCTCTGTAACACACATTGCTGCTTTCTCTGTAACACACATTGCTGCTCTCTGTGTAACACACATTGCTGCTCTCTCTGTAACACTCTTTGCTGCTCTCTCTGTAACACACATTGCTGCTCTCTGTGTAACACACATTGCTGCTCTCTGTGTAACACACATTGCTGCTCTCTGTGTAACACACATTGCTGCTCTCTGTTCAACACACATTGCTGCTCTCTGTGTAACACACATTGCTGCTCTCTGTGTAACACACATTGCTGCTCTCTGTTCAACACACATTGCTGCTCTCTGTGTAACACACATTGCTGCTCTCTCTATAACACACATTGCTGCTCTCTGTAACACACATTGCTGCTCTCTGTGCAACACACATTGCTGCACTCTCTGTAACACACATTGCTGCTCTCTCTGTAACACACATTGCTGCACTCTCTGTAACACACATTGCTGCTCTCTCTGTAACACACATTGCTGCTCTCTGTGTAACACACATTGCTGCTCTCTCTGTAACACACATTGCTGCTCTCTCTGTAACATACATTGCTGCTCTCTGTGTAACACACATTGCTGCTCTCTGTGTAACACACATTGCTGCTCTCTCTGTAAGACACATTGCTGCTCTCTCTGAAACACACATTGCTGCTCTCTCCGTAACACACATTGCTGCTCTCTCTGTAACACACATTGCTGCTCTCTCCGTAACACACATTGCTGCTCTCTCTGTAACACACATTGCTGCTCTCTCTGTAACACACATTGCTGGTCTCTCTGTAACACACATTGCTGCTCTCTCTGTAACACACATTGCTGCTCTCTGTGTAACACACATTGATGCTCTCTCTGTAACACACATTGCTGCTCTCTCTGGAACACACATTGCTGCTCTCTCTGGAACACACATTGCTGCTCTCTCTGTAACACACATTGCTGCTCTCTCTGTAACACACATTGCTTCTGTCTCTGGAACACACATTGCTGCTCTCTGTGTAACACACATTGCTGCTCTCTCTGTAACACACATTGCTGCTCTCTCTGTAACACACATTGCTGCTCTCTCTGTAACATACATTGCTGCTCTCTCTGTAACACACTTTGCTGCTCTATCTGTAACACACATAGCTGCTCTCTGTGCAACACACATTGCTGCTCTCTCTGTAACACACATTGCTGCTCTCTCTGTAACACACATTGCTGCTCTCTCCGTAACATACATTGCTGCTCTCTCTGTAACACACATTGCTGCTCTCTGTGCAACACACATTGCTGCTCTCTCTGTAACACACATTGCTGCTTTCTCTGTAACACACATTGCTGCTCTCTGTGTAACACACATTGCTGCTCTCTCTGTAACAATCTTTGCTGCTCTCTCTGTAACACACATTGCTGCTCTCTGTGTAACACACATTGCTGCTCTCTGTGTAACACACATTGCTGCTCTCTGTTCAACACACATTGCTGCTCTCTGTGTAACACACATTGCTGCTCTCTGTGTAACACACATTGCTGCTCTCTGTGTAACACACATTGCTGCTCTCTGTTCAACACACATTGCTGCTCTCTGTGTAACACACATTGCTGCTCTCTGTGTAACACACATTGCTGCTCTCTGTGTAACACACATTGCTGCTCTCTGTTCAACACACATTGCTGCTCTCTGTGTAACACACATTGCTGCTCTCTCTATAACACACATTGCTGCTCTCTGTAACACACATTGCTGCTCTCTGTGCAACACACATTGCTGCACTCTCTGTAACACACATTGCTGCTCTCTCTGTAACACACATTGCTGCACTCTCTGTAACACACATTGCTGCTCTCTCTGTAACACACATTGCTGCTCTCTGTGTAACACACATTGCTGCTCTCTCTGTAACACACATTGCTGCTCTCTCTGTAACATACATTGCTGCTCTCTGTGTAACACACATTGCTGCTCTCTGTGTAACACACATTGCTGCTCTCTCTGTAAGACACATTGCTGCTCTCTCTGAAACACACATTGCTGCTCTCTCCGTAACACACATTGCTGCTCTCTCTGTAACACACATTGCTGCTCTCTCCGTAACACACATTGCTGCTCTCTCTGTAACACACATTGCTGCTCTCTCTGTAACACACATTGCTGGTCTCTCTGTAACACACATTGCTGCTCTCTCTGTAACACACATTGCTGCTCTCTGTGTAACACACATTGCTGCTCTCTGTGTAACACACATTGCTGCTCTCTCTGGAACACACATTGCTGCTCTCTCTGGAACACACATTGCTGCTCTCTCTGTAACACACATTGCTGCTCTCTCTGTAACACACATTGCTTCTGTCTCTGGAACACACATTGCTGCTCTCTGTGTAACACACATTGCTGCTCTCTCTGTAACACACATTGCTGCTCTCTCTGTAAAACACATTGCTGCTCTCTCTGTAACATACATTGCTGCTCTCTCTGTAACACACATTGCTGCTCTCTCTGTCACACACATTGCTGCTCTCTGTGCAACACACATTGCTGCTCTCTCTGTAACACTCATTGCTGCTCTCTCTGTAACACACATTGCTGCTCTCTCTGTAACATACATTGCTGCTCTCTCTGTAACACACATTGCTGCTCTCTGTGTAACACACATTGCTGCTCTCTCTGTAATACACATTGCTGCTCTCTGTGTAACACACATTGCTGCTCTCTCTGTAACACACATTGCTGCTCTCTCTGGAACACACATTGCTGCTCTCTCTGTAACATACATTGCTGCTCTCTCTGTAACACACATTGCTGCTCTCTGTGTAACACACATTGCTGCTCTCTCTGGAATACACATTGCTGCTCTCTGTGTAACACACATTGCTGCTCTCTCTGGAACACACATTGCTGCTCTCTCTGTAACACACATTGCTGCTCTCTCTGGAACACACTTTGCTGCTCTCTCTCTAACACACATTGCTGCTCTCTCTGTAACACACATTGCTTCTCTCTCTGGAACACACATTGCTGCTCTCTCTGTAACACACATTGCTGTGCTCTGGGTAACACACATTGCTGCTCTCTGTAACACACATTGCTGCTCTCTCTGGAACACACATTGCTGCTCTCTCTGTAACACACATTGCTGCTCTCTGTGTAACACACATTGCTGTTCTCTCTGTAACACACATTGCTGCTCTCTCTGTAACACACATTGCTGCTCGCTCTGTGGAACACACATTGCTGCTCTCTCTGTAACACACATTGCTGCTCTCTGTGTAACACACATTGCTGCTCTCTCTGTAACACACATTGCTGCTCTCTGTGTAACACAAATTGCTGCTCTCTGTGTAACACACATTGCTGCTCTCTGTGTAACACACATTGCTGCTCTCTCTGTAACACACATTGCTGCTCTGTGTGTAACACACATTGCTACTCTCTCTGTAACATACATTGCGGCGCTCTGTGTAACACACATTGCTGCTCTCTCTGTAACACACATTGCTGCTCTCTCTGTAACACACATTGCGTCTCTCTCTAGAACACACATTGCTGCTCTCTGTGTAACACACACAGTGCTGCTCTCTCTGTAACACACATTGCTGCTCTCTCTGGAAGACACATTTCTGCTCTCTGTGTAACACACATTGCTGCTCTCTGTAGCACACATTGCTGCTCTCTCTGGACCACACGTTGCTTCTCTCTCTGGAACACACATTGCTGCTCTCTGTGTAACACACATTGCTGCTCTCTCTGGAACACACATTGCTGCTCTCTCTGTAACACACATTGCTGCTCTCTGTGTAACACACATTGCTACTCTCTCTGTAACACACATTGCTGCTCTCTGTGTAACACACATTGCTGCTCTCTCTGTAACACACATTGCTGCTCTCTGTGTAACACACATTGCTGCTCTCTGTGTAACACACATTGCTGCTCTCTCTGTAATACACATTGCTGTTCTGTGTGTAACACACATTGCTGCTCTCTGTGTAACACACATTGCTGCTCTCTCTGTAACACACATTGCTGTTCTCTGTGTAACACACATTGCTGCTCTCTGTGTAACACACATTGCTGCTCTCTCTGTAATACACATTGCTGTTCTCTGTGTAACACACATTGCTGCTCTCTGTGTAACACACATTGCTGCTCTCTCTGTAATACACATTGCTGTTCTCTGTGTAACACACATTGCTGCTCTCTGTGTAACACACATTGCTGCTCTCTCTGTAACATACATTGCTGCTCTCTCTGTAACACACATTGCTGCTCTCTGTGTAACACACATTGCTGCTCTCTCTGCAATACACATTGCTGTTCTCTGTGTAACAACATTGCTGCTCTCTCTGTAACACACATTGCTGCTCTCTCTGGAACACACATTGCTGCTCTCTCTGGAACACACTTTGCTGCTCTCTCTCTAACACACATTGCTGCTCTCTCGGTAACACACATTGCTTCTCTCTCTGGAACACACATTGCTGCTCTCTCTGTAACACACATTGCTGCTCTCTGTGTAACACACATTGCTGCTCTCTGTAACACACATTGCTGCTCTCTCTGGAACACACATTGCTGCTCTCTCTGTAACACACAATGCTGCTCTCTGTGTAACACACATTGCTGCTCTCTCTGTAACACACATTGCTGCTCTCTCTGTAACACACATTGCTGCTCGCTCTGTGGAACACACATTGCTGCTCTCTCTGTAACACACATTGCTGCTCTCTGTGTAACACACATTGCTGCTCTCTCTGTAACACACATTGCTGCTCTCTGTGTAACACACATTGCTGCTCTCTCTGTAACACACATTGCTGCTCTCTGTGTAACACACATTGCTGCTCTCTCTGTAACACACATTACTGCTCTCTGTGCAACACACATTGCTGGTATCTGTGTAACACACATTGCTGCTCTCTCGGTAACACACATTGCTGCTCTCTCTGTAACACACATTGCTGCTCTCTCTGTAACACACATTGCTGCTCCCTCTGTAACACACATTGCTGCTCTCTCTGTGGAACACACATTGCTGCTCTCTCTGTAACACACATTGCTGCTCTGTGTGTAATACACATTGCTGCTCTCTCTGTAACATACATTGCTGCTCTCTGTGCAACACACATTGCTGCTCTCTCTGTAACACACATTGCTGCTCTCTGTGTAACACACATTGCTGCTCTCTCTGTAACATACATTGCGGCGCTCTGTGTAACACACATTGCTGCTCTCTCTGTAACACACATTGCTGCTCTCTCTGGAACACACATTGCTGCTCTCTCTGGAACACACATTGCTGCTCTCTCTGTAACACACATTGCGTCTCTCTCTAGAACACACATTGCTGCTCTCTGTGTAACACACATTGCTGCTCTCTCTGTAACACACATTGCTGCTCTCTCTGGAAGACACATTTCTGCTCTCTGTGTAACACACATTGCTGCTCTCTCTGTAACACACATTGCTGCTCTCTCTGGAACACACATTGCTGCTCTCTCTGTAACACACATTGCGTCTCTCTCTAGAACACACATTGCTGCTCTCTGTGTAACACACATTGCTGCTCTCTCTGTAACACACATTGCTGCTCTCTCTGTAACACACATTGCTGCTCTCTGTAACACACATTGCTGCTCTCTCTGGAACACACATTGCTTCTCTCTCTGGAACACACATTGCTGCTCTCTGTGTAACACAGATTGCTGCTCTCTCTGGAACACACATTGCTGCTCTCTCTGTAACACACATTGCTGCTCTCTGTGTAACACACATTGCTACTCTCTCTGTAACACACATTGCTGCTCTCTGTGTAACACACATTGCTGCTCTCTCTGTAACACACATTGCTGCTCTCTGTGTAACAGACATTGCTGCTCTCTCTGTAACACACATTGCTGCTCTCTGTGTAACACACATTGCTGCTCTCTCTGTAACACACATTACTGCTCTCTGTGCAACACACATTGCTGCTCTCTGTGTAACACACATTGCTGCTCTCTCTGTAACACACATTGCTGCTCTCTGTGTAACACACATTGCTGCTCTCTCTGTAAAACACATTGCTGCTCTCTCTGTAACACACATTGCTGCTCTCTCTGTAACACACATGGCTGCTCCCTCTGTAACACACATTGCTGCTCTCTGTGTAACACACATTGCTGCTCTCTGTGAAACACACATTGCTGCTCTCTCTGTAACACACATTGCTGCTCTCTCTGTAACATACATTGCTGCTCTCTGTGCAACACACATTGCTGCTCTCTCTGTAACACACATTGCTGCTCTCTGTGTAACACACATTGCTGCTCTCTCTGTAACATACATTGCTGCTCTCTCTGTAACACACATTGCTGCTCTCTCTGTAACACACATTGCTGCTCTCTCTGTAACACACATTGCTGCTCTCTGTGTAACGCACATTGCTGCTCTCTTCTGGAACACATATTGCTGCTCTCTGTGTAACACACATTGCTGCTCTCTCTGTAACACACATTGCTGCTCTCTGTGCAACACACATTGCTGCTCTCTCTGTAACACACATTGCTGCTTTCTCTGTAACACACATTGCTGCTCTCTGTGTAGCACACATTGCTGCTCTCTCTGTAACACTCTTTGCTGCTCTCTCTGTAACACACATTGCTGCTCTCTGTGTAACACACATTGCTGCTCTCTGTGTAACACACATTGCTGCTCTCTGTGTAACACACATTGCTGCTCTCTGTTCAACACACATTGCTGCTCTCTGTGTAACACACATTGCTGCTCTCTGTGTAACACACATTGCTGCTCTCTGTTCAACACACATTGCTGCTCTCTGTGTAACACACATTGCTGCTCTCTCTATAACACACATTGCTGCTCTCTGTAACACACATTGCTGCTCTCTGTGCAACACACATTGCTGCACTCTCTGTAACACACATTGCTGCTCTCTCTGTAACACACATTGCTGCACTCTCTGTAACACACATTGCTGCTCTCTCTGTAACACACATTGCTGCTCTCTGTGTAACACACATTGCTGCTCTCTCTGTAACACACATTGCTGCTCTCTCTGTAACATACATTGCTGCTCTCTGTGTAACACACATTGCTGCTCTCTGTGTAACACACATTGCTGCTCTCTCTGTAAGACACATTGCTGCTCTCTCTGAAACACACATTGCTGCTCTCTCCGTAACACACATTGCTGCTCTCTCTGTAACACACATTGCTGCTATCTCCGTAACACACATTGCTGCTCTCTCTGTAACACACATTGCTGCTCTCTCTGTAACACACATTGCTGGTCTCTCTGTAACACACATTGCTGCTCTCTCTGTAACACACATTGCTGCTCTCTGTGTAACACACATTGCTGCTCTCTCTGTAACACACATTGCTGCTCTCTCTGGAACACACATTGCTGCTCTCTCTGGAACACACATTGCTGCTCTCTCTGTAACACACATTGCTGCTCTCTCTGTAACACACATTGCTTCTGTCTCTGGAACACACATTGCTGCTCTCTGTGTAACACACATTGCTGCTCTCTCTGTAACACACATTGCTGCTCTCTCTGTAACACACATTGCTGCTCTCTCTGTAACATACATTGCTGCTCTCTCTGTAACACACATTGCTGCTCTCTCTGTCACACACATTGCTGCTCTCTGTGCAACACACATTGCTGCTCTCTCTGCAACACTCATTGCTGCTCTCTCTGTAACACACATTGCTGCTCTCTGTGTAACACACATTGCTGCTCTCTCTGTAACAAACATTGCTGCTCTCTCTGTAACACACATTGCTGCTCTCTCTGTAACACACATTGCTGCTCTCTCTGTAACACACATTGCTGCTCTCTGTGTAACACACATTGCTGCTCTCTTCTGGAACACACATTGCTGCTCTCTGTGTAACACACATTGCTGCTCTCTCTGTAACACACATTGCTGCTCTCTGTGCAACACACATTGCTGCTCTCTCTGTAACACACATTGCTGCTTTCTCTGTAACACACATTGCTGCTCTCTGTGTAACACACATTGCTGCTCTCTCTGTAACACTCTTTGCTGCTCTCTCTGTAACACACATTGCTGCTCTCTGTGTAACACACATTGCTGCTCTCTGTGTAACACACATTGCTGCTCTCTGTGTAACACACATTGCTGCTCTCTGTTCAACACACATTGCTGCTCTCTGTGTAACACACATTGCTGCTCTCTGTGTAACACACATTGCTGCTCTCTGTTCAACACACATTGCTGCTCTCTGTGTAACACACATTGCTGCTCTCTCTATAACACACATTGCTGCTCTCTGTAACACACATTGCTGCTCTCTGTGCAACACACATTGCTGCACTCTCTGTAACACACATTGCTGCTCTCTCTGTAACACACATTGCTGCACTCTCTGTAACACACATTGCTGCTCTCTCTGTAACACACATTGCTGCTCTCTGTGTAACACACATTGCTGCTCTCTCTGTAACACACATTGCTGCTCTCTCTGTAACATACATTGCTGCTCTCTGTGTAACACACATTGCTGCTCTCTGTGTAACACACATTGCTGCTCTCTCTGTAAGACACATTGCTGCTCTCTCTGAAACACACATTGCTGCTCTCTCCGTAACACACATTGGTGCTCTCTCTGTAACACACATTGCTGCTCTCTCCGTAACACACATTGCTGCTCTCTCTGTAACACACATTGCTGCTCTCTCTGTAACACACATTGCTGGTCTCTCTGTAACACACATTGCTGCTCTCTCTGTAACACACATTGCTGCTCTCTGTGTAACACACATTGCTGCTCTCTCTGTAACACACATTGCTGCTCTCTCTGGAACACACATTGCTGCTCTCTCTGGAACACACATTGCTGCTCTCTCTGTAACACACATTGCTGCTCTCTCTGTAACACACATTGCTTCTGTCTCTGGAACACACATTGCTGCTCTCTGTGTAACACACATTGCTGCTCTCTCTGTAACACACATTGCTGCTCTCTCTGTAACACACATTGCTGCTCTCTCTGTAACATACATTGCTGCTCTCTCTGTAACACACATTGCTGCTCTCTCTGTCACACACATTGCTGCTCTCTGTGCAACACACATTGCTGCTCTCTCTGTAACACTCATTGCTGCTCTCTCTGTAACACACATTGCTGCTCTCTGTGTAACACACATTGCTGCTTTCTCTGTAACATACATTGCTGCTCTCTCTGTAACACACATTGCTGCTCTCTGTGTAACACACATTGCTGCTCTCTCTGTAATACACATTGCTGCTCTCTGTGTAACACACATTGCTGCTCTCTCTGTAACACACATTGCTGCTCTCTCTGGAACACACATTGCTGCTCTCTCTGTAACATACATTGCTGCTCTCTCTGTAACACACATTGCTGCTCTCTGTGTAACACACATTGCTGCTCTCTCTGTAATACACATTGCTGCTCTCTGTGTAACAAACATTGCTGCTCTCTCTGTAACACACATTGCTGCTCTCTCTGTAACACACATTGCTGCTCTCTCTGGAACACACTTTGCTGCTCTCTCTCTAACACACATTGCTGCTCTCTCTGTAACACACATTGCTTCTCTCTCTGGAACACACATTGCTGCTCTCTCTGTAACACACATTGCTGCTCTCTGTGTAACACACATTGCTGCTCTCTGTAACACACATTGCTGCTCTCTCTGGAACACACATTGCTGCTCTCTCTGTAACACACATTGCTGCTCTCTGTGTAACACACATTGCTGCTCTCTCTGTAACACACATTGCTGCTCTCTCTGTAACACACATTGCTGCTCGCTCTGTGGAACACACATTGCTGCTCTCTCTGTAACACACATTGCTGCTCTCTGTGTAACACACATTGCTGCTCTCTCTGTAACACACATTGCTGCTCTCTGTGTAACACAAATTGCTGCTCTCTGTGTAACACACATTGCTGCTCTCTGTGTAACACACATTGCTGCTCTCTCTGTAACACACATTGCTGCTCTCTGTGTAACACACATTGCTGCTCTCTCTGTAACACACAGTACTGCTCTCTGTGCAACACACATTGCTGGTATCTGTGTAACACACATTGCTGCTCTCTCGGTAACACACATTGCTGCTCTATCTGTAACACACATTGCTGCTCTCTCTGTAACACACATTGCTGCTCTCTCTGTAACACACATTGCTGCTCTCTCTGTGGAACACACATTGCTGCTCTCTCTGTAACACACATTGCTGCTCTGTGTGTAACACACATTGCTGCTCTCTCTGTAACATACATTGCTGCTCTCTGTGCAACACACATTGCTGCTCTCTCTGTAATACACATTGCTGCTCTCTGTGTAACACACATTGCTGCTCTCTCTGTAACATACATTGCGGCGCTCTGTGTAACACACATTGCTGCTCTCTCTGTAACACACATTGCTGCTCTCTCTGGAACACACATTGCTGCTCTCTCTGTAACACACATTGCTGCTCTCTCTGTAACACACATTGCGTCTCTCTCTAGAACACACATTGCTGCTCTCTGTGTAACACACATTGCTGCTCTCTCTGTAACACACATTGCTGCTCTCTCTGGAAGACACATTTCTGCTCTCCGTGTAACACACATTGCTGCTCTCTGTAGCACACATTGCTGCTCTCTCTGGACCACACATTGCTTCTCTCTCTGGAACACACATTGCTGCTCTCTGTGTAACACACATTGCTGCTCTCTCTGGAACACACATTGCTGCTCTCTCTGTAACACACATTGCTGCTCTCTGTGTAACACACATTGCTACTCTCTCTGTAACACACATTGCTGCTCTCTGTGTAACACACATTGCTGCTCTCTCTGCAACACACATTGCTGCTCTCTGTGTAACACACATTGCTGCTCTCTCTGTAACATACATTGCTGCTCTCTCTGTAACACACATTGCTGCTCTCTGTGTAACACACATTGCTGCTCTCTCTGTAATACACATTGCTGTTCTCTGTGTAACACACATTGCTGCTCTCTCTGTAACACACATTGCTGCTCTCTCTGGAACACACATTGCTGCTCTCTCTGTAACACACTTTGCTGCTCTCTCTCTAACACACATTGCTGCTCTCTCGGTAACACACATTGCTTCTCTCTCTGGAACACACAGTGCTGCTCTCTCTGTAACACACATTGCTGCTCTCTGTAACACACATTGCTGCTCTCTCTGGAACACACATTGCTGCTCTCTCTGTAACACACATTGCTGCTCTCTGTGTAACACACATTGCTGCTCTCTCTGTAACACACATTGCTGCTCTCTCTGTAACACACATTGCTGCTCGCTCTGTGGAACACACATTGCTGCTCTCTCTGTAACACACATTGCTGCTCTCTGTGTAACACACATTGCTGCTCTCTCTGTAACACACATTGCTGCTCTCTGTGTAACACACATTGCTGCTCTCTCTGTAACACACATTGCTGCTCTCTGTGTAACACACATTGCTGCTCTCTCTGTAACACACATTACTGCTCTCTGTGCAACACACATTGCTGGTATCTGTGTAACACACATTGCTGCTCTCTCGGTAACACACATTGCTGCTCTCTCTGTAACACACATTGCTGCTCTCTCTGTAACACACATTGCTGCTCCCTCTGTAACACACATTGCTGCTCTCTCTGTGGAACACACATTGCTGCGCTCTCTGTAACACACATTGCTGCTCTGTGTGTAATACACATTGCTGCTCTCTCTGTAACATACATTGCTGCTCTCTGTGCAACACACATTGCTGCTCTCTCTGTAACACACATTGCTGCTCTCTGTGTAACACACATTGCTGCTCTCTCTGTAACATACATTGCGGCGCTCTGTGTAACACACATTGCTGCTCTCTCTGTAACACACATTGCTGCTCTCTCTGGAACACACATTGCTGCTCTCTCTGGAACACACATTGCTGCTCTCTCTGTAACACACATTGCGTCTCTCTCTAGAACACACATTGCTGCTCTCTGTGTAACACACATTGCTGCTCTCTCTGTAACACACATTGCTGCTCTCTCTGGAAGACACATTTCTGCTCTCTGTGTAACACACATTGCTGCTCTCTGTAACACACATTGCTGCTCTCTCTGGAACACACATTGCTTCTCTCTCTGGAACACACATTGCTGCTCTCTGTGTAACACACATTGCTACTCTCTCTGTAACACACATTGCTGCTCTCTGTGTAACACACATTGCTGCTCTCTCTGTAACACACATTGCTGCTCTCTGTGTAACAGACATTGCTGCTCTCTCTGTAACACACATTGCTGCTCTCTGTGTAACACACATTGCTGCTCTCTCTGTAACACACATTACTGCTCTCTGTGCAACACACATTGCTGCTCTCTGTGTAACACACATTGCTGCTCTCTCTGTAACACACATTGCTGCTCTCTGTGTAACACACATTGCTGCTCTCTCTGTAACACACATTGCTGCTCTCTCTGTAACACACATTGCTGCTCTCTCTGTAACACACATGGCTGCTCCCTCTGTAACACACATTGCTGCTCTCTCTGTGTAACACACATTGCTGCTCTCTGTGAAACACACATTGCTGCTCTCTCTGTAACACACATTGCTGCTCTCTGTGTAACACACATTGCTGCTCTCTCTGTAACATACATTGCGGCGCTCTGTGTAACACACATTGCTGCTCTCTCTGTAACACACATTGCTGCTCTCTCTGGAACACACATTGCTGCTCTCTCTGTAACACACATTGCTGCTCTCTCTGTAACACACATTGCGTCTCTCTCTAGAACACACATTGCTGCTCTCTGTGTAACACACATTGCTGCTCTCTCTGTAACATACATTGCTGCTCTCTGTGCAACACACATTGCTGCTCTCTCTGTAACACACATTGCTGCTCTCTGTGTAACACACATTGCTGCTCTCTCTGTAACATACATTGCGGCGCTCTGTGTAACACACATTGCTGCTCTCTCTGTAACACACATTGCTGCTCTCTCTGGAACACACATTGCTGCTCTCTCTGTAACACACATTGCTGCTCTCTCTGTAACACACATTGCGTCTCTCTCTAGAACACACATTGCTGCTCTCTGTGTAACACACATTGCTGCTCTCTCTGTAACACACATTGCTGCTCTCTCTGGAAGACACATTTCTGCTCTCCGTGTAACACACATTGCTGCTCTCTGTAGCACACATTGCTGCTCTCTCTGGACCACACATTGCTTCTCTCTCTGGAACACACATTGCTGCTCTCTGTGTAACACACATTGCTGCTCTCTCTGGAACACACATTGCTGCTCTCTCTGTAACACACATTGCTGCTCTCTGTGTAACACACATTGCTACTCTCTCTGTAACACACATTGCTGCTCTCTGTGTAACACACATTGCTGCTCTCTCTGCAACACACATTGCTGCTCTCTGTGTAACACACATTGCTGCTCTCTCTGTAACATACATTGCTGCTCTCTCTGTAACACACATTGCTGCTCTCTGTGTAACACACATTGCTGCTCTCTCTGTAATACACATTGCTGTTCTCTGTGTAACACACATTGCTGCTCTCTCTGTAACACACATTGCTGCTCTCTCTGGAACACACATTGCTGCTCTCTCTGTAACACACTTTGCTGCTCTCTCTCTAACACACATTGCTGCTCTCTCGGTAACACACATTGCTTCTCTCTCTGGAACACACATTGCTGCTCTCTCTGTAACACACATTGCTGCTCTCTGTAACACACATTGCTGCTCTCTCTGGAACACACATTGCTGCTCTCTCTGTAACACACATTGCTGCTCTCTGTGTAACACACATTGCTGCTCTCTCTGTAACACACATTGCTGCTCTCTCTGTAACACACATTGCTGCACGCTCTGTGGAACACACATTGCTGCTCTCTCTGTAACACACATTGCTGCTCTCTGTGTAACACACATTGCTGCTCTCTCTGTAACACACATTGCTGCTCTCTGTGTAACACACATTGCTGCTCTCTCTGTAACACACATTGCTGCTCTCTGTGTAACACACATTGCTGCTCTCTCTGTAACACACATTACTGCTCTCTGTGCAACACACATTGCTGGTATCTGTGTAACACACATTGCTGCTCTCTCGGTAACACACATTGCTGCTCTCTCTGTAACACACATTGCTGCTCTCTCTGTAACACACATTGCTGCTCCCTCTGTAACACACATTGCTGCTCTCTCTGTGGAACACACATTGCTGCTCTCCCTGTAACACACATTGCTGCTCTGTGTGTAATACACATTGCTGCTCTCTCTGTAACATACATTGCTGCTCTCTGTGCAACACACATTGCTGCTCTCTCTGTAACACACATTGCTGCTCTCTGTGTAACACACATTGCTGCTCTCTCTGTAACATACATTGCGGCGCTCTGTGTAACACACATTGCTGCTCTCTCTGTAACACACATTGCTGCTCTCTCTGGAACACACATTGCTGCTCTCTCTGGAACACACATTGCTGCTCTCTCTGTAACACACATTGCGTCTCTCTCTAGAACACACATTGCTGCTCTCTGTGTAACACACATTGCTGCTCTCTCTGTAACACACATTGCTGCTCTCTCTGGAAGACACATTTCTGCTCTCTGTGTAACACACATTGCTGCTCTCTGTAACACACATTGCTGCTCTCTCTGGAACACACATTGCTTCTCTCTCTGGAACACACATTGCTGCTCTCTGTGTAACACAGATTGCTGCTCTCTCTGGAACACACATTGCTGCTCTCTCTGTAACACACATTGCTGCTCTCTGTGTAACACACATTGCTACTCTCTCTGTAACACACATTGCTGCTCTCTGTGTAACACACATTGCTGCTCTCTCTGTAACACACATTGCTGCTCTCTGTGTAACAGACATTGCTGCTCTCTCTGTAACACACATTGCTGCTCTCTGTGTAACACACATTGCTGCTCTCTCTGTAACACACATTACTGCTCTCTGTGCAACACACATTGCTGCTCTCTGTGTAACACACATTGCTGCTCTCTCTGTAACACACATTGCTGCTCTCTGTGTAACACACATTGCTGCTCTCTCTGTAACACACATTGCTGCTCTCTCTGTAACACACATTGCTGCTCTCTCTGTAACACACATGGCTGCTCCCTCTGTAACACACATTGCTGCTCTCTCTGTGTAACACACATTGCTGCTCTCTGTGAAACACACATTGCTGCTCTCTCTGTAACACACATTGCTGCTCTCTCTGTAACATACATTGCTGCTCTCTGTGCAACACACATTGCTGCTCTCTCTGTAACACACATTGCTGCTCTCTGTGTAACACACATTGCTGCTCTCTCTGTAACATACATAGCTGCTCTCTCTGTAACACACATTGCTGCTCTCTCTGTAACACACATTGCTGCTCTCTCTGTAACACACATTGCTGCTCTCTGTGTAACACACATTGCTGCTCTCTTCTGGAACACACATTGCTGCTCTCTGTGTAACACACATTGCTGCTCTCTCTGTAACACACATTGCTGCTCTCTGTGTAACACACATTGCTGCTCTCTCTGTAACATACATTGCTGCTCTCTGTGTAACACACATTGCTGCTCTCTCTGTAACATACATTTCTGCTCTCTCTGTAACACACATTGCTGCTCTCTGTGTAACACACATTGCTGCTCTCTTCTGGAACACACATTGCTGCTCTCTGTGTAACACACATTGCTTCTCTCTCTGTAACACACATTGCTGCTCTCTGTGTAACACACATTGCTGCTCTCTCTGTAACATACATTGCTGCTCTCTGTGCAACACACATTGCTGCTCTCTCTGTAACACACATTGCTGCTCTCTCTGTAACACACATTGCTGCTCTCTCGTTAACACACATTGCTGCTCTCTCTGTAACACACATTGCTGCTCTCTCTGTAACACACATTGCTGCTCTCTCTGTAACACACATTGCTGCTCTCTCTGTGGAACACACATTGCTGCTCTCTCTGTAACACACATTGCTGCTCTGTGTGTAACACACATTGCTGCTCTCTCTGTAACATACATTGCTGCTCTCTGTGCAACACACATTGCTGCTCTCTCTGTAACACACATTGCTGCTCTCTGTGTAACACACATTGCTGCTCTCTCTGTAACATACATTGCGGCGCTCTGTGTAACACACATTGCTGCTCTCTCTGTAACACACATTGCTGCTCTCTCTGGAACACACATTGCTGCTCTCTCTGTAACACACATTGCTGCTCTCTCTGTAACACACATTGCGTCTCTCTCTAGAACACACATTGCTGCTCTCTCTGTAACACACATTGCTGCTCTCTCTGGAAGACACATTTCTGCTCTCCGTGTAACACACATTGCTGCTCTCTGTAGCACACATTGCTGCTCTCTCTGGACCACACATTGCTTCTCTCTCTGTAACACACATTGCTGCTCTCTGTGTAACACACATTGCTGCTCTCTCTGGAACACACATTGCTGCTCTCTGTGTAACACACATTGCTGCTCTCTCTGTAACACACATTGCTGCTCTCTGTGTAACACACATTGCTGCTCTCTCTGTAACATACATTGCTGCTCTCTCTGTAACACACATTGCTGCTCTCTGTGTAACACACATTGCTGCTCTCTCTGTAATACACATTGCTGTTCTCTGTGTAACACACATTGCTGCTCTCTCTGTAACACACATTGCTGCTCTCTCTGGAACACACATTGCTGCTCTCTCTGTAACACACTTTGCTGCTCTCTCTCTAACACACATTGCTGCTCTCTCGGTAACACACATTGCTGCTCTCTCTGTAACACACATTACTGCTCTCTGTGCAACACACATTGCTGGTATCTGTGTAACACACATTGCTGCTCTCTCGGTAACACACATTGCTGCTCTCTCTGTAACACACATTGCTGCTCGCTCTGTGGAACACACATTGCTGCTCTCTCTGTAACACACATTGCTGCTCTCTGTGTAACACACATTGCTGCTCTCTCTGTAACACACATTGCTGCTCTCTGTGTAACACACATTGCTGCTCTCTCTGTAACACACATTGCTGCTCTCTGTGTAACACACATTGCTGCTCTCTCTGTAACACACATTACTGCTCTCTGTGCAACACACATTGCTGGTATCTGTGTAACACACATTGCTGCTCTCTCGGTAACACACATTGCTGCTCTCTCTGTAACACACATTGCTGCTCTCTCTGTAACACACATTGCTGCTCCCTCTGTAACACACATTGCTGCTCTCTCTGTGGAACACACATTGCTGCTCTCTCTGTAACACACTTTGCTGCTCTGTGTGTAATACACATTGCTGCTCTCTCTGTAACATACATTGCTGCTCTCTGTGCAACACACATTGCTGCTCTCTCTGTAACACACATTGCTGCTCTCTGTGTAACACACATTGCTGCTCTCTCTGTAACATACATTGCGGCGCTCTGTGTAACACACATTGCTGCTCTCTCTGTAACACACATTGCTGCTCTCTCTGGAACACACATTGCTGCTCTCTCTGGAACACACATTGCTGCTCTCTCTGTAACACACATTGCGTCTCTCTCTAGAACACACATTGCTGCTCTCTGTGTAACACACATTGCTGCTCTCTCTGTAACACACATTGCTGCTCTCTCTGGAAGACACATTTCTGCTCTCTGTGTAACACACATTGCTGCTCTCTGTAACACACATTGCTGCTCTCTCTGGAACACACATTGCTTCTCTCTCTGGAACACACATTGCTGCTCTCTGTGTAACACAGATTGCTGCTCTCTCTGGAACACACATTGCTGCTCTCTCTGTAACACACATTGCTGCTCTCTGTGTAACACACATTGCTACTCTCTCTGTAACACACATTGCTGCTCTCTGTGTAACACACATTGCTGCTCTCTCTGTAACACACATTGCTGCTCTCTGTGTAACAGACATTGCTGCTCTCTCTGTAACACACATTGCTGCTCTCTGTGTAACACACATTGCTGCTCTCTCTGTAACACACATTACTGCTCTCTGTGCAACACACATTGCTGCTCTCTGTGTAACACACATTGCTGCTCTCTCTGTAACACACATTGCTGCTCTCTGTGTAACACACATTGCTGCTCTCTCTGTAACACACATTGCTGCTCTCTCTGTAACACACATTGCTGCTCTCTCTGTAACATACATGGCTGCTCCCTCTGTAACACACATTGCTGCTCTCTCTGTGTAACACACATTGCTGCTCTCTGTGAAACACACATTGCTGCTCTCTCTGTAACACACATTGCTGCTCTCTCTGTAACATACATTGCTGCTCTCTGTGCAACACACATTGCTGCTCTCTCTGTAACACACATTGCTGCTCTCTGTGTAACACACATTGCTGCTCTCTCTGTAACATACATTGCTGCTCTCTCTGTAACACACATTGCTGCTCTCTCTGTAACACACATTGCTGCTCTCTCTGTAACACCCATTGCTGCTCTCTGTGTAACACACATTGCTGCTCTCTTCTGGAACACACATTGCTGCTCTCTGTGTAACACACATTGCTGCTCTCTCTGTAACACACATTGCTGCTCTCTGTGTAACACACATTGCTGCTCTCTCTGTAACATACATTGCTGCTCTCTGTGTAACACACATTGCTGCTCTCTCTGTAACATACATTGCTGCTCTCTCTGTAACACACATTGCTGCTCTCTGTGTAACACACATTGCTGCTCTCTTCTGGAACACACATTGCTGCTCTCTGTGTAACACACATTGCTTCTCTCTCTGTAACACACATTGCTGCTCTCTGTGTAACACACATTGCTGCTCTCTCTGTAACATACATTGCTGCTCTCTGTGCAACACACATTGCTGCTCTCTCTGTAACACACATTGCTGCTCTCTCTGTAACACACATTGCTGCTCTCTGTGTAACACACATTGCTGCTCTCTCTGTAACACTCATTGCTGCTCTCTCTGTAACACACATTCCTGCTCTCTGTGTAACGCACATTGCTGCTCTCTCTGTGTAACACACATTGCTGCTCTCTCTGTAACACACATTGCTGCTCTCTCTGTAACATACATTGCGGCTCTCTGTGTAACACACATTGCTGCTCTCTCTGTAACACACATTGCTGCTCTCTCTGGAACACACATTGCTGCTCTCTCTGGAACACACATTGCTGCTCTCTCTGTAACACACATTGCTGCTCTCTCTGTAACACACATTGCTTCTCTCTCTAGAACACACATTGCTGCTCTCTGTGTAACACACATTGCTGCTCTCTCTGTAACACACATTGCTGCTCTCTCTGGAACACACATTTCTGCTCTCTGTGTAACACACATTGCTGATCTCTGTAACACACATTGCTGCTCTCTCTGGAACACACATTGCTGCTCTCTCTATAACACACATTGCTGCTCTCTGTTTAACACACATTGCTGCTCTCTCTGGAACACACATTGCTGCTCTCTCGGGAACACACATTGCTGCTCTCTCTGTAACACACATTGCTGCTCTCTGTGCAACACACATTGCTGCTCTCTCTGTAACACACATTGCTGCTCTCTCTGTAACATACATTGCTGCTCTCTCTGTAACACACATTGCTGCTCTCTGTGTAACACACATTGCTGCTCTCTGTGTAACACACATTGCTGCTCTCTCTGTAACATACATTGCTGCTCTCTCTGTAACACACATTGCTGCTCTCTGTGTAACACACATTGCTGCTCGCTGTGCAACACACATTGCTGCTCTCTCTGTAACACACATTGCTGCTCTCTCTGTAACACACATTGCTTCTCTCTCTGGAACAGACATTGCTGCTCTCTCTGGAACACACATTGCTGCTCTCTCTGTAACACACATTGCTGCTCTCTCTGTAACATACATTGCTGCTCTCTCTGTAACACACATTGCTGCTCTCTCTGTCACACACATTGCTGCTCTCTGTGCAACACACATTGCTGCTCTCTCTGTAACACAGATTGCTGCTCTCTCTGTAACACACATTGCTCCTCTCTGTGTAACACACATTGCTGCTCTCTCTGTAACATACATTGCTGCTCTCTCTGTAACACACATTGCTGCTCTTTGTGTAACACACATTGCTGCTCTCTCTGTAATACACATTGCTGCTCTCTGTGTAACACACATTGCTGCTCTCTCTGTAACACACATTGCTGCTCTCTCTGGAACACACATTGCTGCTCTCTCTGGAACACACTTTGCTGCTCTCTCTCTAACACACATTGCTGCTCTCTCTGTAACACACATTGCTTCTCTCTCTGGAACACACATTGCTGCTCTCTCTGTAACACACATTGCTGCTCTCTCTGGAACACACATTGCTGCTCTCTGTGTAACACACATTGCTGCTCTCTGTAACACACATTGCTGCTCTCTCTGTAACACACATTGCTGCTCTCTCGGTCACACACATTGCTTCTCTCTCTGTAACACACATTGCTGCTCTCTCTGGAACACACATTGCTGCTCTCTCTGGAACACACTTTGCTGCTCTCTCTCTAACACACATTGCTGCTCTCTCTGTAACACACATTGCTTCTCTCTCTGGAACACACATTGCTGCTCTCTCTGTAACACACATTGCTGCTCTCTCTGGAACACACATTGCTGCTCTCTGTGTAACACACATTGCTGCTCTCTGTAACACACATTGCTGCTCTCTCTGTAACACACATTGCTGCTCTCTCGGTCACACACATTGCTGCTCTCTCTGTAACACACATTGGTGCTCTCTCTGGAACACACATTGCTGCTCTCTCTGTCACACACATTGCTGCTCTCGTCGTAACGCACATTGCTGCTCTCTCTGTAACACACATTGCTGCTCTCTTCGTAACACACATTGCTGCTATCTCTGTAACACACATTGCTGCTCTCTCTGTAACACACATTACTGCTCTCTGTGCAACACACATTGCTGGTCTCTGTGTAACACACATTGCTGCTCTCTCTGGAACACACATTGCTGCTCTCTCTGTAACACACATTAGACCATAAGACCATAAGACATAGGAGCGGAAGTAAGGCCATTCGGCCCATCGAGTCCACTCCACCATTCAATCATGGTTGATTTCAACTCCATTTACCCGCTCTCTCCCCATAGCCCTTAATTCCTCGAGAAATCAAGAATTTATCAATTTCTGTCTTGAAGACGCTCAACGTCTCGGCCTCCACAGCCCTCTGTGGCAATGAATTCCACAGACCCACCACTCTCTGGCTGAAGAAATTTCTCCTCATCTCTGTTCTAAAGTGACTCCCTTTTATTCTAAGGCTGTGCCCCCGCGTCCTAGTCTCCCCTGTTAATGGAAACAACTTCCCTACGTCGATCCTATCTAAGCCGTTCATTATCTTGTAAGTTTCTATCAGATCTCCCCTCAACCTCCTAAACTCCAATGAATATAATCCCACGATCCTCAGACGTTCATCGTATGTCAGGCCTACCATTCCTGGGATCATCCGTGTGAATCTCCGCTGGACCCGCTCCAGTGCCAGTATGTCCTTCCTGAGGTGTGGGGCCCAAAATTGCTCACAGTACTCCAAATGGGGCCTAACCAGTGCTTTATAAAGCCTCAGAAGTACATCCCTGCTTTTGTATTCCAAGCCTCTTGAGATAAATGACAACATTACATTTGCTTTCTTAATTACGGACTCAACCTGCAAGTTTACCTTTAGAGAATCCTGGACTAGGACTCCCAAGTCCCTTTGCACTTTAGCATTATAGTCCCTTTGCACTTTAGCATTGCTGCTCTCTCTGTAACACACATTGCTGCCCCCTCTGTAACACACATTGCTGCTCTCTCTGTGGAACACACATTGCTGCTCTCTGTGTAACACACATTGCTGCTCTCTCTGTAACACACATTGCTGCTCTCTCTGTAACATACATTGCTGCTCTCTGTGCAACACACATTGGTGCTCTCTCTGTAACACACATTGCTGCTCTCTGTGTAACACACATTGCTGCTCTCTCTGTAACATACATTGCGGCTCTCTGTGTAACACACATTGCTGCTCTCTCTGTAACACACATTGCTGCTCTCCCTGGAACACATATTGCTGCTCTCTCTGGAACACACATTGCTGCTCTCTCTGTAACACACATTGCTGCTCTCTCTGTAACACACATTGCTTCTCTCTCTAGAACACACATTGCCGCTCTCTGTGTAACACACATTGCTGCTCTCTCTGTAACACACATTGCTGCTCTCTCTGGAACACACATTTCTGCTCTCTGTGTAACACACATTGCTGCTCTCTGTAACACACATTGCTGCTCTCTCTGGAACACACATTGCTGCTCTCTCTATAACACACATTGCTGCTCTCTGTGTAACACACATTGCTGCTCTCTCTGGAACACACATTGCTGCTCTCTCTGGAACACACATTGCTGCTCTCTCTGTAACACACATTGCTGCTCTCTGTGTAACACACATTGCTGCTCTCTGTGTAACACACATTGCTGCTCTCTCTGTAACACACATTGCTGCTCTCTGTGTAACACACATTGCTGCTCTCTGTGTAACACACATTGCTGCTCTCTCTGTAACACACATTGCTGCTCTCTGTGTAACACACATTGCTGCTCTCTCTGTAACACAAATTGCAGCTCTCTGTGTAACACACATTGCTGCTCTCTCTGTAACACACATTGCTGCTCTCTGTGTAACACACATTGCTGCTCTCTCTGTAACACACATTACTGCTCTCTGTGCAACACACATTGCTGCTCTCTGTGTAACACACATTGCTGCTCTCTCTGTAACACACATTGCTGCTCTCTGTGTAACACACATTGCTTCTCTCTCTGGAACACACATTGCTGCTCTCTCTGTAACACACATTGCTGCTCTCTGTGTAACACACATGGCTGCTCCCTCTGTAACACACATTGCTGCTCTCTCTGTGTAACACACATTGCTGCTCTCTGTGTAACACACATTGCTGCTCTCTCTGTAACACACATTGCTGCTCTCTCTGTAACATACATTGCTGCTCTCTGTGCAACACACATTGCTGCTCTCTCTGTAACACACATTGCTGCTCTCTGTGTAACACACATTGCTGCTCTCTCTGTAACACACATTGCTGCTCTCTGTGCAACACACATTGCTGCTCTCTGTGTAACACACATTGCTGCTCCCTCTGGAACACACATTGCTGCTCTCTCTATAACACACATTGCTGCTCTCTGTGTAACACACATTGCTGCTCTCTCTGGAACACACATTGCTGCTCTCTCTGGAACACACATTGCTGCTCTCTCTGTAACACACATTGCTGCTCTCTGTGTAACACACATTGCTACTCTCTCTGTAACACACATTGCTGCTCTCTGTGTAACACACATTGCTGCTCTCTCTGTAACGCACATTGCTGCTCTCTGTGTAACACACATTGCTGCTCTCTCTGTAACACACATTGCTGCTCTCTGTGTAACACACATTGCTGCTCTCTCTGTAACACACATTACTGCTCTCTGTGCAACACACATTGCTGCTCTCTGTGTAACACACATTGCTGCTCTCTCTGTAACACACATTGCTGCTCTCTGTGTAACACACATTGCTTCTCTCTCTGGAACACACATGGCTGCTCCCTCTGTAACACACATTGCTGCTCTCTCTGTGTAACACACATTGCTGCTCTCTGTGTAACACACATTGCTGCTCTCTCTGTAACACACATTGCTGCTCTCTCTGTAACATACATTGCTGCTCTCTGTGCAACACACATTGCTGCTCTCTCTGTAACACACATTGCTGCTCTCTGTGTAACACACATTGCTGCTCTCTCTGTAACATACATTGCTGCTCTCTCTGTAACACACATTGCTGCTCTCTGTGTAACACACATTGCTGCTCTCTCTGTAACACACATTGCTGCTCTCTGTGTAACACACATTGCTGCTCTCTCTGTAACACACATTGCTGCTCTCTCTGTAACACACATTGCTGCTCTCTCTGTAACACACATTGCTGCTCTCTGTGTAACACACATTGCTGCTCTCTCTGTAACATACATTGCTGCTCTCTGTGTAACACACATTGCTGCTCTCCCTGTAACATACATTGCTGATCTCTCTGTAACACACATTGCTGCTCTCTGTGTAACACACATTGCTGCTCTCTCTGTAACACACATTGCTGCTCTCTCTGTAACACACATTGCTGCTCTCTGTGTAACACACATTGCTGCTCTCTCTGTAACACTCTTTGCTGCTCTCTGTGTAACACACATTCCTGCTCTCTGTGTAACACACATTGCTGCTCTCTGTGTAACATACATTCCTGCTCTCTGTGTAACACACATTCCTGCTCTCTGTGTAACACACATTGCTGCTCTCTGTGTAACACACATTGCTGCTCTCTGTGCAACACACATTGCTGCTCTCTGTGTAACACACATTGCTGCTCTCTCTGTAACATACATTGCTGCTCTCTGTGCAACACACATTGCTGCTCTCTCTGTAACACACATTGATGCTCTCTCTGTAACACACATTGCTGCTCTCTGTGCAACACACATTGCTGCTCTCTCTGTAACACACATTGATGCTCTCTCTGTAACACACATTGCTGCTCTCTGTGTAACACACATTGCTGCTCTCTCTGTAACATACATTGCTGCTCTCTGTGCAACACACATTGCTGCTCTCTCTGTAACACACATTGCTGCTCTCTCTGTAACACACATTGCTGCTCTCTCTGTAACACACATTGCTGCTCTCTGTGTAACACACATTGCTGCTATCTCTGGAACACACATTGCTGCTCTCTCTGTAACACACATTGCTGCTCTCTCTGTAACATACATTGCTGCTCTCTCTGTAACATACATTGCTGCTCTCTGTGCAACACACATTGCTGCTCTCTCTGTAACACACATTGATGCTCTCTCTGTAACACACATTGATGCTCTCTCTGTAACACACATTGCTGCTCTCTGTGCAACACACATTGCTGCTCTCTCTGTAACACACATTGATGCTCTCTCTGTAACACACATTGCTGCTCTCTGTGTAACACACATTGCTGCTCTCTCTGTAACATACATTGCTGCTCTCTGTGCAACACACATTGCTGCTCTCTCTGTAACACACATTGCTGCTCTCTCTGTAACACACATTGCTGCTCTCTCTGTAACACACATTGCTGCTCTCTGTGTAACACACATTGCTGCTATCTCTGGAACACACATTGCTGCTCTCTCTGTAACACACATTGCTGCTCTCTCTGTAACATACATTGCTGCTCTCTCTGTAACACACATTGCTGCTCTCTCTGTAACACACATTTCTGCTCTCTGTGCAACACACATTGCTGCTCTCTCTGTAACACACATTGCTGCTCTCTGTGTAACGCACATTGCTGCTCTCTCTGTAACATACATTGCTGCTCTCTGTGCAACACACATTGCTGCTCTCTCTGTAACACACATTGATGCTCTCTCTGTAACACACATTGCTGCTCTCTGTGTAACACACATTGCTGCTCTCTCTGTAACACACATTGCTGTTCTCTCTGTAACACACATTGCTGCTCTCTGTGTAACACACATTGCTGCTATCTCTGGAACACACCTTGCTGCTCTCTGTGTAACACACATTGCTGCTCTCTCTGTAACACACATTGCTGCTCTCTCTGTAACACACATTGCTGCTCTCTCTGTAACACACATTGCTGCTCTCTGTGGAACACACATTGCTGCTCTCTCTGTAACATACATTGCTGCTCTCTGTGTAACACACATTGCTGCTCTCCCTGTAACATACATTGCTGATCTCTCTGTAACACACATTGCTGCTCTCTGTGTAACACACATTGCTGCTCTCTCTGTAACACACATTGCTGCTCTCTCTGTAACACACATTGCTGCTCTCTGTGTAACACACATTGCTGCTCTCTCTGTAACACTCTTTGCTGCTCTCTGTGTAACACACATTCCTGCTCTCTGTGTAACACACATTGCTGCTCTCTGTGTAACACACATTGCTGCTCTCTGTGCAACACACATTGCTGCTCTCTGTGTAACACACATTGCTGCTCTCTCTGTAACACACATTGCTGCTCTCTCTGTAACACACATTGCTGCTCTCTCTGTAACACACATTGCTGCTATCTCTGGAACACACCTTGCTGCTCTCTCTGTAACACACATTGCTGCTCTCTCTGTAACACACATTGCTGCTCTCTCTGTAACACACATTGCTGCTCTCTCTGTGGAACACACATTGCTGCTCTCTGTGTAACACACATTGCTGCTATCTCTGGAACACACATTGCTGCTCTCTCTGTAACACACATTGCTGCTCTCTCTGTAACATACATTGCTGCTCTCTCTGTAACACACATTGCTGCTCTCTCTGTAACACACATTTCTGTTCTCTGTGCAACACACATTGCTGCTCTCTCTGTAACACACATTGCTGCTCTCTGTGTAACGCACATTGCTGCTCTCTCTGTAACATACATTGCTGCTCTCTGTGCAACACACATTGCTGCTCTCTCTGTAACACACATTGATGCTCTCTCTGTAACACACATTGCTGCTCTCTGTGTAACACACATTGCTGCTCTCTCTGTAACACACATTGCTGCTCTCTCTGTAACACACATTGCTGCTCTCTGTGTAACACACATTGCTGCTATCTCTGGAACACACCTTGCTGCTCTCTCTGTAACACACATTGCTGCTCTCTCTGTAACATACATTGCTGCTCTCTCTGTAACACAAATTGCTGCTCTCTCTGTAACACACATTGCTGCTCTCTGTGCAACACACATTGCTGCTCTCTCTGTAACACACATTGCTGCTCTCTGTGTAACACACATTGCTGCTCTCTCTGTAATACACATTGCTGCTCTCTGTGTAACACACATTGCTGGCTCTCTGTAACACACTTTGCTGCTCTCTCTCTAACACACATTGCTGCTCTCTCTGTAACACACATTGCGTCTCTCTCTGGAACACACATTGCTGCTCTCTCTGTAACACACATTGCTGCTCTCTCTGGAACACACATTGCTGCTCTCTGTGTAACACACATTGCTGCTCTCTGTAACACACATTGCTGCTCTCTCTGTCACACACATTGCTTCTCTCTCTGTAACACACATTGCTGCTCTCTCTGTAACACACATTGCTGCTCTCTCTGGAACACACATTGCTGCTCTCTCTGTCACACACATTGTTGCTCTCTTCGTAACACACATTGCTGCTCTCTCTGTAACACACATTGCTGCTCTCTCTGTAACACAGATTGCTGCTCTCTGTGTAACACACATTGCTGCTCTCTGTGTAACACACATTGCTGCTCTCTCTGTAACACACATTGCTGCTCTCTCTGTAACACTCTTTGCTGCTCTCTGTGTAACACACATTCCTGCTCTCTGTGTAACACACATTGCTGCTCTCTGTGTAACACACATTGCTGCTCTCTGTGCAACACACATTGCTGCTCTCTGTGTAACACACATTGCTGCTCTCTGTGTAACACACATTGCTGCTCTCTGTGCAACACACATTGCTGCTCTCTGTGTAACACACATTGCTGCTCTCTGTGCAACACACATTGCTGCTCTCTGTGTAACACACATTGCTGCTCTCTCTGTAACACACATTGCTGCTCTCTCTGTAACACTCTTTGCTGCTCTCTGTGTAACACACATTCCTGCTCTCTGTGTAACACACATTGCTGCTCTCTGTGTAACACACATTGCTGCTCTCTGTGCAACACACATTGCTGCTCTCTGTGTAACACACATTGCTGCTCTCTGTGTAACACACATTGCTGCTCTCTCTGTTACATACATTGGTGCTCTCTGTGCAACACACATTGCTGCTCTCTCTGTAACACACATTGATGCTCTCTCTGTAACACACATTGCTGCTCTCTGTGTTACACACATTGCTGCTCTCTCTGTAACATACATTGCTGCTCTCTCTGTAACACACATTGATGCTCTCTCTGTAACACACATAGCTGCTCTCTGTGTTACACACATTGCTGCTCTCTCTGTAACACACATTGCTACTCTCTCTGTAACACACATTGCTGCTCTCTCTGTAACACACATTGCTGCTCTCTGTGTAACACACATTGCTGCTATCTCTGGAACACACATTGCTGCTCTCTGTGTAACACACATTGCTGCTCTCTCTGTAACACACATTGCTGCTCTCTCTGTAACATACATTGCTGCTCTCTGTAACACACATTGCTGCTCGCTCTGTAACACACATTTCTGCTCTCTGTGCAACACACATTGCTGCTCTCTCTGTAACACACATTGCTGCTCTCTGTGTAACGCACATTGCTGCTCTCTCTGTAACATACATTGCTGCTCTCTGTGCAACACACATTGCTGCTCGCTCTGGAACACACATTGATGCTCTCTCTGTAACACACATTGCTGCTCTCTGTGTAACACACATTGCTGCTCTCTCTGTAACACACATTGCTGCTCTCTCTGTAACACACATTGCTGCTCTCTGTGTAACACACATTGCTGCTATCTCTGGAACACACCTTGCTGCTCTCTCTGTAACACACATTGCTGCTCTCTCTGTAACATACATTGCTGCTCTCTCTGTAACACAAATTGCTGCTCTCTCTGTAACACACATTGCTGCTCTCTGTGCAACACACATTGCTGCTCTCTCTGTAACACACATTGCTGCTCTCTGTGTAACACACATTGCTGCTCTCTCTGTAATACACATTGCTGCTCTCTGTGTAACACACATTGCTGGCTCTCTGTAACACACTTTGCTGCTCTCTCTATAACACACATTGCTGCTCTCTCTGTAACACACATTGCGTCTCTCTCTGGAACACACATTGCTGCTCTCTCTGTAACACACATTGCTGCTCTCTCTGGAACACACATTGCTGCTCTCTGTGTAACACACATTGCTGCTCTCTGTAACACACATTGCTGATCTCTCTGTAACACACATTGCTGCTCTCTCTGTCACACACATTGCTTCTCTCTCTGTAACACACATTGCTGCTCTCTCTGTAACACACATTGCTGCTCTCTCTGGAACACACATTGCTGCTCTCTCTGTCACACACATTGCTGCTCTCTTCGTAACACACATTGCTGCTCTCTCTGTAACACACATTGCTGCTCTCTCTGTAATACACATTGCTCCTCTCCGTGTAACACACATTGCTGCTCTCTCTGTAACACACATTGCTGCTCTCTCTGGAACACACATTGCTGCTCTCTCTGGAACACACTTTGCTGCTCTCTCTCTAACACACATTGCTGCTCTTTCTGTAACACACATTGCTTCTCTCTCTGGAACACACATTGCTGCTCTCTCTGTAACACACATTGCTGCTCTCTCTGGAACACACATTGCTGCTCTCTGTGTAACACACATTGCTGCTCTCTGTAACACACATTGCTGCTCTCTCTGTAACACACATTGCTGCTCTCTCGGTCACACACATTGCTTCTCTCTCTGTAACACACATTGCTGCTCTCTCTGTAACACACATTGCTGCTCTCTCGGTCACACACATTGCTTCTCTCTCTGTAACACACATTACTGCTCTCTGTGCAACACACATTGCTGGTCTCTGTGTAACACACATTGCTGCTCTCTCTGGAACACACATTGCTGCTCTCTCTGTAACACACATTGCTGCTCTCTCTGTAACACACATTGCTGCTCCCTCTGTAACACACATTGCTGCTCTCTCTGTGGAACACACATTGCTGCTCTCTGTGTAACACACATTGCTGCTCTCTCTGGAACACACATTGCTGCTCTCTGTGTAACACACATTGCTGCTCTCTGTAACACACATTGCTGCTCTCTCTGTAACACACATTGCTGCTCTCTCTGGAACACACATTGCTGCTCTCTGTGTAACACACATTGCTGCTCTCTGTAACACACATTGCTGCTCTCTCTGTAACACACATTGCTGCTCTCTCTGTCACACACATTGCTTCTCTCTCTGTAACACACATTGCTGCTCTCTCTGTAACACACATTGCTGCTCTCTCTGGAACACACATTGCTGCTCTCTCTGTCACACACATTGCTGCTCTCTTCGTAACACACATTGCTGCTCTCTCTGTAACACACATTGCTGCTCTCTGTGTAACACACATTGCTGCTCTCTCTGTAACACTCTTTGCTGCTCTCTGTGTAACACACATTCCTGCTCTCTGTGTAACACACATTGCTGCTCTCTCTGTAACACACATTGCTGCTCTCTGTGCAACACACATTGCTGCTCTCTGTGTAACACACATTGCTGCTCTCTCTGTAACACCCATTGCTGCTCTCTGTGTAACACACATTGCTGCTATCTCTGGAACACACATTGCTGCTCTCTCTGTAACACACATTGCTGCTCTCTCTGTAACATACATTGCTGCTCTCTCTGTAACACACATTGCTGCTCTCTCTGTAACACACATTTCTGCTCTCTGTGCAACACACATTGCTGCTCTCTCTGTAACACACATTGCTGCTCTCTGTGTAACGCACATTGCTGCTCTCTCTGTAACATACATTGCTGCTCTCTGTGCAACACACATTGCTGCTCTCTCTGTAACACACATTGATGCTCTCTCTGTAACACACATTGCTGCTCTCTGTGTAACACACATTGCTGCTCTCTCTGTAACACACATTGCTGCTCTCTCTGTAACACACATTGCTGCTCTCTGTGTAACACACATTGCTGCTATCTCTGAAACACACATTGCTGCTCTCTCTGTAACATACATTGCTGCTCTCTCTGTAACACAAATTGCTGCTCTCTCTGTAACACACATTGCTGCTCTCTGTGCAACACACATTGCTGCTCTCTGTGTAACACACATTGCTGCTCTCTGTGTAACACACATTGCTGCTCTCTCTGTAATACACATTGCTGCTCTCTGTGTAACATACATTGCTGCTCTCTCTGTAACACAAATTGCTGCTCTCTCTGTAACACACATTGCTGCTCTCTCTGTAACATACATTGCTGCTCTCTCTGTAACACAAATTGCTGCTCTCTCTGTAACACACATTGCTGCTCTCTGTGCAACACACATTGCTGCTCTCTCTGTAACACACATTGCTGCTCTCTGTGTAACACACATTGCTGCTCTCTCTGTAATACACATTGCTGCTCTCTGTGTAACACACATTGCTGGCTCTCTGTAACACACTTTGCTGCTCTCTCTCTAACACACATTGCTGCTCTCTCTGTAACACACATTGCGTCTCTCTCTGGAACACACATTGCTGCTCTCTCTGTAACACACATTGCTGCTCTCTCTGGAACACACATTGCTGCTCTCTGTGTAACACACATTGCTGCTCTCTGTAACACACATTGCTGATCTCTCTGTAACACACATTGCTGCTCTCTCTGTCACACACATTGCTTCTCTCTCTGTAACACACATTGCTGCTCTCTCTGTAACACACATTGCTGCTCTCTCTGGAACACACATTGCTGCTCTCTCTGTCACACACATTGCTGCTCTCTTCGTAACACACATTGCTGCTCTCTCTGTAACACACATTGCTGCTCTCTCTGTAATACACATTGCTCCTCTCCGTGTAACACACATTGCTGCTCTCTCTGTAACACACATTGCTGCTCTCTCTGGAACACACATTGCTGCTCTCTCTGGAACACACTTTGCTGCTCTCTCTCTAACACACATTGCTGCTCTTTCTGTAACACACATTGCTTCTCTCTCTGGAACACACATTGCTGCTCTCTCTGTAACACACATTGCTGCTCTCTCTGGAACACACATTGCTGCTCTCTGTGTAACACACATTGCTGCTCTCTGTAACACACATTGCTGCTCTCTCTGTAACACACATTGCTGCTCTCTCGGTCACACACATTGCTTCTCTCTCTGTAACACACATTGCTGCTCTCTCTGTAACACACATTGCTGCTCTCTCGGTCACACACATTGCTTCTCTCTCTGTAACACACATTACTGCTCTCTGTGCAACACACATTGCTGGTCTCTGTGTAACACACATTGCTGCTCTCTCTGGAACACACATTGCTGCTCTCTCTGTAACACACATTGCTGCTCTCTCTGTAACACACATTGCTGCTCCCTCTGTAACACACATTGCTGCTCTCTCTGTGGAACACACATTGCTGCTCTCTGTGTAACACACATTGCTGCTCTCTCTGTAACACACATTGCTGCTCTCTCTGTAACATACATTGCTGCTCTCTGTGCAACACACATTGGTGCTCTCTCTGTAACACACATTGCTGCTCTCTGTGTAACACACATTGCTGCTCTCTCTGTAACATACATTGCGGCTCTCTGTGTAACACACATTGCTGCTCTCTCTGTAACACACATTGCTGCTCTCTCTGGAACACACATTGCTGCTCTCTCTGGAACACACATTGCTGCTCTCTCTGTTACACACATTGCTGCTCTCTCTGTAACATACATTGCTTCTCTCTCTAGAACACACATTGCTGCTCTCTGTGTAACACACATTGCTGCTCTCTCTGTAACACACATTGCTGCTCTCTCTGGAACACACATTTCTGCTCTCTGTGTAACACACATTGCTGCTCTCTGTAACACACATTGCTGCTCTCTCTGGAACACACATTGCTGCTCTCTCTATAACACACATTGCTGCTCTCTGTTTAACACACATTGCTGCTCTCTCTGGAACACACATTGCTGCTCTCTCTGGAACACACATTGCTGCTCTCTCTGTAACACACATTGCTGCTCTCTGTGTAACACACATTGCTACTCTGTCTGTAACACACATTGCTGCTCTCTGTGTAACACACATTGCTGCTCTCTCTGTAACACACATTGCTGCTCTCTGTGTAACACACATTGCTGCTCTCTCTGTAACACACATTGCTGCTCTCTGTGTAACACACATTGCTGCTCTCTCTGTAACACACATTACTGCTCTCTGTGCAACACACATTGCTGCTCTCTGTGTAACACACATTGCTGCTCTCTCTGTAACACACATTGCTGCTCTCTGTGTAACACACATTGCTGCTCTCTCTGTAACACACATTGCTGCTCTCTCTGTAACACACATTGCTGCTCTCTGTGTAACACACATGGCTGCTCCCTCTGTAACACACATTGCTGCTCTCTCTGTGTAACACACATTGCTGCTCTCTGTGTAACACACATTGCTGCTCTCTCTGTAACACACATTGCTGCTCTCTCTGTAACATACATTGGTGCTCTCTGTGCAACACACATTGCTGCTCTCTCTGTAACACACATTGCTGCTCTCTGTGTAACACACATTGCTGCTCTCTCTGTAACATACATTGCTGCTCTCTCTGTAACACACATTGCTGCTCTCTGTGTAACACACATTGCTGCTCTCTCTGTAACACACATTGCTGCTCTCTGTGTCACACACATTGCTGCTCTCTCTGTAACACACATTGCTGCTCTCTCTGTAACACACATTGCTGCTCTCTCTGTAACACACATTGCTGCTCTCTGTGTAACACACATTGCTGCTCTCTCTGTAACGTACATTGCTGCTCTCTGTGTAACACACATTGCTGCTCTCCCTGTAACATACATTGCTGATCTCTCTGTAACAAACATTGCTGCTCTCTCTGTAACACACATTGCTGCTCTCTGTGTAACACACATTGCTGCTCTCTCTGTAACACACATTGCTGCTCTCTCTGTAACACACATTGCTGCTCTCTGTAACACACATTGCTGATCTCTCTGTAACACACATTGCTGCTCTCTCTGTCACACACATTGCTTCTCTCTCTGTAACACACATTGCTGCTCTCTCTGTAACACACATTGCTGCTCTCTCTGGAACACACATTGCTGCTCTCTCTGTCACACACATTGCTGCTCTCTTCGTAACACACATTGCTGCTCTCTCTGTAACACACATTGCTGCTCTCTCTGTAATACACATTGCTCCTCTCCGTGTAACACACATTGCTGCTCTCTCTGTAACACACATTGCTGCTCTCTCTGGAACACACATTGCTGCTCTCTCTGGAACACACTTTGCTGCTCTCTCTCTAACACACATTGCTGCTCTTTCTGTAACACACATTGCTTCTCTCTCTGGAACACACATTGCTGCTCTCTCTGTAACACACATTGCTGCTCTCTCTGGAACACACATTGCTGCTCTCTGTGTAACACACATTGCTGCTCTCTGTAACACACATTGCTGCTCTCTCTGTAACACACATTGCTGCTCTCTCGGTCACACACATTGCTTCTCTCTCTGTAACACACATTGCTGCTCTCTCTGTAACACACATTGCTGCTCTCTCGGTCACACACATTGCTTCTCTCTCTGTAACACACATTACTGCTCTCTGTGCAACACACATTGCTGGTCTCTGTGTAACACACATTGCTGCTCTCTCTGGAACACACATTGCTGCTCTCTCTGTAACACACATTGCTGCTCTCTCTGTAATACACATTGCTGCTCCCTCTGTAACACACATTGCTGCTCTCTCTGTGGAACACACATTGCTGCTCTCTGTGTAACACACATTGCTGCTCTCTCTGTAACACACATTGCTGCTCTCTCTGTAACATACATTGCTGCTCTCTGTGCAACACACATTGGTGCTCTCTCTGTAACACACATTGCTGCTCTCTGTGTAACACACATTGCTGCTCTCTCTGTAACATACATTGCGGCTCTCTGTGTAACACACATTGCTGCTCTCTCTGTAACACACATTGCTGCTCTCTCTGGAACACACATTGCTGCTCTCTCTGGAACACACATTGCTGCTCTCTCTGTTACACACATTGCTGCTCTCTCTGTAACATACATTGCTTCTCTCTCTAGAACACACATTGCTGCTCTCTGTGTAACACACATTGCTGCTCTCTCTGTAACACACATTGCTGCTCTCTCTGGAACACACATTTCTGCTCTCTGTGTAACACACATTGCTGCTCTCTGTAACACACATTGCTGCTCTCTCTGGAACACACATTGCTGCTCTCTCTATAACACACATTGCTGCTCTCTGTTTAACACACATTGCTGCTCTCTCTGGAACACACATTGCTGCTCTCTCTGGAACACACATTGCTGCTCTCTCTGTAACACACATTGCTGCTCTCTGTGTAACACACATTGCTACTCTCTCTGTAACACACATTGCTGCTCTCTGTGTAACACACATTGCTGCTCTCTCTGTAACACACATTGCTGCTCTCTGTGTAACACACATTGCTGCTCTCTCTGTAACACACATTGCTGCTCTCTGTGTAACACACATTGCTGCTCTCTCTGTAACACACATTACTGCTCTCTGTGCAACACACATTGCTGCTCTCTGTGTAACACACATTGCTGCTCTCTCTGTAACACACATTGCTGCTCTCTGTGTAACACACATTGCTGCTCTCTCTGTAACACACATTGCTGCTCTCTCTGTAACACACATTGCTGCTCTCTGTGTAACACACATGGCTGCTCCCTCTGTAACACACATTGCTGCTCTCTCTGTGTAACACACATTGCTGCTCTCTGTGTAACACACATTGCTGCTCTCTCTGTAACACACATTGCTGCTCTCTCTGTAACATACATTGGTGCTCTCTGTGCAACACACATTGCTGCTCTCTCTGTAACACACATTGCTGCTCTCTGTGTAACACACATTGCTGCTCTCTCTGTAACATACATTGCTGCTCTCTCTGTAACACACATTGCTGCTCTCTGTGTAACACACATTGCTGCTCTCTCTGTAACACACATTGCTGCTCTCTGTGTCACACACATTGCTGCTCTCTCTGTAACACACATTGCTGCTCTCTCTGTAACACACATTGCTGCTCTCTCTGTAACACACATTGCTGCTCTCTGTGTAACACACATTGCTGCTCTCTCTGTAACGTACATTGCTGCTCTCTGTGTAACACACATTGCTGCTCTCCCTGTAACATACATTGCTGATCTCTCTGTAACAAACATTGCTGCTCTCTCTGTAACACACATTGCTGCTCTCTGTGTAACACACATTGCTGCTCTCTCTGTAACACACATTGCTGCTCTCTCTGTAACACACATTGCTGCTCTCTGTGTAACACACATTGCTGCTCTCTCTGTAACACTCTTTGCTGCTCTCTCTGTAACACACATTCCTGCTCTCTGTGTAACACACATTGCTGCTCTCTCTGTAACACACATTGCTGCTCTCTGTGCAACACACATTGCTGCTCTCTCTGTAACACACATTGCTGCTCTCTCTGTAACATACATTGCTGCTCTCTGTGCAACACACATTGCTGCTCTCTCTGTAACACACATTGATGCTCTCTCTGTAACACACATTGCTGCTCTCTGTGTAACACACATTGCTGCTCTCTCTGTAACACACATTGCTGCTCTCTCTGTAACACACATTGCTGCTCTCTGTGTAACACACATTGCTTCACTCTCTGGAACAGACATTGCTGCTATCTCTGGAACACACATTGCTGCTCTCTCTGTAACACACATTGCTGCTCTCTGTGTAACACACATTGCTTCACTCTCTGGAACAGACATTGCTGCTATCTCTGGAACACACATTGCTGCTCTCTGTGTAACACACATTGCTGCTCTCTCTGTAACACACATTGCTGCTCTCTCTGTAACACACATTGCTGCTCTCTCTGTAACACACATTGCTTCACTCTCTGGAACAGACATTGCTGCTATCTCTGGAACACACATTGCTGCTCTCTCTGTAACACACATTGCTGCTCTCTCTGTAACATACATTGCTGCTCTCTCTGTAACACACATTGCTGCTCTCTCTGTAACACACATTGCTGCTCTCTGTGCAACACACATTGCTGCTCTCTCTGTAACACACATTGCTGCTCTCTGTGTAACACACATTGCTGCTCTCTCTGTAACATACATTGCTGCTCTCTCTGTAACACACATTGCTGCTCTCTGTGTAACACACATTGCTGCTCTCTCTGTAATACACATTGCTGCTCTCTGTGTAACACACATTGCTGCTCTCTCTGTAACACACTTTGCTGCTCTCTCTAACACACATTGCTGCTCTCTCTGTAACACACATTGCTTCTCTCTCTGGAACACACATTGCTGCTCTCTCTGTAACACACATTGCTGCTCTCTCTGGAACACACATTGCTGCTCTCTGTGTAACACACATTGCTGCTCTCTGTAACACACATTGCTGCTCTCTCTGTAACACACATTGCTGCTCTCTCTGTCACACACATTGCTTCTCTCTCTGTAACACACATTGCTGCTCTCCCTGTAACACACATTGCTGCTCTCTCTGGAACACACATTGCTGCTCTCTCTGTCACACACATTGCTGCGCTCTTCGTAACACACATTGCTGCTCTCTCTGGAACGCACATTGCTGCTCTCTCTGTAGCACACATTGCTGCTCTCTGTGTAACACACATTGCTGCTCTCTCTGCAACACACATTCCTGCTCTCTGTGTAACACACATTGCTGCTCTCTCTGTAACACACATTGCTGCTCTCTGTGCAACACACATTGCTGCTCTCTCTGTAACACACATTGCTGCTCTCTCTGTAACATACATTGCTGCTCTCTGTGCAACACACATTGCTGCTCTCTCTGTAACACACATTGATGCTCTCTCTGTAACACACATTGCTGCTCTCTGTGTAACACACATTGCTGCTCTCTCTGTAACACACATTGCTGCTCTCTCTGTAACACAAATTGCTGCTCTCTGTGTAACACACATTGCTTCACTCTCTGGAACAGACATTGCTGCTATCTCTGGAACACACATTGCTGCTCTCTCTGTCACACACATTGCTTCTCTCTCTGTAACACACATTGCTGCTCTCCCTGTAACACACATTGCTGCTCTCTCTGGAACACACATTGCTGCTCTCTCTGTCACACACATTGCTGCGCTCTTCGTAACACACATTGCTGCTCTCTCTGGAACGCACATTGCTGCTCTCTCTGTAGCACACATTGCTGCTCTCTGTGTAACACACATTGCTGCTCTCTCTGCAACACACATTCCTGCTCTCTGTGTAACACACATTGCTGCTCTCTCTGTAACACACATTGCTGCTCTCTGTGCAACACACATTGCTGCTCTCTCTGTAACACACATTGCTGCTCTCTCTGTAACATACATTGCTGCTCTCTGTGCAACACACATTCCTGCTCTCTCTGTAACACACATTGCTGCTCTCTGTGTAACACACATTGCTTCACTCTCTGGAACAGACATTGCTGCTATCTCTGGAACACACATTGCTGCTCTCTGTGTAACACACATTGCTGCTCTCTCTGTAACACACATTGCTGCTCTCTCTGTAACACACATTGCTGCTCTCTCTGTAACACACATTGCTTCACTCTCTGGAACAGACATTGCTGCTATCTCTGGAACACACATTGCTGCTCTCTCTGTAACACACATTGCTGCTCTCTCTGTAACATACATTGCTGCTCTCTCTGTAACACACATTGCTGCTCTCTCTGTAACACACATTGCTGCTCTCTGTGCAACACACATTGCTGCTCTCTCTGTAACACACATTGCTGCTCTCTGTGTAACACACATTGCTGCTCTCTCTGTAACATACATTGCTGCTCTCTCTGTAACACACATTGCTGCTCTCTGTGTAACACACATTGCTGCTCTCTCTGTAATACACATTGCTGCTCTCTGTGTAACACACATTGCTGCTCTCTCTGTAACACACTTTGCTGCTCTCTCTAACACACATTGCTGCTCTCTCTGTAACACACATTGCTTCTCTCTCTGGAACACACATTGCTGCTCTCTCTGTAACACACATTGCTGCTCTCTCTGGAACACACATTGCTGCTCTCTGTGTTACACACATTGCTGCTCTCTCTGTAACACACTTTGCTGCTCTCTCTAACACACATTGCTGCTCTCTCTGTAACACACATTGCTTCTCTCTCTGGAACACACATTGCTGCTCTCTGTGTAACACACATTGCTGCTCTCTCTGTAACACTCTTTGCTGCTCTCTGTGTAACACACATTCCTGCTCTCTGTGTAACACACATTGCTGCTCTCTCTGTAACACACATTGCTGCTCTCTGTGCAACACACATTGCTGCTCTCTGTGTAACACACATTGCTGCTCTCTCTGTAACATACATTGCTGCTCTCTGTGCAACACACATTGCTGCTCTCTCTGTAACACACATTGATGCTCTCTCTGTAACACACATTGCTGCTCTCTGTGTTACACACATTGCTGCTCTCTCTGTAACACACATTGCTGCTCTCTCTGTAACACCCATTGCTGCTCTCTGTGTAACACACATTGCTGCTATCTCTGGAACACACATTGCTGCTCTCTCTGTAACACACATTGCTGCTCTCTCTGTAACATACATTGCTGCTCTCTCTGTAACACACATTGCTGCTCTCTCTGTAACACACATTTCTGCTCTCTGTGCAACACACATTGCTGCTCTCTCTGTAACACACATTGCTGCTCTCTGTGTAACGCACATTGCTGCTCTCTCTGTAACATACATTGCTGCTCTCTGTGCAACACACATTGCTGCTCTCTCTGTAACACACATTGATGCTCTCTCTGTAACACACATTGCTGCTCTCTGTGTAACACACATTGCTGCTCTCTCTGTAACACACATTGCTGCTCTCTCTGTAACACACATTGCTGCTCTCTGTGTAACACACATTGCTGCTATCTCTGAAACACACATTGCTGCTCTCTCTGTAACATACATTGCTGCTCTCTCTGTAACACAAATTGCTGCTCTCTCTGTAACACACATTGCTGCTCTCTGTGCAACACACATTGCTGCTCTCTGTGTAACACACATTGCTGCTCTCTGTGTAACACACATTGCTGCTCTCTCTGTAATACACATTGCTGCTCTCTGTGTAACATACATTGCTGCTCTCTCTGTAACACAAATTGCTGCTCTCTCTGTAACACACATTGCTGCTCTCTCTGTAACATACATTGCTGCTCTCTCTGTAACACAAATTGCTGCTCTCTCTGTAACACACATTGCTGCTCTCTGTGCAACACACATTGCTGCTCTCTCTGTAACACACATTGCTGCTCTCTGTGTAACACACATTGCTGCTCTCTCTGTAATACACATTGCTGCTCTCTGTGTAACACACATTGCTGGCTCTCTGTAACACACTTTGCTGCTCTCTCTCTAACACACATTGCTGCTCTCTCTGTAACACACATTGCGTCTCTCTCTGGAACACACATTGCTGCTCTCTCTGTAACACACATTGCTGCTCTCTCTGGAACACACATTGCTGCTCTCTGTGTAACACACATTGCTGCTCTCTGTAACACACATTGCTGATCTCTCTGTAACACACATTGCTGCTCTCTCTGTCACACACATTGCTTCTCTCTCTGTAACACACATTGCTGCTCTCTCTGTAACACACATTGCTGCTCTCTCTGGAACACACATTGCTGCTCTCTCTGTCACACACATTGCTGCTCTCTTCGTAACACACATTGCTGCTCTCTCTGTAACACACATTGCTGCTCTCTCTGTAATACACATTGCTCCTCTCCGTGTAACACACATTGCTGCTCTCTCTGTAACACACATTGCTGCTCTCTCTGGAACACACATTGCTGCTCTCTCTGGAACACACTTTGCTGCTCTCTCTCTAACACACATTGCTGCTCTTTCTGTAACACACATTGCTTCTCTCTCTGGAACACACATTGCTGCTCTCTCTGTAACACACATTGCTGCTCTCTCTGGAACACACATTGCTGCTCTCTGTGTAACACACATTGCTGCTCTCTGTAACACACATTGCTGCTCTCTCTGTAACACACATTGCTGCTCTCTCGGTCACACACATTGCTTCTCTCTCTGTAACACACATTGCTGCTCTCTCTGTAACACACATTGCTGCTCTCTCGGTCACACACATTGCTTCTCTCTCTGTAACACACATTACTGCTCTCTGTGCAACACACATTGCTGGTCTCTGTGTAACACACATTGCTGCTCTCTCTGGAACACACATTGCTGCTCTCTCTGTAACACACATTGCTGCTCTCTCTGTAACACACATTGCTGCTCCCTCTGTAACACACATTGCTGCTCTCTCTGTGGAACACACATTGCTGCTCTCTGTGTAACACACATTGCTGCTCTCTCTGTAACACACATTGCTGCTCTCTCTGTAACATACATTGCTGCTCTCTGTGCAACACACATTGGTGCTCTCTCTGTAACACACATTGCTGCTCTCTGTGTAACACACATTGCTGCTCTCTCTGTAACATACATTGCGGCTCTCTGTGTAACACACATTGCTGCTCTCTCTGTAACACACATTGCTGCTCTCTCTGGAACACACATTGCTGCTCTCTCTGGAACACACATTGCTGCTCTCTCTGTTACACACATTGCTGCTCTCTCTGTAACATACATTGCTTCTCTCTCTAGAACACACATTGCTGCTCTCTGTGTAACACACATTGCTGCTCTCTCTGTAACACACATTGCTGCTCTCTCTGGAACACACATTTCTGCTCTCTGTGTAACACACATTGCTGCTCTCTGTAACACACATTGCTGCTCTCTCTGGAACACACATTGCTGCTCTCTCTATAACACACATTGCTGCTCTCTGTTTAACACACATTGCTGCTCTCTCTGGAACACACATTGCTGCTCTCTCTGGAACACACATTGCTGCTCTCTCTGTAACACACATTGCTGCTCTCTGTGTAACACACATTGCTACTCTCTCTGTAACACACATTGCTGCTCTCTGTGTAACACACATTGCTGCTCTCTCTGTAACACACATTGCTGCTCTCTGTGTAACACACATTGCTGCTCTCTCTGTAACACACATTGCTGCTCTCTGTGTAACACACATTGCTGCTCTCTCTGTAACACACATTACTGCTCTCTGTGCAACACACATTGCTGCTCTCTGTGTAACACACATTGCTGCTCTCTCTGTAACACACATTGCTGCTCTCTGTGTAACACACATTGCTGCTCTCTCTGTAACACACATTGCTGCTCTCTCTGTAACACACATTGCTGCTCTCTGTGTAACACACATGGCTGCTCCCTCTGTAACACACATTGCTGCTCTCTCTGTGTAACACACATTGCTGCTCTCTGTGTAACACACATTGCTGCTCTCTCTGTAACACACATTGCTGCTCTCTCTGTAACATACATTGGTGCTCTCTGTGCAACACACATTGCTGCTCTCTCTGTAACACACATTGCTGCTCTCTGTGTAACACACATTGCTGCTCTCTCTGTAACATACATTGCTGCTCTCTCTGTAACACACATTGCTGCTCTCTGTGTAACACACATTGCTGCTCTCTCTGTAACACACATTGCTGCTCTCTGTGTCACACACATTGCTGCTCTCTCTGTAACACACATTGCTGCTCTCTCTGTAACACACATTGCTGCTCTCTCTGTAACACACATTGCTGCTCTCTGTGTAACACACATTGCTGCTCTCTCTGTAACGTACATTGCTGCTCTCTGTGTAACACACATTGCTGCTCTCCCTGTAACATACAATGCTGATCTCTCTGTAACAAACATTGCTGCTCTCTCTGTAACACACATTGCTGCTCTCTGTGTAACACACATTGCTGCTCTCTCTGTAACACACATTGCTGCTCTCTCTGTAACACACATTGCTGCTCTCTGTAACACACATTGCTGATCTCTCTGTAACACACATTGCTGCTCTCTCTGTCACACACATTGCTTCTCTCTCTGTAACACACATTGCTGCTCTCTCTGTAACACACATTGCTGCTCTCTCTGGAACACACATTGCTGCTCTCTCTGTCACACACATTGCTGCTCTCTTCGTAACACACATTGCTGCTCTCTCTGTAACACACATTGCTGCTCTCTCTGTAATACACATTGCTCCTCTCCGTGTAACACACATTGCTGCTCTCTCTGTAACACACATTGCTGCTCTCTCTGGAACACACATTGCTGCTCTCTCTGGAACACACTTTGCTGCTCTCTCTCTAACACACATTGCTGCTCTTTCTGTAACACACATTGCTTCTCTCTCTGGAACACACATTGCTGCTCTCTCTGTAACACACATTGCTGCTCTCTCTGGAACACACATTGCTGCTCTCTGTGTAACACACATTGCTGCTCTCTGTAACACACATTGCTGCTCTCTCTGTAACACACATTGCTGCTCTCTCGGTCACACACATTGCTTCTCTCTCTGTAACACACATTGCTGCTCTCTCTGTAACACACATTGCTGCTCTCTCGGTCACACACATTGCTTCTCTCTCTGTAACACACATTACTGCTCTCTGTGCAACACACATTGCTGGTCTCTGTGTAACACACATTGCTGCTCTCTCTGGAACACACATTGCTGCTCTCTCTGTAACACACATTGCTGCTCTCTCTGTAACACACATTGCTGCTCCCTCTGTAACACACATTGCTGCTCTCTCTGTGGAACACACATTGCTGCTCTCTGTGTAACACACATTGCTGCTCTCTCTGTAACACACATTGCTGCTCTCTCTGTAACATACATTGCTGCTCTCTGTGCAACACACATTGGTGCTCTCTCTGTAACACACATTGCTGCTCTCTGTGTAACACACATTGCTGCTCTCTCTGTAACATACATTGCGGCTCTCTGTGTAACACACATTGCTGCTCTCTCTGTAACACACATTGCTGCTCTCTCTGGAACACACATTGCTGCTCTCTCTGGAACACACATTGCTGCTCTCTCTGTTACACACATTGCTGCTCTCTCTGTAACATACATTGCTTCTCTCTCTAGAACACACATTGCTGCTCTCTGTGTAACACACATTGCTGCTCTCTCTGTAACACACATTGCTGCTCTCTCTGGAACACACATTTCTGCTCTCTGTGTAACACACATTGCTGCTCTCTGTAACACACATTGCTGCTCTCTCTGGAACACACATTGCTGCTCTCTCTATAACACACATTGCTGCTCTCTGTTTAACACACATTGCTGCTCTCTCTGGAACACACATTGCTGCTCTCTCTGGAACACACATTGCTGCTCTCTCTGTAACACACATTGCTGCTCTCTGTGTAACACACATTGCTACTCTCTCTGTAACACACATTGCTGCTCTCTGTGTAACACACATTGCTGCTCTCTCTGTAACACACATTGCTGCTCTCTGTGTAACACACATTGCTGCTCTCTCTGTAACACACATTGCTGCTCTCTGTGTAACACACATTGCTGCTCTCTCTGTAACACACATTACTGCTCTCTGTGCAACACACATTGCTGCTCTCTGTGTAACACACATTGCTGCTCTCTCTGTAACACACATTGCTGCTCTCTGTGTAACACACATTGCTGCTCTCTCTGTAACACACATTGCTGCTCTCTCTGTAACACACATTGCTGCTCTCTGTGTAACACACATGGCTGCTCCCTCTGTAACACACATTGCTGCTCTCTCTGTGTAACACACATTGCTGCTCTCTGTGTAACACACATTGCTGCTCTCTCTGTAACACACATTGCTGCTCTCTCTGTAACATACATTGGTGCTCTCTGTGCAACACACATTGCTGCTCTCTCTGTAACACACATTGCTGCTCTCTGTGTAACACACATTGCTGCTCTCTCTGTAACATACATTGCTGCTCTCTCTGTAACACACATTGCTGCTCTCTGTGTAACACACATTGCTGCTCTCTCTGTAACACACATTGCTGCTCTCTGTGTCACACACATTGCTGCTCTCTCTGTAACACACATTGCTGCTCTCTCTGTAACACACATTGCTGCTCTCTCTGTAACACACATTGCTGCTCTCTGTGTAACACACATTGCTGCTCTCTCTGTAACGTACATTGCTGCTCTCTGTGTAACACACATTGCTGCTCTCCCTGTAACATACATTGCTGATCTCTCTGTAACAAACATTGCTGCTCTCTCTGTAACACACATTGCTGCTCTCTGTGTAACACACATTGCTGCTCTCTCTGTAACACACATTGCTGCTCTCTCTGTAACACACATTGCTGCTCTCTGTGTAACAGACATTGCTGCTCTCTCTGTAACACTCTTTGCTGCTCTCTCTGTAACACACATTCCTGCTCTCTGTGTAACACACATTGCTGCTCTCTCTGTAACACACATTGCTGCTCTCTGTGCAACACACATTGCTGCTCTCTCTGTAACACACATTGCTGCTCTCTCTGTAACATACATTGCTGCTCTCTGTGCAACACACATTGCTGCTCTCTCTGTAACACACATTGATGCTCTCTCTGTAACACACATTGCTGCTCTCTGTGTAACACACATTGCTGCTCTCTCTGTAACACACATTGCTGCTCTCTCTGTAACACACATTGCTGCTCTCTGTGTAACACACATTGCTTCACTCTCTGGAACAGACATTGCTGCTATCTCTGGAACACACATTGCTGCTCTCTCTGTAACACACATTGCTGCTCTCTGTGTAACACACATTGCTTCACTCTCTGGAACAGACATTGCTGCTATCTCTGGAACACACATTGCTGCTCTCTGTGTAACACACATTGCTGCTCTCTCTGTAACACACATTGCTGCTCTCTCTGTAACACACATTGCTGCTCTCTCTGTAACACACATTGCTTCACTCTCTGGAACAGACATTGCTGCTATCTCTGGAACACACATTGCTGCTCTCTCTGTAACACACATTGCTGCTCTCTCTGTAACATACATTGCTGCTCTCTCTGTAACACACATTGCTGCTCTCTCTGTAACACACATTGCTGCTCTCTGTGCAACACACATTGCTGCTCTCTCTGTAACACACATTGCTGCTCTCTGTGTAACACACATTGCTGCTCTCTCTGTAACATACATTGCTGCTCTCTCTGTAACACACATTGCTGCTCTCTGTGTAACACACATTGCTGCTCTCTCTGTAATACACATTGCTGCTCTCTGTGTAACACACATTGCTGCTCTCTCTGTAACACACTTTGCTGCTCTCTCTAACACACATTGCTGCTCTCTCTGTAACACACATTGCTTCTCTCTCTGGAACACACATTGCTGCTCTCTCTGTAACACACATTGCTGCTCTCTCTGGAACACACATTGCTGCTCTCTGTGTAACACACATTGCTGCTCTCTGTAACACACATTGCTGCTCTCTCTGTAACACACATTGCTGCTCTCTCTGTCACACACATTGCTTCTCTCTCTGTAACACACATTGCTGCTCTCCCTGTAACACACATTGCTGCTCTCTCTGGAACACACATTGCTGCTCTCTCTGTCACACACATTGCTGCGCTCTTCGTAACACACATTGCTGCTCTCTCTGGAACGCACATTGCTGCTCTCTCTGTAGCACACATTGCTGCTCTCTGTGTAACACACATTGCTGCTCTCTCTGCAACACACATTCCTGCTCTCTGTGTAACACACATTGCTGCTCTCTCTGTAACACACATTGCTGCTCTCTGTGCAACACACATTGCTGCTCTCTCTGTAACACACATTGCTGCTCTCTCTGTAACATACATTGCTGCTCTCTGTGCAACACACATTGCTGCTCTCTCTGTAACACACATTGATGCTCTCTCTGTAACACACATTGCTGCTCTCTGTGTAACACACATTGCTGCTCTCTCTGTAACACACATTGCTGCTCTCTCTGTAACACACATTGCTGCTCTCTGTGTAACACACATTGCTTCACTCTCTGGAACAGACATTGCTGCTATCTCTGGAACACACATTGCTGCTCTCTCTGTCACACACATTGCTTCTCTCTCTGTAACACACATTGCTGCTCTCCCTGTAACACACATTGCTGCTCTCTCTGGAACACACATTGCTGCTCTCTCTGTCACACACATTGCTGCGCTCTTCGTAACACACATTGCTGCTCTCTCTGGAACGCACATTGCTGCTCTCTCTGTAGCACACATTGCTGCTCTCTGTGTAACACACATTGCTGCTCTCTCTGCAACACACATTCCTGCTCTCTGTGTAACACACATTGCTGCTCTCTCTGTAACACACATTGCTGCTCTCTGTGCAACACACATTGCTGCTCTCTCTGTAACACACATTGCTGCTCTCTCTGTAACGTACATTGCTGCTCTCTGTGCAACACACATTGCTGCTCTCTCTGTAACACACATTGATGCTCTCTCTGTAACACACATTGCTGCTCTCTGTGTAACACACATTGCTGCTCTCTCTGTAACACACATTGCTGCTCTCTCTGTAACACACATTGCTGCTCTCTGTGTAACACACATTGCTTCACTCTCTGGAACAGACATTGCTGCTATCTCTGGAACACACATTGCTGCTCTCTCTGTAACACACATTGCTGCTCTCTGTGTAACACACATTGCTTCACTCTCTGGAACAGACATTGCTGCTATCTCTGGAACACACATTGCTGCTCTCTGTGTAACACACATTGCTGCTCTCTCTGTAACACACATTGCTGCTCTCTCTGTAACACACATTGCTGCTCTCTCTGTAACACACATTGCTTCACTCTCTGGAACAGACATTGCTGCTATCTCTGGAACACACATTGCTGCTCTCTCTGTAACACACATTGCTGCTCTCTCTGTAACATACATTGCTGCTCTCTCTGTAACACACATTGCTGCTCTCTCTGTAACACACATTGCTGCTCTCTGTGCAACACACATTGCTGCTCTCTCTGTAACACACATTGCTGCTCTCTGTGTAACACACATTGCTGCTCTCTCTGTAACATACATTGCTGCTCTCTCTGTAACACACATTGCTGCTCTCTGTGTAACACACATTGCTGCTCTCTCTGTAATACACATTGCTGCTCTCTGTGTAACACACATTGCTGCTCTCTCTGTAACACACTTTGCTGCTCTCTCTAACACACATTGCTGCTCTCTCTGTAACACACATTGCTTCTCTCTCTGGAACACACATTGCTGCTCTCTCTGTAACACACATTGCTGCTCTCTCTGGAACACACATTGCTGCTCTCTGTGTAACACACATTGCTGCTCTCTGTAACACACATTGCTGCTCTCTCTGTAACACACATTGCTGCTCTCTCTGTCACACACATTGCTTCTCTCTCTGTAACACACATTGCTGCTCTCCCTGTAACACACATTGCTGCTCTCTCTGGAACACACATTGCTGCTCTCTCTGTCACACACATTGCTGCGCTCTTCGTAACACACATTGCTGCTCTCTCTGGAACGCACATTGCTGCTCTCTCTGTAGCACACATTGCTGCTCTCTGTGTAACACACATTGCTGCTCTCTCTGCAACACACATTGCTGCTCTCTTCGTAACACACATTGCTGCTCTCTCGGTAACACACATTGCTGCTCTCTCTGTAACACACATTGCTGCTCTCTCTGTAACACACATTGCTGCTCTCTGTGTAACACACATTGCTGCTCTCTCTGTAACACACATTGCTGCTCTCTGTGCAACACACATTGCTGCTCTCTCTGAAACACACATTGCTACTCTCTCTGTAACACACATTGCTGCTCTCTCTGTAACACACATTGCTGCTCTCTCTGTAACCCACATTGCTGCTCTCTGTGTAACACACATTGCTGCTCTCTGTGTAACACACATTGCTGCTCTCTGTGTAACACACATTGCTGCTCTCTCTGTAACACACATTGCTGTTCTCTCTGTAACACACATTGCTGCTCTCTGTGTAACACACATTGCTGCTCTCTCTGTAACACACATTGCTGTTCTCTCTGTAACACACATTGCTGCTCTCTCTGGAACACACATTGCTGCTCTCTTCGTAACACACATTGCTGCTCTCTGTGCAACACACATTGCTGCTCTCTGTGTAACACACATTGCTGCTCCCTCTGTAACACACATTGCTGCTCTCTGTGTAACACACATTGCTGCACTCTGTGTAACACACATTGCTGCACTCTGTGCAACACACATTGCTGCTCTCTGTGCAACACACATTGCTGCTCTCTCTGTAACACACTTTGCTGCTCTCTCTGTAACAGACATTGCTGCTCTCTCGGTAACACACATTGCTGCTCTCTGTGTAACACACATTGCTGCTCTCTGTGCAACACACATTGCTGCTCTCTCTGTAACACACATTGCTGCTTTCTCTGTAACACACATTGCTGCTCTCTGTGTAACACACATAGCTGCTCTCTGTAGCACACATTGCTGCTCTCTGTGTAACATACATTGCTGCTCTCTGTGAAACACACATTGCTGCTCTCTGTGCAACACACATTGCTGCTCTCTGTGTAACACACATTGTTGCTCTCTCTGTAACACACATTGTTGCTCTCTGTGTAACACACATTTCTGCTCTCTCTATAACACACATTGCTGCTCTCTGTAACACTCATTGCTGCTCTCTGTACAACACACATTGCTGCTCTCTCTGTAACACACATTGCTGGTCTCTCTGTAACACACATTGCTGCTCTCACTGTAACACACATTGCTGCTCTCTCTGTAACACACATTGCTGCTCTCTGTGTAACACACATTGCTGCTCTCTCTGTAACACACATTGCTGCTCTCTCTGTAACATACATTGCTGCTCTCTGTGTAACACACATTGCTGCTCTCTCTGTAACACACATTGCTGCTCTCTCTGTAACACACATTGCTGCTCTCTCTGGAACACACATTGCTGCTCTCACTGTAACACACATTGCTGCTCTCTCTGTAACACACATTGCTGCTCTCTGTGTAACACACATTGCTGTTCTCTCTGTAACACACATTGCTGCTCTCTCTGTAACACACATTGCTGCTCTCTGTGTAACACACATTGCTGCTCTCTCTGTAACACGCATTGCTGCTCTCTTTGTAACACACATTGCTGCGCTGTCTGTAACATACATTGCTGCTCTCTCTGTAACACACATTGCTGCTCTCTGTGTAACACAAAATGCTGCTCTGTGTGTAACACACATTGCTGCTCTCTCTGTAACATACATTGCTGCTCTCTCTGGAACACACATTGCTGCTCTCTGTGCAACACACATTGCTGCTCTCTCTGTAACACACATTGCTGCTCTCTGTGTAACACACATTGCTGCTCTCTCTGTAACATACATTGCTGCTCTCTCTGGAACACACATTGCTGCTCTCTGTGTAACACACATTGCTGCTCTCTCTGTAACACACATTGCTGCTCTCTCTGTAACACACATTGCTGCTCTCTCCAGAACACACATTGCTGCTCTCTGTGTAACACACATTGCTGCTCTCTCTGTAACACACATTGCTGCTCTCTCTGTAACACACATTGCTGCTCTCTGTGCAACACACATTGCTGCTCTCTCTGTAACACACATTGCTGCTTTCTCTGTAACACACATTGCTGCTCTCTGTGTAACACACATTGCTGCTCTCTCTGTAACACTCTTTGCTGCTCTCTCTGTAACACACACTGCTGCTCTCTGTGTAACACACATTGCTGCTCTCTGTGTAACACACATTGCTGCTCTCTGTTCAACACACATTGCTGCTCTCTGTGTAACACACATTGCTGCTCTCTGTGTAACACACATTGCTGCTCTCTGTTCAACACACATTGCTGCTCTCTGTGTAACACACATTGCTGCTCTCTGTGTAACACACATTGCTGCTCTCTGTGTAACACACATTGCTGCTCTCTGTTCAACACACATTGCTGCTCTCTGTGTAACACACATTGCTGCTCTCTCTATAATACACATTGCTGCTCTCTGTAACACACATTGCTGCTCTCTGTGCAACACACATTGCTGCACTCTCTGTAACACACATTGCTGCTCTCTCTGTAACACACATTGCTGCACTCTCTGTAACACACATTGCTGCTCTCTCTGTAACACACATTGCTGCTCTCTGTGTAACACACATTGCTGCTCTCTCTGTAACACACATTGCTGCTCTCTCTGTAACATACATTGCTGCTCTCTGTGTAACACACATTGCTGCTCTCTGTGTAACACACATTGCTGCTCTCTCTGTAAGACACATTGCTGCTCTCTCTGAAACACACATTGCTGCTCTCTCCGTAACACACATTGCTGCTCTCTCTGTAACACACATTGCTGCTCTCTCCGTAACACACATTGCTGCTCTCTCTGTAACACACATTGCTGCTCTCTCTGTAACACACATTGCTGGTCTCTCTGTAACACACATTGCTGCTCTCTCTGTAACACACATTGCTGCTCTCTGTGTAACACACATTGCTGCTCTCTCCGTAACACACATTGCTGCTCTCTCTGGAACACACATTGCTGCTCTCTCTGGAACACACATTGCTGCTCTCTCTGTAACACACATTGCTGCTCTCTCTGTAACACACATTGCTTCTGTCTCTGGAACACACATTGCTGCTCTCTGTGTAACACACATTGCTGCTCTCTCTGTGACACACATTGCTGCTCTCTCTGTAACACACATTGCTGCTCTCTCTGTAACATACATTGCTGCTCTCTCTGTAACACACATTGCTGCTCTCTCTGTCACACACATTGCTGCTCTCTGTGCAACACACATTGCTGCTCTCTCTGTAACACTCATTGCTGCTCTCTCTGTAACACACATTGCTGCTCTCTGTGTAACACACATTGCTGCTCTCTCTGTAACATACATTGCTGCTCTCTCTGTAACACACATTGCTGCTCTCTGTGTAACACACATTTCTGTTCTCTCTGTAATACACATTGCTGCTCTCTGTGTAACACACATTGCTGCTCTCTCTGTAACACACATTGCTGCTCTCTCTGTAACACACATTGCTTCACTCTCTGGAACAGACATTGCTGCTATCTCTGGAACACACATTGCTGCTCTCTCTGTAACACACATTGCTGCTCTCTCTGTAACATACATTGCTGCTCTCTCTGTAACACACATTGCTGCTCTCTCTGTAACACACATTGCTGCTCTCTGTGCAACACACATTGCTGCTCTCTCTGTAACACACATTGCTGCTCTCTGTGTAACACACATTGCTGCTCTCTCTGTAACATACATTGCTGCTCTCTCTGTAACACACATTGCTGCTCTCTGTGTAACACACATTGCTGCTCTCTCTGTAATACACATTGCTGCTCTCTGTGTAACACACATTGCTGCTCTCTCTGTAACACACTTTGCTGCTCTCTCTAACACACATTGCTGCTCTCTCTGTAACACACATTGCTTCTCTCTCTGGAACACACATTGCTGCTCTCTCTGTAACACACATTGCTGCTCTCTCTGGAACACACATTGCTGCTCTCTGTGTAACACACATTGCTGCTCTCTGTAACACACATTGCTGCTCTCTCTGTAACACACATTGCTGCTCTCTCTGTCACACACATTGCTTCTCTCTCTGTAACACACATTGCTGCTCTCCCTGTAACACACATTGCTGCTCTCTCTGGAACACACATTGCTGCTCTCTCTGTCACACACATTGCTGCGCTCTTCGTAACACACATTGCTGCTCTCTCTGGAACGCACATTGCTGCTCTCTCTGTAGCACACATTGCTGCTCTCTGTGTAACACACATTGCTGCTCTCTCTGCAACACACATTGCTGCTCTCTTCGTAACACACATTGCTGCTCTCTCGGTAACACACATTGCTGCTCTCTCTGTAACACACATTGCTGCTCTCTCTGTAACACACATTGCTGCTCTCTGTGTAACACACATTGCTGCTCTCTCTGTAACACACATTGCTGCTCTCTGTGCAACACACATTGCTGCTCTATCTGAAACACTCATTGCTACTCTCTCTGTAACACACATTGCTGCTCTCTCTGTAACACACATTGCTGCTCTCTCTGTAACCCACATTGCTGCTCTCTGTGTAACACACATTGCTGCTCTCTGTGTAACACACATTGCTGCTCTCTGTGTAACACACATTGCTGCTCTCTCTGTAACACACATTGCTGTTCTCTCTGTAACACACATTGCTGCTCTCTGTGTAACACACATTGCTGCTCTCTCTGTAACACACATTGCTGTTCTCTCTGTAACACACATTGCTGCTCTCTCTGGAACACACATTGCTGCTCTCTTCGTAACACACATTGCTGCTCTCTGTGTAACACACATTGGTGCTCCCTCTGTAACACACATTGCTGCTCTCTGTGTAACACACATTGCTGCACTCTGTGTAACACACATTGCTGCACTCTGTGCAACACACATTGCTGCTCTCTGTGCAACACACATTGCTGCTCTCTCTGTAACACACTTTGCTGCTCTCTCTGTAACACACATTGCTGCTCTCTCGGTAACACACATTGCTGCTCTCTGTGTAACACACATTGCTGCTCTCTGTGCAACACACATTGCTGCTCTCTCTGTAACACACATTGCTGCTTTCTCTGTAACACACATTGCTGCTCTCTGTGTAACACACATAGCTGCTCTCTGTAGCACACATTGCTGCTCTCTGTGTAACATACATTGCTGCTCTCTGTGAAACACACATTGCTGCTCTCTGTGCAACACACATTGCTGCTCTCTGTGTAACACACATTGTTGCTCTCTCTGTAACACACATTGTTGCTCTCTGTGTAACACACATTGCTGCTCTCTGTGCAACACACATTGCTGCTCTCTCTGTAACACACATTGCTGCTCCCTCTGTAACACACATTGCTGCTCTCTCTGTAACACACATTTCTGCTCTCTCTATAACACACATTGCTGCTCTCTGTAACACTCATTGCTGCTCTCTGTACAACACACATTGCTGCTCTCTCTGTAACACACATTGCTGGTCTCTCTGTAACACACATTGCTGCTCTCACTGTAACACACATTGCTGCTCTCTCTGTAACACACATTGCTGCTCTCTGTGTAACACACATTGCTGCTCTCTCTGTAACACACATTGCTGCTCTCTCTGTAACATACATTGCTGCTCTCTGTGTAACACACATTGCTGCTCTCTCTGTAACACACATTGCTGCTCTCTCTGTAACACACATTGCTGCTCTCTCTGGAACACACATTGCTGCTCTCACTGTAACACACATTGCTGCTCTCTCTGTAACACACATTGCTGCTCTCTGTGTAACACACATTGCTGTTCTCTCTGTAACACACATTGCTGCTCTCTCTGTAACACACATTGCTGCTCTCTGTGTAACACACATTGCTGCTCTCTCTGTAACACGCGTTGCTGCTCTCTTTGTAACACACATTGCTGCGCTGTCTGTAACATACATTGCTGCTCTCTCTGTAACACACATTGCTGCTCTCTGTGTAACACAAATTGCTGCTCTGTGTGTAACACACATTGCTGCTCTCTCTGTAACATACATTGCTGCTCTCTCTGGAACACACATTGCTGCTCTCTGTGCAACACACATTGCTGCTCTCTCTGTAACACACATTGCTGCTCTCTGTGTAACACACATTTCTGCTCTCTCTGTAACATACATTGCTGCTCTCTCTGGAACACACATTGCTGCTCTCTCTGGAACACACATTGCTGCTCTCTCTGTAACACACATTGCTGCTCTCTCTGTAACACACATTGCTGCTCTCTCCAGAACACACATTGCTGCTCTCTGTGTAACACACATTGCTGCTCTCTCTGTAACACACATTGCTGCTCTCTCTGTAACACACATTGCTGCTCTCTGTGCAACACACATTGCTGCTCTCTCTGTAACACACATTGCTGTTTCTCTGTAACACACATTGCTGCTCTCTGTGTAACACACATTGCTGCTCTCTCTGTAACACTCTTTGCTGCTCTCTCTGTAACACACATTGCTGCTCTCTGTGTAACACACATTGCTGCTCTCTGTGTAACACACATTGCTGCTCTCTGTTCAACACACATTGCTGCTCTCTGTGTAACACACATTGCTGCTCTCTGTGTAACACACATTGCTGCTCTCTGTTCAACACACATTGCTGCTCTCTGTGTAACACACATTGCTGCTCTCTGTGTAACACACATTGCTGCTCTCTGTGTAACACACATTGCTGCTCTCTGTTCAACACACATTGCTGCTCTCTGTGTAACACACATTGCTGCTCTCTCTATAACACACATTGCTGCTCTCTGTAACACACATTGCTGCTCTCTGTGCAACACACATTGCTGCACTCTCTGTAACACACATTGCTGCTCTCTCTGTAACACACATTGCTGCACTCTCTGTAACACACATTGCTGCTCTCTCTGTAACACACATTGCTGCTCTCTGTGTAACACACATTGCTGCTCTCTCTGTAACACACATTGCTGCTCTCTCTGTAACATACATTGCTGCTCTCTGTGTAACACACATTGCTGCTCTCTGTGTAACACACATTGCTGCTCTCTCTGTAAGACACATTGCTGCTCTCTCTGAAACACACATTGCTGCTCTCTCCGTAACACACATTGCTGCTCTCTCTGTAACACACATTGCTGCTCTCTCCGTAACACACATTGCTGCTCTCTCTGTAACACACATTGCTGCTCTCTCTGTAACACACATTGCTGGTCTCTCTGAAACACACATTGCTGCTCTCTCTGTAACACACATTGCTGCTCTCTGTGTAACACACATTGCTGCTCTCTCTGTAACACACATTGCTGCTCTCTCTGGAACACACATTGCTGCTCTCTCTGGAACACACATTGCTGCTCTCTCTGTAACACACATTGCTGCTCTCTCTGTAACACACATTGCTTCTGTCTCTGGAACACACATTGCTGCTCTCTGTGTAACACACATTGCTGCTCTCTCTGTGACACACATTGCTGCTCTCTCTGTAACACACATTGCTGCTCTCTCTGTAACATACATTGCTGCTCTCTCTGTAACACACATTGCTGCTCTCTCTGTCACACACATTGCTGCTCTCTGTGCAACACACATTGCTGCTCTCTCTGTAACACTCATTGCTGCTCTCTCTGTAACACACATTGCTGCTCTCTGTGTAACTCACATTGCTGCTCTCTCTGTAACATACATTGCTGCTCTCTCTGTAACACACATTGCTGCTCTCTGTGTAACACACATTTCTGTTCTCTCTGTAATACACATTGCTGCTCTCTGTGTAACACACATTGCTGCTCTCTCTGTAACACACATTGCTGCTCTCTCTGGAACACACATTGCTGCTCTCTCTGTAACATACATTGCTGCTCTCTCTGTAACACACATTGCTGCTCTCTGTGTAACACACATTGCTGCTCTCTCTGTAATACACATTGCTGCTCTCTGTGTAACACACATTGCTGCTCTCTCTGTAACACACATTGCTGCTCTCTCTGTAACACACATTGCTGCTCTCTCTGGAACACACTTTGCTGCTCTCTCTCTAACACACATTGCTGCTCTCTCTGTAACACACATTGCTTCTCTCTCTGGAACACACATTGTGCTCTCTCTGTAACACACATTGCTGCTCTCTGTGTAACACACATTGCTGCTCTCTGTAACACACATTGCTGCTCTCTCTGGAACACACATTGCTGCTCTCTCTGTAACACACATTGCTGCTCTCTGTGTAACACACATTGCTGTTCTCTCTGTAACACACATTGCTGCTCTCTCTGTAACACACATTGCTGCTCGCTCTGTGGAACACACATTGCTGCTCTCTCTGTAACACACATTGCTGCTCTCTGTGTAACACACATTGCTGCTCTGTCTGTAACACACATTGCTCCTCTCTGTGTAACACAAATTGCTGCTCTCTGTGTAACACACATTGCTGCTCTCTGTGTAACACACATTGCTGCTCTCTCTGTAACACACATTGCTGCTCTCTGTGTAACACACATTGCTGCTCTCTCTGTAACACACAGTACTGCTCTCTGTGCAACACACATTGCTGGTATCTGTGTAACACACATTGCTGCTCTCTCGGTAACACACATTGCTGCTCTCTCTGTAACACACATTGCTGCTCTCTCTGTAACACACATTGCTGCTCCCTCTGTAACACACATTGCTGCTCTCTCTGTGGAACACACATTGCTGCTCTCTCTGTAACACACATTGCTGCTCTGTGTGTAACACACATTGCTGCTCTCTCTGTAACATACATTGCTGCTCTCTGTGCAACACACATTGCTGCTCTCTCTGTAACACACATTGCTGCTCTCTGTGTAACACACATTGCTGCTCTCTCTGTAACATACATTGCGGCGCTCTGTGTAACACACATTGCTGCTCTCTCTGTAACACACATTGCTGCTCTCTCTGTAACACACATTGCGTCTCTCTCTAGAACACACATTGCTGCTCTCTGTGTAACACACATTGCTGCTCTCTCTGTAACACACATTGCTGCTCTCTCTGGAAGACACATTTCTGCTCTCTGTGTAACACACATTGCTGCTCTCTGTAGCACACATTGCTGCTCTCTCTGGACCACACATTGCTTCTCTCTCTGGAACACAGATTGCTGCTCTCTGTGTAACACACATTGCTGCTCTCTCTGGAACACACATTGCTGCTCTCTCTGTAACACACATTGCTGCACTCTGTGTAACACACATTGCTACTCTCTCTGTAACACACATTGCTGCTCTCTGTGTAACACACATTGCTGCTCTCTCTGTAACACACATTGCTGCTCTCTGTGTAACACACATTGCTGCTCTCTGTAATACACATTGCTGTTCTCTGTGTAACAGACATTGCTGCTCTCTGTGTAACACACATTGCTGCTCTCTCTGTAATACACATTGCTGTTCTCTGTGTAACACACATTGCTGCTCTCTGTGTAACACACATTGCTGCTCTCTCTGTAATACACATTGCTGTTCTCTGTGTAACACACATTGCTGCTCTCTGTGTAACACACATTGCTGCTCTCTCTGTAACATACATTGCTGCTCTCTCAGTAACACACATTGCTGCTCTCTGTGTAACACACATTGCTGCTCTCTCTGTAATACACATTGCTGTTCTCTGTGTAACACACATTGCTGCTCTCTCTGTAACACACATTGCTGCTCTCTCTGGAACACACATTGCTGCTCTCTCTGGAACACACTTTGCTGCTCTCTCTCTAACACACATTGCTGCTCTCTCGGTAACACACATTGCTTCTCTCTCTGGAACACACATTGCTGCTCTCTCTGTAACACACATTGCTGCTCTCTGTGTAACACACATTGCTGCTCTCTGTAACACACATTGCTGCTCTCTCTGGAACACACATTGCTGCTCTCTCTGTAACACACATTGCTGCTCTCTGTGTAACACACATTGCTGCTCTCTCTGTAACACACATTGCTGCTCTCTCTGTAACACACATTGCTGCTCGCTCTGTGGAACACACATTGCTGCTCGCTCTGTGGAACACACATTGCTGCTCTCTCTGTAACACACATTGCTGCTCTCTCTGGAACACACATTGCTGCTCTCTCTGGAACACACTTTGCTGCTCTCTCTCTAACACACATTGCTGCTCTCTCTGTAACACACATTGCTGCTCTCTCTGTAACACACATTGCTGCTCTCTGTGTAACACACATTGCTGCTCTCTCTGTAACACACATTGCTGCTCTCTGTGTAACACACATTGCTGCTCTCTCTGTAACACACATTGCTGCTCTCTGTGTAACACACATTGCTGCTCTCTCTGTAACACACATTACTGCTCTCTGTGCAACACACATTGCTGGTATCTGTGTAACACACATTGCTGCTCTCTCGGTAACACACATGGCTGCTCTCTCTGTAACACACATTGCTGCTCTCTCTGTAACACACATTGCTGCTCCCTCTGTAACACACATTGCTGCTCTCTCTGTGGAACACACATTGCTGCTCTCTCTGTAACACACATTGCTGCTCTGTGTGTAATACACATTGCTGCTCTCTCTGTAACATACATTGCTGCTCTCTGTGCAACACACATTGCTGCTCTCTGTGTAACACACATTGCTGCTCTCTCTGTAACATACATTGCGGCGCTCTGTGTAACACACATTGCTGCTCTCTCTGTAACACACATTGCTGCTCTCTCTGGAACACACATTGCTGCTCTCTCTGGAACACACATTGCTGCTCTCTCTGTAACACACATTGCGTCTCTCTCTAGAACACACATTGCTGCTCTCTGTGTAACACACATTGCTGCTCTCTCTGTAACACACATTGCTGCTCTCTCTGGAAGACACATTTCTGCTCTCTGTGTAACACACATTGCTGCTCTCTCTGTAACACACATTGCGTCTCTCTCTAGAACACACATTGCTGCTCTCTGTGTAACACACATTGCTGCTCTCTCTGTAACACACATTGCTGCTCTCTCTGTAACACACATTGCTGCTCTCTGTAACACACATTGCTGCTCTCTCTGGAACACACATTGCTTCTCTCTCTGGAACACACATTGCTGCTCTCTGTGTAACACAGATTGCTGCTCTCTCTGGAACACACATTGCTGCTCTCTCTGTAACACACATTGCTGCTCTCTGTGTAACACACATTGCTACTCTCTCTGTAACACACATTGCTGCTCTCTGTGTAACACACATTGCTGCTCTCTCTGTAACACACATTGCTGCTCTCTGTGTAACAGACATTGCTGCTCTCTCTGGAACACACATTGCTGCTCTCTGTGTAACACACATTGCTGCTCTCTCTGTAACACACATTACTGCTCTCTGTGCAACACACATTGCTGCTCTCTGTGTAACACACATTGCTGCTCTCTCTGTAACACACATTGCTGCTCTCTGTGTAACACACATTGCTGCTCTCTCTGTAAAACACATTGCTGCTCTCTCTGTAACACACATTGCTGCTCTCTCTGTAACACACATGGCTGCTCCCTCTGTAACACACATTGCTGCTCTCTGTGTAACACACATTGCTGCTCTCTGTGAAACACACATTGCTGCTCTCTCTGTAACACACATTGCTGCTCTCTCTGTAACATACATTGCTGCTCTCTGTGCAACACACATTGCTGCTCTCTGTGTAACACACATTGCTGCTCTCTCTGTAACATACATTGCTGCTCTCTCTGTAACACACATTGCTGCTCTCTCTGTAACACACATTGCTGCTCTCTCTGTAACACACATTGCTGCTCTCTGTGTAACACACATTGCTGCTCTCTTCTGGAACACACATTGCTGCTCTCTGTGTAACACACATTGCTGCTCTCTCTGTAACACACATTGCTGCTCTCTGTGCAACACACATTGCTGCTCTCTCTGTAACACACATTGCTGCTTTCTCTGTAACACACATTGCTGCTCTCTGTGTAACACACATTGCTGCTCTCTCTGTAACACTCTTTGCTGCTCTCTCTGTAACACACATTGCTGCTCTCTGTGTAACACACATTGCTGCTCTCTGTGTAACACACATTGCTGCTCTCTGTTCAACACACATTGCTGCTCTCTGTGTAACACACATTGCTGCTCTCTGTGTAACACACATTGCTGCTCTCTGTGTAACACACATTGCTGCTCTCTGTTCAACACACATTGCTGCTCTCTGTGTAACACACATTGCTGCTCTCTGTGTAACACACATTGCTGCTCTCTCTATAACACACATTGCTGCTCTCTGTAACACACATTGCTGCTCTCTGTGCAACACACATTGCTGCACTCTCTGTAACACACATTGCTGCTCTCTCTGTAACACACATTGCTGCACTCTCTGTAACACACATTGCTGCTCTCTCTGTAACACACATTGCTGCTCTCTGTGTAACACACATTGCTGCTCTCTCTGTAACACACATTGCTGCTCTCTCTGTAACATACATTGCTGCTCTCTGTGTAACACACATTGCTGCTCTCTGTGTAACACACATTGCTGCTCTCTCTGTAAGACACATTGCTGCTCTCTCTGAAACACACATTGCTGCTCTCTCCGTAACACACATTGCTGCTCTCTCTGTAACACACATTGCTGCTCTCTCCGTAACACACATTGCTGCTCTCTCTGTAACACACATTGCTGCTCTCTCTGTAACACACATTGCTGCTCTCTGTGTAACACACATTGCTGCTCTCTCTGTAACACACATTGCTGCTCTCTCTGTAACATACATTGCTGCTCTCTGTGTAACACACATTGCTGCTCTCTGTGTAACACACATTGCTGCTCTCTCTGTAAGACACATTGCTGCTCTCTCTGAAACACACATTGCTGCTCTCTCCGTAACACACATTGCTGCTCTCTCTGTAACACACATTGCTGCTCTCTCCGTAACACACATTGCTGCTCTCTCTGTAACACACATTGCTGCTCTCTCTGTAACACACATTGCTGGTCTCTCTGTAACACACATTGCTGCTCTCTCTGTAACACACATTGCTGCTCTCTGTGTAACACACATTGCTGCTCTCTCTGTAACACACATTGCTGCTCTCTCTGGAACACACATTGCTGCTCTCTCTAGAACACACATTGCTGCTCTCTCTGTAACACACATTGCTGCTCTCTCTGTAACACACATTGCTTCTGTCTCTGGAACACACATTGCTGCTCTCTGTGTAACACACATTGCTGCTGCTCTCTGTAACACACATTGCTGCTCTCTCTGTAACACACATTGCTGCTCTCTCTGTAACATACATTGCTGCTCTCTCTGTAACACACATTGCTGCTCTCTCTGTCACACACATTGCTGCTCTCTGTGCAACACACATTGCTGCTCTCTCTGTAACACTCATTGCTGCTCTCTCTGTAACACACATTGCTGCTCTCTGTGTAACACACATTGCTGCTCTCTCTGTAACATACATTGCTGCTCTCTCTGTAACACACATTGCTGCTCTCTGTGTAACACACATTGCTGCTCTCTCTGTAATACACATTGCTGCTCTCTGTGTAACACACATTGCTGCTCTCTCTGTAACACACATTGCTGCTCTCTCTGGAACACACATTGCTGCTCTCTCTGTAACATACATTGCTGCTCTCTCTGTAACACACATTGCTGCTCTCTGTGTAACACACATTGCTGCTCTCTCTGTAATACACATTGCTGCTCTCAATGTAACACACATTGCTGCTCTCTCTGTAACACACATTGCTGCTCTCTCTGTAACACACATTGCTGCTCTCTCTGGAACACACTTTGCTGCTCTCTCTCTAACACACATTGCTGCTCTCTCTGTAACACACATTGCTTCTCTCTCTGGAACACACATTGCTGCTCTCTCTGTAACACACATTGCTGCTCTCTGTGTAACATACATTGCTGCTCTCTCTGTAACACACATTGCTGCTCTCTCTGGAACACACATTGCTGCTCTCTCTGTAACACACATTGCTGCTCTCTGTGTAACACATATTGCTGCTCTCTCTGTAACACACATTGCTGCTCTCTCTGTAACACACATTGCTGCTCGCTCTGTGGAACACACATTGCTGCTCTCTCTGTAACACACATTGCTGCTCTCTGTGTAACACACATTGCTGCTCTCTCTGTAACACACATTGCTGCTCTCTCTGTAACACACATTGCTGCTCTCTCTGGAACACACTTTGCTGCTCTCTCTCTAACACACATTGCTGCTCTCTCTGTAACACACATTGCTTCTCTCTCTGGAACACACATTGCTGCTCTCTCTGTAACACACATTGCTGCTCTCTGTGTAACACACATTGCTGCTCTCTGTAACACACATTGCTGCTCTCTCTGGAACACACATTGCTGCTCTCTCTGTAACACACATTGCTGCTCTCTGTGTAACACACATTGCTGTTCTCTCTGTAACACACATTGCTGCTCTCTCTGTAACACACATTGCTGCTCGCTCTGTGGAACACACATTGCTGCTCTCTCTGTAACACACATTGCTGCTCTCTGTGTAACACACATTGCTGCTCTCTCTGTAACACACATTGCTGCTCTCTGTGTAACACAAATTGCTGCTCTCTGTGTAACACACATTGCTGCTCTCTGTGTAACACACATTGCTGCTCTCTCTGTAACACACATTGCTGCTCTCTGTGTAACACACATTGCTGCTCTCTCTGTAACACACAGTACTGCTCTCTGTGCAACACACATTGCTGGTATCTGTGTAACACACATTGCTGCTCTCTCGGTAACACACATTGCTGCTCTCTCTGTAACACACATTGCTGCTCTCTCTGTAACACACATTGCTGCTCCCTCTGTAACACACATTGCTGCTCTCTCTGTGGAACACACATTGCTGCTCTCTCTGTAACACACATTGCTGCTCTGTGTGTAACACACATTGCTGCTCTCTCTGTAACATACATTGCTGCTCTCTGTGCAACACACATTGCTGCTCTCTCTGTAACACACATTGCTGCTCTCTGTGTAACACACATTGCTGCTCTCTCTGTAACATACATTGCGGCGCTCTGTGTAACACACATTGCTGCTCTCTCTGTAACACACATTGCTGCTCTCTCTGTAACACACATTGCGTCTCTCTCTAGAACACACATTGCTGCTCTCTGTGTAACACACATTGCTGCTCTCTCTGTAACACACATTGCTGCTCTCTCTGGAAGACACATTTCTGCTCTCTGTGTAACACACATTGCTGCTCTCTGTAGCACACATTGCTGCTCTCTCTGGACCACACATTGCTTCTCTCTCTGGAACACACATTGCTGCTCTCTGTGTAACACACATTGCTGCTCTCTCTGGAACACACATTGCTGCTCTCTCTGTAACACACATTGCTGCTCTCTGTGTAACACACATTGCTACTCTCTCTGTAACACACATTGCTGCTCTCTGTGTAACACACATTGCTGCTCTCTCTGTAACACACATTGCTGCTCTCTGTGTAACACACATTGCTGCTCTCTCTGTAATACACATTGCTGTTCTCTGTGTAACACACATTGCTGCTCTCTGTGTAACACACATTGCTGCTCTCTCTGTAATACACATTGCTGTTCTCTGTGTAACACACATTGCTGCTCTCTGTGTAACACACATTGCTGCTCTCTCTGTAATACACATTGCTGTTCTCTGTGTAACACACATTGCTGCTCTCTGTGTAACACACATTGCTGCTCTCTCTGTAACATACATTGCTGCTCTCTCTGTAACACACATTGCTGCTCTCTGTGTAACACACATTGCTGCTCTCTCTGTAATACACATTGCTGTTCTCTGTGTAACACACATTGCTGCTCTCTCTGTAACACACATTGCTGCTCTCTCTGGAACACACATTGCTGCTCTCTCTGGAACACACTTTGCTGCTCTCTCTCTAACACACATTGCTGCTCTCTCGGTAACACACATTGCTTCTCTCTCTGGAACACACATTGCTGCTCTCTCTGTAACACACATTGCTGCTCTCTGTGTAACACACATTGCTGCTCTCTGTAACACACATTGCTGCTCTCTCTGGAACACACATTGCTGCTCTCTCTGTAACACACATTGCTGCTCTCTGTGTAACACACATTGCTGCTCTCTCTGTAACACACATTGCTGCTCTCTCTGTAACACTCATTGCTGCTCTCTCTGTCACACACATTGCTGCTCTCTGTGCAACACACATTGCTGCTCTCTCTGTAACACTCATTGCTGCTCTCTCTGGAACACACATTGCTGCTCTCTGTGTAACACACATTGCTGCTCTCTCTGTAACATACATTGCTGCTCTCTCTGTAACACACATTGCTGCTCTCTGTGTAACACACATTTCTGTTCTCTCTGTAATACACATTGCTGCTCTCTGTGTAACACACATTGCTGCTCTCTCTGTAACACACATTGCTGCTCTCTCTGGAACACACATTGCTGCTCTCTCTGTAACATACTTTGCTGCTCTCTCTGTAACACACATTGCTGCTCTCTGTGTAACACACATTGCTGCTCTCTCTGTAATACACATTGCTGCTCTCTGTGTAACACACATTGCTGCTCTCTCTGTAACACACATTGCTGCTCTCTCTGTAACACACATTGCTGCTCTCTCTGGAACACACTTTGCTGCTCTCTCTCTAACACACATTGCTGCTCTCTCTGTAACACACATTGCTTCTCTCTCTGGAACACACATTGCTGCTCTCTCTGTAACACACATTGCTGCTCTCTGTGTAACACACATTGCTGCTCTCTGTAACACACATTGCTGCTCTCTCTGGAACACACATTGCTGCTCTCTCTGTAACACACATTGCTGCTCTCTGTGTAACACACATTGCTGTTCTCTCTGTAACAAACATTGCTGCTCTCTCTGTAACACACATTGCTGCTCGCTCTGTGGAACACACATTGCTGCTCTCTCTGTAACACACATTGCTGCTCTCTGTGTAACACACATTGCTGCTCTCTCTGTAACACACATTGCTGCTCTCTGTGTAACACAAATTGCTGCTCTCTGTGTAACACACATTGCTGCTCTCTGTGCAACACACATTGCTGCTCTCTCTGTAACACACATTGCTGCTCTCTGTGTAACACACATTGCTGCTCTCTCTGTAACACACAGTACTGCTCTCTGTGCAACACACATTGCTGGTATCTGTGTAACACACATTGCTGCTCTCTCGGTAACACACATTGCTGCTCTCTCTGTAACACACATTGCTGCTCTCTCTGTAACACACATTGCTGCTCCCTCTGTAACACACATTGCTGCTCTCTCTGTGGAACACACATTGCTGCTCTCTCTGTAACACACATTGCTGCTCTGTGTGTAACACACATTGCTGCTCTCTCTGTAACATACATTGCTGCTCTCTGTGCAACACACATTGCTGCTCTCTCTGTAACACACATTGCTGCTCTCTGTGTAACACACATTGCTGCTCTCTCTGTAACATACATTGCGGCGCTCTGTGTAACACACATTGCTGCTCTCACTGTAACACACATTGCTGCTCTCTCTGTAACACACATTGCGTCTCTCTCTAGAACACACATTGCTGCTCTCTGTGTAACACACATTGCTGCTCTCTCTGTAACACACATTGCTGCTCTCTCTGGAAGACACATTTCTGCTCTCTGTGTAACACACATTGCTGCTCTCTGTAGTACACATTGCTGCTCTCTCTGGACCACACATTGCTTCTCTCTCTGGAACACACATTGCTGCTCTCTGTGTAACACACATTGCTGCTCTCTCTGGAACACACATTGCTGCTCTCTCTGTAACACACATTGCTGCTCTCTGTGTAACACACATTGCTACTCTCTCTGTAACACACATTGCTGCTCTCTGTGTAACACACATTGCTGCTCTCTCTGTAACACACATTGCTGCTCTCTGTGTAACACACATTGCTGCTCTCTCTGTAATACACATTGCTGTTCTCTGTGTAACACACATTGCTGCTCTCTGTGTAACACACATTGCTGCTCTCTCTGTAATACACATTGCTGTTCTCTGTGTAACACACATTGCTGCTCTCTGTGTAACACACATTGCTGCTCTCTCTGTAATACACATTGCTGTTCTCTGTGTAACACACATTGCTGCTCTCTGTGTAACACACATTGCTGCTCTCTCTGTAACATACATTGCTGCTCTCTCTGTAACACACATTGCTGCTCTCTGTGTAACACACATTGCTGCTCTCTCTGTAATACACATTGCTGTTCTCTGTGTAACACACATTGCTGCTCTCTCTGTAACACACATTGCTGCTCTCTCTGGAACACACATTGCTGCTCTCTCTGGAACACACTTTGCTGCTCTCTCTCTAACACACATTGCTGCTCTCTCGGTAACACACATTGCTTCTCTCTCTGGAACACACATTGCTGCTCTCTCTGTAACACACATTGCTGCTCTCTGTGGAACACACATTGCTGCTCTCTGTAACACACATTGCTGCTCTCTCTGGAACACACATTGCTGCTCTCTCTGTAACACACATTGCTGCTCTCTGTGTAACACACATTGCTGCTCTCTCTGTAACACACATTGCTGCTCTCTCTGTAACACACATTGCTGCTCGCTCTGTGGAACACACATTGCTGCTCGCTCTGTGGAACACACATTGCTGCTCTCTCTGTAACACACATTGCTGCTCTCTCTGGAACACACATTGCTGCTCTCTCTGGAACACACTTTGCTGCTCTCTCTCTAACACACATTGCTGCTCTCTCTGTAACACACATTGCTGCTCTCTCTGTAACACACATTGCTGCTCTCTGTGTAACACACATTGCTGCTCTCTCTGGAACACACATTGCTGCTCTCTGTGTCACACACATTGCTGCTCTCTCTGTAACACACATTGCTGCTCTCTGTGTAACACACATTGCTGCTCTCTCTGTAACACACATTACTGCTCTCTGTGCAACACACATTGCTGGTATCTGTGTAACACACATTGCTGCTCTCTCGGTAACACACATGGCTGCTCTCTCTGTAACACACATTGCTGCTCTCTCTGTAACACACATTGCTGCTCCCTCTGTAACACACATTGCTGCTCTCTCTGTGGAACACACATTGCTGCTCTCTCTGTAACACACATTGCTGCTCTGTGTGTAATACACATTGCTGCTCTCTCTGTAACATACATTGCTGCTCTCTGTGCAACACACATTGCTGCTCTCTGTGTAACACACATTGCTGCTCTCTCTGTAACATACATTGCGGCGCTCTGTGTAACACACATTGCTGCTCTCTCTGTAACACACATTGCTGCTCTCTCTGGAACACACATTGCTGCTCTCTCTGGAACACACATTGCTGCTCTCTCTGTAACACACATTGCGTCTCTCTCTAGAACACACATTGCTGCTCTCTGTGTAACACACATTGCTGCTCTCTCTGTAACACACATTGCTGCTCTCTCTGGAAGACACATTTCTGCTCTCTGTGTAACACACATTGCTGCTCTCTCTGTAACACACATTGCTGCTCTCTCTGGAACACACATTGCTGCTCTCTCTGTAACACACATTGCGTCTCTCTCTAGAACACACATTGCTGCTCTCTGTGTAACACACATTGCTGCTCTCTCTGTAACACACATTGCTGCTCTCTCTGTAACACACATTGCTGCTCTCTGTAACACACATTGCTGCTCTCTCTGGAACACACATTGCTTCTCTCTCTGGAACACACATTGCTGCTCTCTGTGTAACACAGATTGCTGCTCTCTCTGGAACACACATTGCTGCTCTCTCTGTAACACACATTGCTGCTCTCTGTGTAACACACATTGCTACTCTCTCTGTAACACACATTGCTGCTCTCTGTGTAACACACATTGCTGCTCTCTCTGTAACACACATTGCTGCTCTCTGTGTAACAGACATTGCTGCTCTCTCTGTAACACACATTGCTGCTCTCTGTGTAACACACATTGCTGCTCTCTCTGTAACACACATTACTGCTCTCTGTGCAACACACAATGCTGCTCTCTGTGTAACACACATTGCTGCTCTCTCTGTAACACACATTGCTGCTCTCTGTGTAACACACATTGCTGCTCTCTCTGTAAAACACATTGCTGCTCTCTCTGTAACACACATTGCTGCTCTCTCTGTAACACACATGGCTGCTCCCTCTGTAACACACATTGCTGCTCTCTGTGTAACACACATTGCTGCTCTCTGTGAAACACACATTGCTGCTCTCTCTGTAACACACATTGCTGCTCTCTCTGTAACATACATTGCTGCTCTCTGTGCAACACACATTGCTGCTCTCTCTGTAACACACATTGCTGCTCTCTGTGTAACACACATTGCTGCTCTCTCTGTAACATACATTGCTGCTCTCTCTGTAACACACATTGCTGCTCTCTCTGTAACACACATTGCTGCTCTCTCTGTAACACACATTGCTGCTCTCTGTGTAACACACATTGCTGCTCTCTTCTGGAACACACATTGCTGCTCTCTGTGTAACACACATTGCTGCTCTCTCTGTAACACACATTGCTGCTCTCTGTGCAACACACATTGCTGCTCTCTCTGTAACACACATTGCTGCTTTCTCTGTAACACACATTGCTGCTCTCTGTGTAACACACATTGCTGCTCTCTCTGTAACACTCTTTGCTGCTCTCTCTGTAACACACATTGCTGCTCTCTGTGTAACACACATTGCTGCTCTCTGTGTAACACACATTGCTGCTCTCTGTTCAACACACATTGCTGCTCTCTGTGTAACACACATTGCTGCTCTCTGTGTAACACACATTGCTGCTCTCTGTGTAACACACATTGCTGCTCTCTGTTCAACACACATTGCTGCTCTCTGTGTAACACACATTGCTGCTCTCTGTGTAACACACATTGCTGCTCTCTCTATAACACACATTGCTGCTCTCTGTAACACACATTGCTGCTCTCTGTGCAACACACATTGCTGCACTCTCTGTAACACACATTGCTGCTCTCTCTGTAACACACATTGCTGCACTCTCTGTAACACACATTGCTGCTCTCTCTGTAACACACATTGCTGCTCTCTGTGTAACACACATTGCTGCTCTCTCTGTAACACACATTGCTGCTCTCTCTGTAACATACATTGCTGCTCTCTGTGTAACACACATTGCTGCTCTCTGTGTAACACACATTGCTGCTCTCTCTGTAAGACACATTGCTGCTCTCTCTGAAACACACATTGCTGCTCTCTCCGTAACACACATTGCTGCTCTCTCTGTAACACACATTGCTGCTCTCTCCGTAACACACATTGCTGCTCTCTCTGTAACACACATTGCTGCTCTCTCTGTAACACACATTGCTGCTCTCTGTGTAACACACATTGCTGCTCTCTCTGTAACACACATTGCTGCTCTCTCTGTAACATACATTGCTGCTCTCTGTGTAACACACATTGCTGCTCTCTGTGTAACACACATTGCTGCTCTCTCTGTAAGACACATTGCTGCTCTCTCTGAAACACACATTGCTGCTCTCTCCGTAACACACATTGCTGCTCTCTCTGTAACACACATTGCTGCTCTCTCCGTAACACACATTGCTGCTCTCTCTGTAACACACATTGCTGCTCTCTCTGTAACACACATTGCTGGTCTCTCTGTAACACACATTGCTGCTCTCTCTGTAACACACATTGCTGCTCTCTGTGTAACACACATTGCTGCTCTCTCTGTAACACACATTGCTGCTCTCTCTGGAACACACATTGCTGCTCTCTCTAGAACACACATTGCTGCTCTCTCTGTAACACACATTGCAGCTCTCTCTGTAACACACATTGCTTCTGTCTCTGGAACACACATTGCTGCTCTCTGTGTAACACACATTGCTGCTCTCTCTGTAACACACATTGCTGCTCTCTCTGTAACACACATTGCTGCTCTCTCTGTAACATACATTGCTGCTCTCTCTGTAACACACATTGCTGCTCTCTCTGTCACACACATTGCTGCTCTCTGTGCAACACACATTGCTGCTCTCTCTGTAACACTCATTGCTGCTCTCTCTGTAACACACATTGCTGCTCTCTCTGTAACACACATTGCTGCTCTCTCTGTAACATACATTGCTGCTCTCTCTGTAACACACATTGCTGCTCTCTGTGTAACACACATTGCTGCTCTCTCTGTAATACACATTGCTGCTCTCTGTGTAACACACATTGCTGCTCTCTCTGTAACACACATTGCTGCTCTCTCTGGAACACACATTGCTGCTCTCTCTGTAACATACATTGCTGCTCTCTCTGTACCACACATTGCTGCTCTCTGTGTAACACACATTGCTGCTCTCTCTGTAATACACATTGCTGCTCTCTGTGTAACACACATTGCTGCTCTCTCTGTAACACACATTGCTGCTCTCTCTGTAACACACATTGCTGCTCTCTCTGGAACACACTTTGGTGCTCTCTCTCTAACACACATTGCTGCTCTCTCTGTAACACACATTGCTTCTCTCTCTGGAACACACATTGCTGCTCTCTCTGTAACACACATTGCTGCTCTCTGTGTAACACACATTGCTGCTCTCTGTAACACACATTGCTGCTCTCTCTGGAACACACATTGCTGCTCTCTCTGTAACACACATTGCTGCTCTCTGTGTAACACATATTGCTGCTCTCTCTGTAACACACATTGCTGCTCTCTCTGTAACACACATTGCTGCTCGCTCTGTGGAACACACATTGCTGCTCTCTCTGTAACACACATTGCTGCTCTCTGTGTAACACACATTGCTGCTCTCTCTGTAACACACATTGCTGCTCTCTCTGTAACACACATTGCTGCTCTCTCTGGAACACACTTTGCTGCTCTCTCTCTAACACACATTGCTGCTCTCTCTGTAACACACATTGCTTCTCTCTCTGGAACACACATTGCTGCTCTCTCTGTAACACACATTGCTGCTCTCTGTGTAACACACATTGCTGCTCTCTGTAACACACATTGCTGCTCTCTCTGGAACACACATTGCTGCTCTCTCTGTAACACACATTGCTGCTCTCTGTGTAACACACATTGCTGTTCTCTCTGTAACACACATTGCTGCTCTCTCTGTAACACACATTGCTGCTCGCTCTGTGGAACACACATTGCTGCTCTCTCTGTAACACACATTGCTGCTCTCTGTGTAACACACATTGCTGCTCTCTCTGTAACACACATTGCTGCTCTCTGTGTAACACAAATTGCTGCTCTCTGTGTAACACACATTGCTGCTCTCTGTGTAACACACATTGCTGCTCTCTCTGTAACACACATTGCTGCTCTCTGTGTAACACACATTGCTGCTCTCTCTGTAACACACAGTACTGCTCTCTGTGCAACACACATTGCTGGTATCTGTGTAACACACATTGCTGCTCTCTCGGTAACACACATTGCTGCTCTCTCTGTAACACACATTGCTGCTCTCTCTGTAACACACATTGCTGCTCCCTCTGTAACACACATTGCTGCTCTCTCTGTGGAACACACATTGCTGCTCTCTCTGTAACACACATTGCTGCTCTGTGTGTAACACACATTGCTGCTCTCTCTGTAACACACATTGCTGCTCTCTGTGTAACACACATTGCTGCTCTCTCTGTAACATACATTGCGGCGCTCTGTGTAACACACATTGCTGCTCTCTCTGTGGAACACACATTGCTGCTCTCTCTGTAACATACATTGCTGCTCTCTGTGCAACACACATTGCTGCTCTCTCTGTAACACACATTGCTGCTCTCTGTGTAACACACATTGCTGCTCTCTCTGTAACATACATTGCGGCGCTCTGTGTAACACACATTGCTGCTCTCTCTGTAACACACATTGCTGCTCTCTCTGTAACACACATTGCGTCTCTCTCTAGAACACACATTGCTGCTCTCTGTGTAACACACATTGCTGCTCTCTCTGTAACACACATTGCTGCTCTCTCTGGAAGACACATTTCTGCTCTCTGTGTAACACACATTGCTGCTCTCTGTAGCACACATTGCTGCTCTCTCTGGACCACACATTGCTTCTCTCTCTGGAACACACATTGCTGCTCTCTGTGTAACACACATTGCTGCTCTCTCTGGAACACACATTGCTGCTCTCTCTGTAACACACATTGCTGCTCTCTGTGTAACACACATTGCTACTCTCTCTGTAACACACATTGCTGCTCTCTGTGTAACACACATTGCTGCTCTCTCTGTAACACACATTGCTGCTCTCTGTGTAACACACATTGCTGCTCTCTCTGTAATACACATTGCTGCTCTCTCTGTAATACACATTGCTGTTCTCTGTGTAACACACATTGCTGCTCTCTGTGTAACACACATTGCTGCTCTCTCTGTAATACACATTGCTGTTCTCTGTGTAACACACATTGCTGCTCTCTGTGTAACACACATTGCTGCTCTCTCTGTAATACACATTGCTGTTCTCTGTGTAACACACATTGCTGCTCTCTGTGTAACACACATTGCTGCTCTCTCTGTAACATACATTGCTGCTCTCTCTGTAACACACATTGCTGCTCTCTGTGTAACACACATTGCTGCTCTCTCTGTAATACACATTGCTGTTCTCTGTGTAACACACATTGCTGCTCTCTCTGTAACACACATTGCTGCTCTCTCTGGAACACACATTGCTGCTCTCTCTGGAACACACTTTGCTGCTCTCTCTCTAACACACATTGCTGCTCTCTCGGTAACACACATTGCTTCTCTCTCTGGAACACACATTGCTGCTCTCTCTGTAACACACATTGCTGCTCTCTGTGTAACACACATTGCTGCTCTCTGTAACACACATTGCTGCTCTCTCTGGAACACACATTGCTGCTCTCTCTGTAACACACATTGCTGCTCTCTGTGTAACACACATTGCTGCTCTCTCTGTAACACACATTGCTGCTCTCTCTGTAACACACATTGCTGCTCGCTCTGTGGAACACACATTGCTGCTCGCTCTGTGGAACACACATTGCTGCTCTCTCTGTAACCCACATTGCTGCTCTCTCTGGAACACACATTGCTGCTCTCTCTGGAACACACTTTGCTGCTCTCTCTCTAACACACATTGCTGCTCTCTCTGTAACACACATTGCTGCTCTCTCTGTAACACACATTGCTGCTCTCTGTGTAACACACATTGCTGCTCTCTCTGTAACACACATTGCTGCTCTCTGTGTAACACACATTGCTGCTCTCTCTGTAACACACATTGCTGCTCTCTGTGTAACACACATTGCTGCTCTCTCTGTAACACACATTACTGCTCTCTGTGCAACACACATTGCTGGTATCTGTGTAACACACATTGCTGCTCTCTCGGTAACACACATGGCTGCTCTCTCTGTAACACACATTGCTGCTCTCTCTGTAACACACATTGCTGCTCCCTCTGTAACACACATTGCTGCTCTCTCTGTGGAACACACATTGCTGCTCTCTCTGTAACACACATTGCTGCTCTGTGTATAATACACATTGCTGCTCTCTCTGTAACATACATTGCTGCTCTCTGTGCAACACACATTGCTGCTCTCTCTGTAGCACACATTGCTGCTCTCTGTGTAACACACATTGCTGCTCTCTCTGTAACACACATTGCTGCGCTCTCTAAAACACACCTTGCTGCTCTCTTCATAACACACATTGCTGCTGTCTCTGCAACACACATTGCTGCTCTCTCTGTAACACACATTGCTGCTCTCTGTGTAACACACATTGCTGCTCTCTCTGTAACACACATTGCTGCTCTCTCTGTAACACACATTGCTGCTCTCTTCGTAACACACATTGCTGCTCTCTCTGTAACACACATTGCTGCTCTCTCTGTAACACACATTGCTGCTCTCTCTGTAACACACATTGCTGCTCTCTGGGCAACACACATTGCTGCTCTCTCTGTAACACACATTGCTGCTCTCTGTGTAACACTCATTGCTGCTCTCTCTGGAACACACATTACTGCTCTCTGTGTAACACACATTGCTGCTCTCTAGGTAACACACATTGCTGCTCTCTCTGTAACACACATTGCTGCTCTCTGTAACACACATTGCTGCTGGCTCTGTAACACACATTGCTGCTCTCTGTAACACACATTGCTGCTCTCTGTGTAACACACATTGCTGCTCTCTCTGTAACACACATTGCTGCTCTCTGTAATACACATTGCTGCTCTCTGTGTAACACACATTGCTGCTCTCTCTGTAACACTCATTGCTGCTCTCTCTGTAACACACATTGCTGCTCTCTTCGTAACACACATTGCTGCTCTCTCTGTAACGCACATTGCTGCTCTCTCTGTAACACACATTGCTGCTCCCTCTGTAACACACATTGCTGCTCTCTCTGTGTAACACAGATTGCTGCTCTCTGTGTAACACACATTGCTGCTCTGTGTGTAACACACATTGCTGCTCCCTCTGTAACATACATTGCTGCTCTCTGTGCAACACACATTGCTTATCTCTCTGTAACACACATTGCTGCTCTCTGTGTAACACACATTGCTGCTCTCTCTGTAACACACATTGCTGCTCTCTCTGTAACATACATTGCTGCTCTCTGTGTAAGACACATTGCTGCTCTCTCTGTAACACACATTGCTGCTCTCTCTGGAACACACATTGCTGCTCTCTGTGAAACACACATTGCTGCTCTCTCTGTAACACACATTGCTGCTCTCTGTGTAACACACATTGCTGCTCTCTCTGTAACACATATTGCTGCGCTCTCTGGAACACACAGTGCTGCTCTCTGTGTAACACACATTGCTGCTCTCTCTGTAACACACATTGCTGCTCTCTCTGTAACATACATTGCTGCTCTCTGTGTAAGACACATTGCTGCTCTCTCTGTAACACACATTGCGTCTCTCTCTGGAACACACATTGCTGCTCTCTGTGAAACACACATTGCTGCTCTCTCTGTAACACACATTGCTGCTCTCTGTGTAACACACATTGCTGCTCTCTCTGTAACACATATTGCTGCGCTCTCTGGAACACACAGTGCTGCTCTCTGTGTAACACACATTGCTGCTCTCTGTGTAACACATATTGCTGCTCTCTGTAACAAACATTGCTGCTCTCTCTGGAACACACATTGCTGCTCTCTCTGTTACACACATTGCTGCTCTCTGTGTAACACACATTGCTGCTCTCTCTGTAACACACATTGCTGCTCTCTGTGTAACACTCATTGCTGCTCTCTCTGTAACACACATTGCTGCTCTCTGTGTAACACTCATTGCTGCTCTCTCTGTAACACACATTGCTGCTCTCCCTGTAACACACATTGCTGCTCTCTGTGTAACACACATTGCTGCTCTCTCTGTAACACACATTGCTGCTCTCTGTGTAACACACATTGCTGCTCTCTCTGTAACACACATTGCTGCTCTCTCTGTAACACACATTGCTGCTCTCTGTGTAACACACATTGCTGCTCTCTCTGTAACACACATTACTGCTCTCTGTGCAACACACATTGCTGCTCTCTGTGTAACACACATTGCTGCTCTCTCTGTAACACACATTGCTGCTCTCTGTGTAACACACATTGCTGCTCTCTCTGTAACACACATTGCTGCTCTCTCTGTAACACACATTGCTGCTCTCTCTGTAACACACATTGCTGCTCCCTCTGTAACACACATTGCTGCTCTCTCTGTGTAATACACATTGCTGCTCTCTCTGGCACACACATCGCTGCTCTCTCTATAACACACATTGCTCCTCTCTCTGTATCACACATTGCTGCTCTCTCTGTATCACACAATGCTGCTCTCTCTGTAACACACATCGCTGCTCTCTCTATAACACACATTGCTGCTCTCTCTGTAACACACATTACTGCTCTCTGTGTAACACACATTGCTGCTCTCTGTGTAACACACATTGCTAATCTCTCTCTAACACACATTGCTGCTCTCTCTGTAACACACATTGCTGCTCTCTTCGTAACACACATTGCTGCTGTCTCGGTAACACACATTGCTGCTCTCTGTGTAACACACATTGCTGCTCTCTGTAACACATATTGCTGCTCTCACTGTAACACACATGGCTGCTCTCTCGGTAACACACATTGCTTCTCTCTCTGTAACACACATTGCTGCTCTCTCTGTAACACACATTGCTGCTCTTTCTGTAACACACATAGCTGCTCTCTCTGTCACACACATTGCTGCTCTCTCTGTAACACACATTGCTGCTCTCTCTGTAACACACATTGCTGCTCTCATCGTAACACACATTGCTGCTCTCTCTGTAACACACATTGCTGCTCTCTTCGTAACACACATTGCTGCTTCTCTGGAACGCACATTGCTGCTCTCTCTGTAGCACACATTGCTGCTCGCTGTGTAACACACATTGCTGCTCTCTCTGTAACACACATTGCTGCGCTCTCTGTAACACACCTTGCTGCTCTCTTCATAACACACATTGCTGCTGTCTCTGCAACACACATTGCTGCTCTCTCTGTAACACACATTGCTGCTCTCTCTGTAACACACATTGCTGCTCTCTCTGTAACACACATTGCTGCTCTCTGTGTAACACACATTGCTGCTCTCTCTGTAACACACATTGCTGCTCCCTCTGGAACACACATTGCTGCTCTCTGTGTAACACACATTGCTGCTCTCTCTGTAACACACATTGCTGCTCTCTCTGTAACACACATTGCTGCTCTCTGGGCAACACACATTGCTGCTCTCTCTGTAACACACATTGCTGCTCTCTGTGTAACACACATTGCTGCTCTCTCTGGAACACACATTGCTGCTCTCTGTGGAACACACATTGCTGCTCTCTCTGTAACGCACATTACTGCTCTCTGTGTAACACACATTGCTGCTCTCTAGGTAACACACATTGCTGCTCTCTCTGTAACACACATTGCTGCTCTCTCTGTAACACACATTGCTGCTGGCTCTGTAACACACATTGTTGCTCTCTGTAACACACATTGCTGCTCTCTGTGTAACACACATTGCTGCTCTCTCTGTAACACACATTGCTGCTCTCTGTAATACACATTGCTGCTCTCTGTGTAACACACATTGCTGCTCTATCTGTAACACACATTGCTGCTCTCTCTGTAACACACATTGCTGCTCTCTTCGTAACACACATTGCTGCTCTCTCTGTAACACACATTGCTGCTCTCTCTGTAACACACATTGCTGCTCCCTCTGTAACACACATTGCTGCTCTCTCTGTGTAACACAGATTGCTGCTCTCTGTGTAACACACATTGCTGCTCTGTGTGCAACACACATTGCTGCTCTCTCTGTAACAGACATTGCTGCTCTCTGTGCAACACACATTGCTGATCTCTCAGTAACACACATTGCTGCTCTCTGTGTAACACACATTGCTGCTCTTTCTGTAACATACATTGCTGCTCTCTGTGTAAGACACATTGCTGCTCTCTCTGTAACACACATTGCTGCTCTCTCTGGAACACACATTGCTGCACTCTCTGTAACACACATTGCTGCTCTCTCTGTAACACACATTGCGTCTCTCTCTGGAACACACATTGCTGCTCTCTGTGTAACACACATTGCTGCTCTCTCTGTAACACACATTGCTGCTCTCTGTGTAACACACATTGCTGCTCTCTCTGTAACACATATTGCTGCGCTCTCTGGAACACACATTGCTGCTCTCTCTGTAACACACATTGCTGCTCTCTGTGTAACACACATTGCTGCTCTCTGTGTAACACATATTGCTGCTCTCTCTGTAACACACATTGCTGCTCTCTCTGTAACAAACATTGCTGCTCTCTCTGTCACACACATTGCTGCTCTCTCTGGAACACACATTGCTGCTCTCTCTGTAACACACATTGCTGCTCTCTGTGTAACACACATTGCTGCTCTCTCTGTAACACACATTGCTGCTCTCTGTGTAACACACATTGCTGCTCTCTGTGTAACACACATTGCTGCTCTCTCTGTAACACACATTGCTGCTCTCTGTGTAACACACATTGCTGCTCTCTGTGTAACACACATTGCTGCTCTCTCTGTAACACACATTGCTGCTCTCTGTGTAACACACATTGCTGCTCTCTCTGTAACACACATTGCTGCTCTCTGTGTAACACACATTGCTGCTCTCTGTGTAACACACATTGCTGCTCTCTCTGTAACACACACTGCTGCTCTCTCTGTAACACACATTGCTGCTCTCTGTGTAACACACATTGCTGCTCTCTCTGTAACACACATTGCTGCTCTCTGTGTAACACACATTGCTGCTCTCTCTGTAACACACATTACTGCTCTCTGTGCAACACACATTGCTGCTCTCTCTGTAACACACATTGCTGCTCTCTCTGTAACACACATTGCTGCTCTCTCTGTAACACACATTGCTGCTCCCTCTGTAACACACATTGCTGCTAACTCTGTGTAACACACATTGCTGCTCTCTCTGTAACACACACTGCTGCTCTCTCTGTAACACACATTACTGCTCTCTGTGTAACACACATTGCTGCTCTCTAGGTAACACACATTGCTGCTCTCTCTGTAACACACATTGCTGCTCTCTCTGTAACACACATTGCTGCTGGCTCTGTAACACACATTGTTGCTCTCTGTAACACACATTGCTGCTCTCTGTGTAACACACATTGCTGCTCTCTCTGTAACACACATTGCTGCTCTCTGTAATACACATTGCTGCTCTCTGTGTAACACACATTGCTGCTCTATCTGTAACACACATTGCTGCTCTCTCTGTAACACACATTGCTGCTCTCTTCGTAACACACATTGCTGCTCTCTCTGTAACACACATTGCTGCTCTCTCTGTAACACACATTGCTGCTCCCTCTGTAACACACATTGCTGCTCTCTCTGTGTAACACAGATTGCTGCTCTCTGTGTAACACACATTGCTGCTCTGTGTGCAACACACATTGCTGCTCTCTCTGTAACAGACATTGCTGCTCTCTGTGCAACACACATTGCTGATCTCTCTGTAACACACATTGCTGCTCTCTGTGTAACACACATTGCTGCTCTTTCTGTAACATACATTGCTGCTCTCTGTGTAAGACACATTGCTGCTCTCTCTGTAACACACATTGCTGCTCTCTCTGGAACACACATTGCTGCACTCTCTGTAACACACATTGCTGCTCTCTCTGTAACACACATTGCGTCTCTCTCTGGAACACACATTGCTGCTCTCTGTGTAACACACATTGCTGCTCTCTCTGTAACACACATTGCTGCTCTCTGTGTAACACACATTGCTGCTCTCTCTGTAACACATATTGCTGCGCTCTCTGGAACACACATTGCTGCTCTCTCTGTAACACACATTGCTGCTCTCTGTGTAACACACATTGCTGCTCTCTGTGTAACACATATTGCTGCTCTCTCTGTAACACACATTGCTGCTCTCTCTGTAACAAACATTGCTGCTCTCTCTGTCACACACATTGCTGCTCTCTCTGGAACACACATTGCTGCTCTCTCTGTAACACACATTGCTGCTCTCTGTGTAACACACATTGCTGCTCTCTCTGTAACACACATTGCTGCTCTCTGTGTAACACACATTGCTGCTCTCTGTGTAACACACATTGCTGCTCTCTCTGTAACACACATTGCTGCTCTCTGTGTAACACACATTGCTGCTCTCTGTGTAACACACATTGCTGCTCTCTCTGTAACACACATTGCTGCTCTCTGTGTAACACACATTGCTGCTCTCTCTGTAACACACATTGCTGCTCTCTGTGTAACACACATTGCTGCTCTCTGTGTAACACACATTGCTGCTCTCTCTGTAACACACACTGCTGCTCTCTCTGTAACACACATTGCTGCTCTCTGTGTAACACACATTGCTGCTCTCTCTGTAACACACATTGCTGCTCTCTGTGTAACACACATTGCTGCTCTCTCTGTAACACACATTACTGCTCTCTGTGCAACACACATTGCTGCTCTCTCTGTAACACACATTGCTGCTCTCTCTGTAACACACATTGCTGCTCTCTCTGTAACACACATTGCTGCTCCCTCTGTAACACACATTGCTGCTAACTCTGTGTAATACACATTGCTGCTCTCTCTGGAACACACATCGCTGCTCTCTCTATAACACACATTGCTGCTCACTCTGTAACACACATTGCTCCTCTCTCTGTATCACACATTGCTGCTCTCTCTGTATCACACAATGCTGCTCTCTCTGTAACACACATTGCTGCTCCCTCTGTAACACACATTGCTGCTAACTCTGTGTAATACACATTGCTGCTCTCTCTGGAACACACATCGCTGCTCTCTCTATAACACACATTGCTGCTCACTCTGTAACACACATTGCTCCTCTCTCTGTATCACACATTGCTGCTCTCTCTGTATCACACAATGCTGCTCTCTCTGTAACACACATCGCTGCTCTCTCTATAACACACATTGCTGCTCACTCTGTAACACACATTACTGCTCTCTGTGTAACACACATTGCTGCTCTCTGTGTAACACACATTGCTAATCTCTCTGTAACACACATTGCTGCTCTCTCTGTAACACACATTGCTGCTCTCTTCGTAACACACATTGCTGCTGTCTCTGTAACACACATTGCTGCTCTCTGTGTAACACACATTGCTGCTCTCTGTAACACACATTGCTGCTCTCTCTGTAACACACATGGCTGCTCTCTCGGTAACACACATTGCTTCTCTCTCTGTAACACACTTTGCTGCTCTCTCTGTAACACACATTGCTGCTCTTTCAGTAACACACATTGCTGCTCTCTCTGTCACACACATTGCTGCTCTCTCTGTAACACACATTGCTGCTCTCTCTGTAACACACATTGCTGCTTTCTTCGTAACACACATTGCTGCTCTCTCTGTAACACACATTGCTGCTCTCTTCGTAACACACATTGCTGCTCTCTCTGGAACGCACATTGCTGCTCTCTCTGTAGCACACATTGCTGCTCGCTGTGTAACACACATTGCTGCTCTCTCTGTAACACACATTGCTGCTCTCTCTGTAACACACATTGCTGCTCTCTCTGTAACACACGTTGCTGTTCTCTCTGTAACACACATTGCTGCTCCCTCTGGAACACACATTGCTGCTCTCTGTGTAACACACATTGCTGCTCTCTCTGTAACACACATTGCTGCTCTCTCTGCAACACACATTGCTGCTCTCTCTGTAACACACATTGCTGCTCTCTCTGGAACACACATTGCTGCTCTCTCTGGAACACACATTGCTGCTCTCTCTGTAACACACATTGCTATTCTCTCTGTAACACACATTGCTGCTCCCTCTGGAACACACATTGCTGCTCTCTGTGTAACACACATTGCTGCTCTCTCTGCAACACACATTGCTGCTCTCTCTGTAACACACATTGCTGCTCTCTGGGCAACACACATTGCTGCTCTCTCTGTAACACACATTGCTGCTCTCTGTGTAACACACATTGCTGCTCTCTCTGGAACACACATTGCTGCTCTCTGTGGAACACACATTGCTGCTCTCTCTGTAACACACATTACTGCTCTCTGTGTAACACACATTGCTGCTCTCTCGGTAACACACATTGCTGCTCTCTCTGTAACACACATTGCTGCTCTCTCTGTAACACACATTGCTGCTCTCTCTGTAACACACATTGCTGCTCTCTTCGTAACACACATTGCTGCTCTCTCTGTAACACACATTGCTGCTCTCTCTGTAACACACATTGCTGCTCCCTCTGTAACACACATTGCTGCTCTCTCTGTGTAACACAGATTGCTGCTCTCTGTGTAACACACATTGCTGCTGTGTGTGTAACACACATTGCTGCTCTCTCTGTAACATACATTGCTGCTCTCTGTGCAACACACATTGCTGATCTCTCTGTAACACACATTGCTGCTCTCTGTGTAACACACATTGCTGCTCTCTCTGTAACATACATTGCTGCTCTCTGTGTAAGACACATTGCTGCTCTCTCTGTAACACACATTGCTGCTCTCTCTGGAACACACATTGCTGCTCTCTCTGGAACACACATTGCTGCTCTCTCTGTAACACACATTGCTGCTCTCTCTGTAACACACATTGCGTCTCTCTCTGGAACACACATTGCTGCTCTCTGTGTAACAGACATTGCTGCTCTCTCTGTAACACACATTGCTGCCCTCTCTGTAACACACATTGCTGCTCTCCCTGTAACACATATTGCTGCTCTCTCTGTAACACACATTGCTGCTCTCTGTGTAACACACATTGCTGCTCTCTGTGTAACACACATTGCTGCTCTCTGTAACACACATTGCTGCTCTCTGGGCAACACACATTGCTGCTCTCTCTGTAACACACATTGCTGCTCTCTGTGTAACACACATTGCTGCTCTCTGTGTAACACACATTGCTGCTCTCTCTGGAACACACATTGCTGCTCTCTGTGTAACACACATTGCTGCTCTCTCTGGAACACACATTGCTGCTCTCTCTGGAACACACATTGCTGCTCTCTGTGTAACACACATTGCTGCTCTCTCTGGAACACACATTGCTGCTCTCTGTGTAACACACATTGCTGCTCTCTCTGGAACACACATTGCTGCTCTCTGTGTAACACACATTGCTGCTCTCTCTGTAACATACATTGCTGCTCTCTCTGTAACACACATTGCTGCTCTCTGTGTAACACACATTGCTGCTCTCTCTGGAACACACATTGCTGCTCTCTGTGTAACACACATTGCTGCTCTCTCTGTAACACACATTGCTGCTCTCTGTGTAACAGACATTGCTGCTCTCTCTGTAACATGCATTGCTGCTCTCTCTGTAACACACATTGCTGCTCTCTGTGTAACAGACATTGCTGCTCTCTCTGTAACACACATTGCTGCTCTCTCTGTAACATACATTGCTGCTCTCTCTGTAACACACATTGCTGCTCTCTCTGTAACACACATTGCTGCTCTCTCTGGAACACACATTGCTGCTCTCTCTGTAACACACATTGCTGCTCTCTCTGTGACACACATTGCTGCTCTCTCTGTAACACACATTGCTGCTCTCTGTGTAACACACATTGCTGCTCTCTCTGTAACACACATTGCTGCTCTCTGTGTAACACACATTGCTGCTCTCTCTGTAACACACATTGCTGCTCTCTGTGTAACAGACATTGCTGCTCTCTCTGTAACACACATTGCTGCTCTCTGTGTAACACACATTGCTGCTCTCTCTGTAACATGCATTGCTGCTCTCTCTGTAACACACATTGCTGCTCTCTGTGTAACAGACATTGCTGCTCTCTCTGTAACACACATTGCTGCTCTCTCTGTAACACACATTGCTGCTCCCTCTGTAACACACATTGCTGCTCTCTGTGTAACACACATTGCTGCTCTCTCTGTAACACACATTGCTGCTCTCTTTGTAACACACATTGCTGCTCTCTCTGTAACACACATTGCTGCTCTCTGTGTAACAGACATTGCTGCTCTCTCTGTAACACACATTGCTGCTCTCTGTGTAACACACATTGCTGCTCTCTCTGTAACACACATTGCTGCTCTCTGTGTAACACACATTGCTGCTCTCACTGTAACATACATTGCTGCTCTCTCTGTAACACACATTGCTGCTCTCTGTGTAACACACATTGCTGCTCTCTCTGTAACACACATTGCTGCTCCCTCTGTAACACACATTGCTGCTCTCTCTGGAAAACACATTGCTGCTCTCTCTGTAACACACATTGCTGCTCCCTCTGTAACACACATTGCTGCTCTCTCTGTAACATACGTTGCTGCTCTCTGTGCAACACACATTGCTGCTCTCTCTGTAACACACATTGCTGCTCTCTCTGTAACACACATTGCTGCTCTCTCTGGAACACACATTGCTGCTCTCTGTGTAACACACGTTGCTGCTCTCTCTGTAACACTCATTGCTGCTCTCTCTGTAACACACATTGCTGCTCTCTGTGTAACACACATTGCTGCACTCTGTGTAACACACATTGCTGCTCTCTGTGTAACACACATTGCTGCTCTCTGTGCAACACACATTGCTGCTCTCTGTGTAACACACATTGCTGCTCTCTCTGTAACACACATTGCTGCTCTCTCTGTAACATACGTTGCTGCTCTCTGTGCAACACACATTGCTGCTCTCTCTGTAACACACATTGCTGCTCTCTCTGTAACACACATTGCTGCTCCCAGTGTAACACACATTGCTGCTCTCTCTGTAACATACATTGCTGCTCTCTCTGTAACACACATTGCTGCTCTCTCTGTAACACACATTGCTGCTCTCTCTGTAACACACATTGCTGCTCTCTCTGGAACACACATTGCTGCTCTCTCTGTAACACACATTGCTGCTCTCTGTTTAACACACATTGCTGCTCTCTGTGCAACACACATTGCTGCTCTCTCTGGAACACACATTGCTGCTCTCTCTGTAACACACATTGCTGCTCTCTGTAACATACATTGCGGCTCTCTGTGCAACACACATTGCTGCTCTCTCTGTAACACACATTGCTGCTCTCTCTGTAACACACATCGCTGCTCTCTCTGTAACACACATTGCTGCTCTCTCTGTAACATGCATTGGTGCTCTCTCTGTAACACACATTGCTGCTCTCTGTGTAACACACATTGCTGCTCTCTCTGTAACACACATTGCTGCTCTCTGTGTAACACACATTGCTGCTCTCTCTGGAACACACATTGCTGCTCTCTCTGGAACACACTTTGCTGCTCTCGCTGTAACACACATTGCTGCTCTCTCTGTAACACGCATTGCTTCTCTCTGTGTAACACACATTGCTGCTCTCTCTGGAACACACATTGCTGCTCCCTCTGTAACACACATTGCTGCTCTCTCTGGAACACACATTGCTGCTCTCTGTGTAACACGCATTGCTGCACTCTGTAACACACATTGCTGCTCTCTCTGTAACACACATGGCTGCTCTCTCTGTAACACACATTGCTGCTCTCTCTGAAACACACATTGCTGCTCTCTCTGGAACACACATTGCTGCTCTCTCTGTCACACACATTGCTGCTCTCTTCGTAACACACATTGCTCCTCTCTCTGGAACGCACATTGCTGCTCTCTCTGTAGGACACATTGCTGCTCTCTGTGTGACACACATTGCTGCTCTCTCTGTAACACACATTGCTGCTCTCTTCGTAACACACATTGCTACTCTCTCTGTAACACACATTGCTGCTCTCTCTGTAACACACATTGCTGCTCCCTCTGTAACACACATTGCTGCTCTCTCTGTAACACACATTGCTGCTCTCTTCGTTACACACATTGCTGCTCTCTCTGGAACACACATTGCTGCTCTCTCTGTAACACACATTGCTGCTCTCTGTGTAACACACATTGCTGCTCTCTCTGTAACACACATTGCTGCTCTCTTCGTAACACACATTGCTACTCTCTCTGTAACACACATTGCTGCTCTCTGTGTAACACACATTACTGCTCTCTCTGCAACACACATTGCTGCTCTCTGTGTAACACACATTGCTGCTTTCTCTGTAACACACATTGCTGCTCTCTGTGCAACACACATTGCTGCTCTCTCTGTAACACACATTGCTGCTCTCTCTGTATCACACATTGCTGCTCTCTGCATAACACACATTGCTGCTCTCTGTGTAATACACATTGCTGCTCTCTCTGGAACACACATCGCTGCTCCCTCTATAACACACATTGCTCCTCTCCCTGTATCACACATTGCTGCTCTCTCTGTATCACACATTGCTGCTCTCTCTGGAACAGACATCGCTGCTCTCTCTAGAACACACATTGCTGCTCTCTCTGTAACACACATTACTGCTCTCTGTGTAACACACATTGCTGCTCTCTTTGTAACACACATTGCTACTCTCTCTGTAACAGACATTGCTGCTCTCTCTGTAACACACATTGCTGCTCTCTCTGTAACACACATTGCTGCTCTCTTCGTAACACACATTGCTGCTGTCTCTGTAACACAAATTCTGCTCTCTCTGTAACATACAGTGCTGCTCTCTCTGTAACACACATTGCTGCTCTCTTCGTAACACACATTGCTGCTGTCTCTGTAACACACATTGCTGCTCTCTGTAACACACATTGCTGCTCTCTGTGTAACACACATTGCTGCTCTGTGTGTAACACACATTGCTGCTCTCTGTAACACACATTGCTGCTTTCTCTGTAACACACATTGCTGCGCTCTCTGTAACACACCTTGCTGCTCTCTTCGTAACACACATTGCTGCTGTCTCTGCAACACACATTGCTGCTGTCTCTGCAACACACATTGCTGCTCTCTCTGTAACACACATTGCTGCTCTCTCTGTAACACACATTGCTGCTCTGTCTGTAACACACATTGCTGCTCTCTCTGTAACACACATTGCTGCTCTCTCTGTAACACACATTGCTGCTCTCTGTGTAACACACATTGCTGCTCTCTCTGTAACACACATTGCTGCTCTCTCTGTAACACACATTGCTGCTCGCTGGGCAACACACATTGCTGCTCTCTCTGTAACACACATTGCTGCTCTCTGTGTAACACACATTGCTGCTCTCTCTGGAACACACATTGCTGCTCTCTGTGTAACACACATTGCTTCTCTCTCTGTAACACACATTACTGCTCGCTGTGTAACACACATTGCTGCTCTCTCGGTAACACACATTGCTGCTCTCTCTGTAACACACATTGCTGCTCTCTCCGTAACACACATTGCTGCTGGCTCTGTAACACACATTGCTGCTCTCTGTAACACACAATGCTGCTCTCTGTGTAACACACATTGCTGCTCTCTCTGTAACACACATTGCTGCTCTCTGTAACACACATTGCTGCTCTCTGTGTAACACACATTGCTGCTCTCTCTGTAACACACATTGCTGCTCTCTCTGTAACACACATTGCTGCTCTCTTCGTCACACACATTGCTGCTCTCTCTGTAACACACATTGCTGCTCTCTCTGTAACACACATTGCTGCTCCCTCTGCAACACACATTGCTGCTCTCTCTGTGTAACACAGACGGCTGCTCTCTGTGTAACACACATTGCTGCGCTGTGTGTAACACACATTGCTGCTCTCTCTGTAACAAACATTTCTGCTTTCTGTGCAACACACATTGCTGATCTCTCTGTAACACACATTGCTGCTCTCTGTGTAACACACATTGCTGCTCTCTCTGTAACAGACATTGCTGCTCTCTGTGTAAGACACATTGCTGCTCTCTCTGTAACACACATTGCTGCTCTCTCTGGAACACACATTGCTGCTCTCTCTGGAACACACATTGCTGCTCTCTCTGTAACACACATTGCTGCTCTCTCCGTTACACACATTGCTTCTCTCTCTGGAACACACATTGCTGCTCTCTGTGTAACACACATTGCTGCTCTCTCTGAAACACGCATTGCTGCGCTCTCTGGAACACACATTTCTGCTCTCTGTGAAACACACATTGCTGCTCTCTGTAACACACATTGCTGCTCTCTCTGGAACACACATTGCTGCTCTCTCTGTAACACACATTGCTGCTCTCTGTGTAACACACATTGCTGCTCTCTCTGTAACACACATTGCTGCTCTCTCTGTAACACACATTGCTGCTCTCTGTGTAACACACATTCCTGCTCTCTCTGTAACACACATTGGTGCTCTCTGTGTAACACACATTGCTGCTCTCTCTGTAACACACATTGCTGCTCTCTGTGTAACACACATTGCTGCTCTCTCTGTAACACACATTGCTGCTCTCTGTGTAACACACATTGCTGCTTTCTCTGTAACACACATTACTGCTCTCTGTGCAACACACATTGCTGCTCTCTCTGTAACACACATTGCTGCTCTCTCTGTAACACACATTGCTGCTCTCTGTGTAACACACATTGCTGCTCTCTCTGTAACACACATTGCTGCTCTCTCTGTAACACACATTGCTGCTCTCTCTGTAACATACATTGCTGCTCTCTCTGTAACACACATTGCTGCTCTCTGTGTAACACACATTGCTGCTGTCTCTGTAACACACATTGCTGCTCTCTGTGTAACACACATTGCTGCTCTCTCTGTAACACACATTGCTGCTCTCTATGCAACACACATTGCTGCTCTCTGTGTAGCACACATTGCTGCTCTCTGTGTAACACACATTGCTGCTCTCTCTGTAACACACATTGCTGCTCTCTCTGTAACATACATTGCTGTTCGCTGTGCAACACCCATTGCTGCTCTCTCTGTAACACAAATTGCTGCTCTCTGTGTAACACACATTGCTGCTCTCTCTGTAACATACATTGCTGCTCTCTCTGTAACACACATTGCTGCTCTCTGTGTAACACACATTGCTGCTGTCTCTGTAACACACATTGCTGCTCTCTGTGTAACACACATTGCTGCTCTCTCTGTAACACACATTGCCTCTCTCTATGCAACACACATTGCTGCTCTCTGTGTAACACACATTGCTGCTCTCTCTGTAACACACATTGCTTCTCTCTCTGGAACAGACATTGCTGCTCTCTCTGGAACACACATTGCTGCTCTCTCTGTAACACACATTGCTGCTCCCTCTGTAACATACATTGCTGCTCTCTGTGCAACACACATTGCTGCTCTCTCTGTAACACACATTGCTGCTCTCTCTGTAACACACATTGCTGCTCTCTGTGTCACACACATTGCTGCTCTCTCTGTAACATATATTGCTGCTCTCTCTGTAACACACATTGCTGCTCTCTGTGTAACACACATTGCTGCTCTTTCTGTAACACACATTGCAGCTCTCTGTGTAACACACATTGCTGCTCTCTCTGTAACACACATTGCTGCTCTCTCTGGAACACACATTGCTGCTCTCTCTGTAACACACATTGCTGCTCTCTCTGTAACACACATTGCTGCTCTCTCTGTAACACACATTGCTGCTCTCTCTGTAACACACATTGCTTCTCTCTCTGGAACAGACATTGCTGCTCTCTCTGGAACACACATTGCTGCTCTCTCTGTAACACACATTGCTGCTCTCTGTGTAACACACATTGCTGCTCTCTCTGGAACACACATTGTTGCTCTCTCTGTAACACACATGGCTGCTCTCTCTGTAACACACATTGCTTCTCACTCTGTAACACACATTGCTGCTCTCTCTGTAACACACATTGCTGCTCTCTCTGGAACACACATTGCTGTTCTCTCTGTCACACACATTGCTGCTCTCTCTGTAACACACATTGCTGCTCTCTCTGTAACACACGTTGCTGCTCTCTTCGTAACACACATTGCTGCTCTCTCTGTAACACACATTGCTGCTCTCTTCGTAACACACATTGCTGCTCTCTCTGGAACGCACATTGCTGCTCTCTCTGGAGCACACATTGCTGCTCTCTGTGTAACACACATTGCTGCTCTCTCTGTAACACACATTGCTGCTCTCTTCGTAACACACATTGCTGCTCTCTCTGTAACAAACATTGCTGCTCTCTCTGTAACACACATTGCTGCTCTCTCTGTAACACACATTGCTGCTCTCTCTGTAACACACATTGCTGCTCTCTGTGTAACACACATTGCTGCCCGCTCTGGAACGCACATTGCTGCTCTCTCTGGAGCACACATTGCTGCTCGCTGTGCAACACCCATTGCTGCTCTCTCTGTAACACAAATTGCTGCTCTCTGTGTAACACACATTGCTGCTCTCTCTGTAACATACATTGCTGCTCTCTCTGTAACACACATTGCTGCTCTCTGTGTAACACACATTGCTGCTGTCTCTGTAACACACATTGCTGCTCTCTGTGTAACACACATTGCTGCTCTCTCTGTAACACACATTGCCTCTCTCTATGCAACACACATTGCTGCTCTCTGTGTAACACACATTGCTGCTCTCTCTGTAACACACATTGCTTCTCTCTCTGGAACAGACATTGCTGCTCTCTCTGGAACACACATTGCTGCTCTCTCTGTAACACACATTGCTGCTCCCTCTGTAACATACATTGCTGCTCTCTGTGCAACACACATTGCTGCTCTCTCTGTAACACACATTGCTGCTCTCTCTGTAACACACATTGCTGCTCTCTGTGTCACACACATTGCTGCTCTCTCTGTAACATACATTGCTGCTCTCTCTGGAACACACATTGCTGCTCTCTGTGTAACACACATTGCTGCTCTTTCTGTAACACACATTGCAGCTCTCTGTGTAACACACATTGCTGCTCTCTCTGTAACACACATTGCTGCTCTCTCTGGAACACACATTGCTGCTCTCTCTGGAACACACAATGCTGCTCTCTCTGTAACACACATTGCTGCTCTCTCTGTAACACACATTGCTGCTCTCTCTGTAACACACATTGCTTCTCTCTCTGGAACAGACATTGCTGCTCTCTCTGGAACACACATTGCTGCTCTCTCTGTAACACACATTGCTGCTCTCTGTGTAACACACATTGCTGCTCTCTCTGTAACACACATTGCTGCTCTCTCTGTAACACACATGGCTGCTCTCTCTGTAACACACATTGCTTCTCACTCTGTAACACACATTGCTGCTCTCTCTGTAACACACATTGCTGCTCTCTCTGGAACACACATTGCTGTTCTCTCTGTCACACACATTGCTGCTCTCTCTGTAACACACATTGCTGCTCTCTCTGTAACACACGTTGCTGCTCTCTTCGTAACACACATTGCTGCTCTCTCTGTAACACACATTGCTGCTCTCTTCGTAACACACATTGCTGCTCTCTCTGGAACGCACATTGCTGCTCTCTCTGGAGCACACATTGCTGCTCTCTGTGTAACACACATTGCTGCTCTCTCTGTAACACACATTGCTGCTCTCTTCGTAACACACATTGCTGCTCTCTCTGTAACAAACATTGCGGCTCTCTCTGTAACACACATTGCTGCTCTCTCTGTAACACACATTGCTGCTCTCTCTGTAACACACATTGCTGCTCTCTGTGTAACACACGTTGCTGCTCTCTCTGTAACACACATTGCTGCTCTCTCTGTAACACACATTGCTCCTCTCTGTGTAACACACATTGCTGCTCTCTGTGTAACACACATTGCTGCTCCCTCTGTAACACACATTGCTGCTCTCTGTGCAACACACATTGCTGCTCTCTCTGTAACACACATTGCTGCTCTCTCTGTAACATACGTTGCTGCTCTCTGTGCAACACACATTGCTGCTCTTTCTGAAACACAAATTGCTGCTCTCTCTGTAACACACATTGCTGCTCTCTGTGTAACACACATTGCTGCTCTCTCTGTAACACACATTGCTGCTCTCTGTGTAACACACATTGCTGCTCTCTCTGTAACACACATTGCTGCTCTCTCTGGAACACACATTGCTGCTCTCTCTGTAACACACATTGCTGCTCTCTGTGTAACACACATTGCTGCTCTCTGTGCAACACACATTGCTGCTCTCTGTGTAACACACATTGCTGCTCTCTCTGTAACACACATTGCTTCTCTCTCTGGAACACACATTGCTGCTCTCTGTGTAACACACATTGCTGCTCTCTCTGTAACACACATTGCTGCTCTCTGTGTAACACACATTGCTGCTCTCTGTGCAACACACATTGCTGCTCTCTGTGTAACACACATTGCTGCTCTCTCTGTAACACACATTGCTGCTCTCTCTGGAACACACATTGCTGCTCTCTCTGTAACACACATTGCTGCTCTCTCTGTAACATACATTGCTGCTCTCTGTGCAACACACATTGCTGCTCTCTCTGTAACACACATTGCTGCTCTCTCTGTAACACACATCGCTGCTCTCTGTGTAACACACATTGCTGCTCTCTCTGTAACATACATTGCTGCTCTCTCTGTAACACACATTGCTGCTCTCTGTGTAACACACATTGCTGCTCTCTCTGTAACACACATTGCTGCTCTCTCTGTAACACACATTGCTGCTCTCTCTGTAACACACATTGCTGCTCTCTCTGTAACACACATTGCTGCTCTCTGTGTAACACACATTGCTGCTCTCTGTGTAACACACATTGCTGCTCTCTCTGTAACACACATTGCTGCTCTCTCTGTAACACACATTGCTGCTCTCTCTGTAACACACATTGCTGCTCTCTCTGTAACACACATTGCTGCTCTCTTCGTAACACACATTGCTGCTCTCTCTGGAACACACATTGCTGCTCTCTCTGTAACACACATTGCTGCTCTCTGTGTAACAAACATTGCTGCTCTCTCTGTAACACACATTGCTGCTCTCTCTGTAACACACATTGCTGCTCTCTGTGTAACACACATTACTGCTCTCTCTGCAACACACATTGCTGCTCTCTCTGTAACACACATTGCTGCTCTCTCTGTATCACACATTGCTGCTCTCTGCGTAACACACATTGCTGCTCTCTGTGTAATACACATTGCTGCTCTCTCTGGAACACACATCGCTGCTCTCTCTATAACACACATTGCTCCTCTCTTTGTATCACACATTGCTGCTCCACCTGTATCACACATTGCTGCTCTCTCTGGAACAAACCTCGCTGCTCTCTCTATAACACACATTGCTGCTCTCTCTGTAACACACATTACTGCTCTCTGTGTAACACACATTGCTGCTCTCTGTGGAACACACATTGCTGCTCTCTCTGTAACACACATTGCTGCTCTCTGTGTAACACACATTTCTGCTCTCTGTGTAACACACATTGCTGCTCTCTCTGTAACACACATTGCTGCTCTCTCTGTAACACACATTGCTGCTCTCTGTGTAACACACATTGCTGCTGTCTCTGTAACACACATTGCTGCTCTCTCTGTAACACACATTGCTGCTCTCTCTGGAACACACATTGCTGCTCTCTGTGTAACACACATTGCTGCTCTCTCTGTAACACACATTGCTGCTCTCTTTGTAACACACATTGCTGCTCTCTTCGTAACACACATTGCTGCTCTCTCTGTAACACAGATTGCTGCTCTCTTCGTAACACACATTGCTGCTGTCTCTGTAACACACATTGCTGCTCTCTGTAACACACATTGCTGCTCGCTGTGTAACACACATTGCTGCTCTCTGTGTAACACACATTGCTGCTCTCTGTAACACACATTGCTGCTCTCTGTAACGCACATTGCTGCTCTCTCTGTTACAAACATTGCTGCTCTCTGTGTAACACACATTACTGCTCTCTCTGCAACACACATTGCTGCTCTCTCTGTAACACACATTGCTGCACTCTCTGTATCATACGTTGCTGCTCTCTGTGTAACACACATTGCTGCTCTCTGTGTAATACACATTGCTGCTCTCTCTGGAACACACATCGCTGCTCTCTCTGTAGCACACATTGCTGCTCTCTCTGTAACACACCTTGCTGCTCTCTCTGTAACACACCTTGCTGCTCTCTGTATAACACACGTTGCTGCTGTCTCTGTAACACACATTGCTGCTCTCTGTAACACACATTGCTGCTCTCTGTGGAACACACATTGCTGCTCTCTCTGTAACACACATTGCTGCTCTCTGTATAACACACATTGCTGCTCTCTCTGTAACACACATTGCTGCTCTCTCTGTAACACACATTGCTGCTCTCTGTGTAACACACATTGCTGCTCTCTCTGTAACACACATTGCTGCTCTCTCTGTAACACACATTGCTGCTCTCTCCGTAACACACATTGCTGCTCTCTCTGGAACATATATTGCTGCCCTCTCTGTAACACACATTGCTGCTCTCTCTGTAACACACCTTGCTGCTCTCTCTGTAACACACAGTGCTGCTCTCTTCGTAACACACATTGCTGCTGTCTCTGTAACACACATTGCTGCTCTCTGTAACACACATTGCTGCTCTCTGTGTAACACACATTGCTGCTCTCTCTGTAACACACATTGCTGCTCTCTGTAACACACATTGCTGCGCTCTCTGTAACACACCTTGCTGCTCTCTTCGTAACACACCTTGCTGCTGTCTCTGCAGCACACATTGCTGCTCTCTCTGTAACACACATTGCTGCTCTCTCTGTAACACACATTGCTGCTCTCTGTGTAACATACATTGCTGCTCTCTCTGTAACACACATTGCTGCTCTCTGTGTAACACACATTGCTGCTCTCTCTGTAACACACATTGCTGCTCTCTGTGTAACACACATTGCTGCTCTCTCTGGAACACACATTGCTGCTCTCTCTGGAACACACATTGCTGCTCTCTGTGTAACACACATTGCTGCTCTCTCTGTAACACACATTGCTGCTCTCTGTGTAACACACATTGCTGCTCTCTGTGTAACACACATTGCTGCTCTGTGTGTAACACACATTGCTGCTCTCTCTGTAACACACATTGCTGCTCTCTGTGTAACACACATTGCTGCTCTCTGTGTAACACACATTGCTGCTCTCTGTGTAACACACATTGCTCCTCTCTCTGGAACACACATTGCTGCTCTCTCTGGAACACACATTGCTGCTATCTCTGTAACACCCATTGCTGCTCTCTCTGTAACACACATTGCTGCTCTCTCTGTATCACACATTGCTGCTCTCTCTGTAACACACATTGCTGCTCTCTCTGGAACACACATTGCTGCTCTCTCTGGAACACACATTGCTGCTCTCTCCGTAACACACATTGCTGCTCTCTCTGGAACATACATTGCTGCTCTCTCTGTATCACACATTGCTGCTCTCTCTGGAACACACATTGCTGCTCTCTCTGGAACACACATTGCTGCTCTCTCTGTAACACCCATTGCTGCTCTCTCTGTAACACACATTGCTGCTCTCTCTGTATCACACATTGCTGCCCTCTCTGTATCACACATTGCTGCTCTCTCTGTAACACACATTGCTGCTCTCTCTGGAACACACATTGCTGCTCTCTGTAACACACATTGCTGCTCTCTCTGTAACATACATTGCTGCTCTCTCTGTAACACACATTGCTGCTCTCTGTGTAACACACATAGCTGCTGTCTCTGTAACACACATTGCTGCTCTCTGTGTAACACACATTGCTGCTCTCTCTGTAACACACATTGCCTCTCTCTATGCAACACACATTGCTGCTCTCTGTGTAACACACATTGCTGCTCTCTCTGTAACACACATTGCTTCTCTCTCTGGAACAGACATTGCTGCTCTCTCTGGAACACACATTGCTGCTCTCTCTGTAACACACATTGCTGCTCCCTCTGTAACATACATTGCTGCTCTCTGTGCAACACACATTGCTGCTCTCTCTGTAACACACATTGCTGCTCTCTCTGTAACACACATTGCTGCTCTCTGTGTCACACACATTGCTGCTCTCTCTGTAACATATATTGCTGCTCTCTCTGTAACACACATTGCTGCTCTCTGTGTAACACACATTGCTGCTCTTTCTGTAACACACATTGCAGCTCTCTGTGTAACACACATTGCTGCTCTCTCTGTAACACACATTGCTGCTCTCTCTGGAACACACATTGCTGCTCTCTCTGGAACACACATTGCTGCTCTCTCTGTAACACACATTGCTGCTCTCTCTGTAACACACATTGCTGCTCTCTCTGTAACACACATTGCTTCTCTCTCTGGAACAGACATTGCTGCTCTCTCTGGAACACACATTGCTGCTCTCTCTGTAACACACATTGCTGCTCTCTGTGTAACACACATTGCTGCTCTCTCTGTAACACACATTGCTGCTCTCTCTGTAACACACATGGCTGCTCTCTCTGTAACACACATTGCTTCTCACTCTGTAACACACATTGCTGCTCTCTCTGTAACACACATTGCTGCTCTCTCTGGAACACACATTGCTGTTCTCTCTGTCACACACATTGCTGCTCTCTCTGTAACACACATTGCTGCTCTCTCTGTAACACACGTTGCTGCTCTCTTCGTAACACACATTGCTGCTCTCTCTGTAACACACATTGCTGCTCTCTTCGTAACACACATTGCTGCTCTCTCTGGAACGCACATTGCTGCTCTCTCTGGAGCACACATTGCTGCTCTCTGTGTAACACACATTGCTGCTCTCTCTGTAACACACATTGCTGCTCTCTTCGTAACACACATTGCTGCTCTCTCTGTAACAAACATTGCTGCTCTCTCTGTAACACACATTGCTGCTCTCTCTGTAACACACATTGCTGCTCTCTCTGTAACACACATTGCTGCTCTCTGTGTAACACACATTGCTGCTCTCTCTGGAACGCACATTGCTGCTCTCTCTGGAGCACACATTGCTGCTCGCTGTGCAACACCCATTGCTGCTCTCTCTGTAACACAAATTGCTGCTCTCTGTGTAACACACATTGCTGCTCTCTCTGTAACATACATTGCTGCTCTCTCTGTAACACACATTGCTGCTCTCTGTGTAACACACATTGCTGCTGTCTCTGTAACACACATTGCTGCTCTCTGTGTAACACACATTGCTGCTCTCTCTGTAACACACATTGCCTCTCTCTATGCAACACACATTGCTGCTCTCTGTGTAACACACATTGCTGCTCTCTCTGTAACACACATTGCTTCTCTCTCTGGAACAGACATTGCTGCTCTCTCTGGAACACACATTGCTGCTCTCTCTGTAACACACATTGCTGCTCCCTCTGTAACATACATTGCTGCTCTCTGTGCAACACACATTGCTGCTCTCTCTGTAACACACATTGCTGCTCTCTCTGTAACACACATTGCTGCTCTCTGTGTCACACACATTGCTGCTCTCTCTGTAACATACATTGCTGCTCTCTCTGTAACACACATTGCTGCTCTCTGTGTAACACACATTGCTGCTCTTTCTGTAACACACATTGCAGCTCTCTGTGTAACACACATTGCTGCTCTCTCTGTAACACACATTGCTGCTCTCTCTGGAACACACATTGCTGCTCTCTCTGGAACACACATTGCTGCTCTCTCTGTAACACACATTGCTGCTCTCTCTGTAACACACATTGCTGCTCTCTCTGTAACACACATTGCTTCTCTCTCTGGAACAGACATTGCTGCTCTCTCTGGAACACACATTGCTGCTCTCTCTGTAACACACATTGCTGCTCTCTGTGTAACACACATTGCTGCTCTCTCTGTAACACACATTGCTGCTCTCTCTGTAACACACATGGCTGCTCTCTCTGTAACACACATTGCTTCTCACTCTGTAACACACATTGCTGCTCTCTCTGTAACACACATTGCTGCTCTCTCTGGAACACACATTGCTGTTCTCTCTGTCACACACATTGCTGCTCTCTCTGTAACACACATTGCTGCTCTCTCTGTAACACACGTTGCTGCTCTCTTCGTAACACACATTGCTGCTCTCTCTGTAACACACATTGCTGCTCTCTTCGTAACACACATTGCTGCTCTCTCTGGAACGCACATTGCTGCTCTCTCTGGAGCACACATTGCTGCTCTCTGTGTAACACACATTGCTGCTCTCTCTGTAACACACATTGCTGCTCTCTTCGTAACACACATTGCTGCTCTCTCTGTAACAAACATTGCTGCTCTCTCTGTAACACACATTGCTGCTCTCTCTGTAACACACATTGCTGCTCTCTCTGTAACACACATTGCTGCTCTCTGTGTAACACACGTTGCTGCTCTCTCTGTAACACACATTGCTGCTCTCTCTGTAACACACATTGCTCCTCTCTGTGTAACACACATTGCTGCTCTCTGTGTAACACACATTGCTGCTCCCTCTGTAACACACATTGCTGCTCTCTGTGCAACACACATTGCTGCTCTCTCTGTAACACACATTGCTGCTCTCTCTGTAACATACGTTGCTGCTCTCTGTGCAACACACATTGCTGCTCTCTCTGAAACACAAATTGCTGCTCTCTCTGTAACACACATTGCTGCTCTCTGTGTAACACACATTGCTGCTCTCTCTGTAACACACATTGCTGCTCTCTGTGTAACACACATTGCTGCTCTCTCTGTAACACACATTGCTGCTCTCTCTGGAACACACATTGCTGCTCTCTCTGTAACACACATTGCTGCTCTCTGTGTAACACACATTGCTGCTCTCTGTGCAACACACATTGCTGCTCTCTGTGTAACACACATTGCTGCTCTCTCTGTAACACACATTGCTTCTCTCTCTGGAACACACATTGCTGCTCTCTGTGTAACACACATTGCTGCTCTCTCTGTAACACACATTGCTGCTCTCTGTGTAACACACATTGCTGCTCTCTGTGCAACACACATTGCTGCTCTCTGTGTAACACACATTGCTGCTCTCTCTGTAACACACATTGCTGCTCTCTCTGGAACACACATTGCTGCTCTCTCTGTAACACACATTGCTGCTCTCTCTGTAACATACATTGCTGCTCTCTGTGCAACACACATTGCTGCTCTCTCTGTAACACACATTGCTGCTCTCTCTGTAACACACATCGCTGCTCTCTGTGTAACACACATTGCTGCTCTCTCTGTAACATACATTGCTGCTCTCTCTGTAACACACATTGCTGCTCTCTGTGTAACACACATTGCTGCTCTCTCTGTAACACACATTGCTGCTCTCTCTGTAACACACATTGCTGCTCTCTCTGTAACACACATTGCTGCTCTCTCTGTAACACACATTGCTGCTCTCTGTGTAACACACATTGCTGCTCTCTGTGTAACACACATTGCTGCTCTCTCTGTAACACACATTGCTGCTCTCTCTGTAACACACATTGCTGCTCTCTCTGTAACACACATTGCTGCTCTCTCTGTAACACACATTGCTGCTCTCTTCGTAACACACATTGCTGCTCTCTCTGGAACACACATTGCTGCTCTCTCTGTAACACACATTGCTGCTCTCTGTGTAACAAACATTGCTGCTCTCTCTGTAACACACATTGCTGCTCTCTCTGTAACACACATTGCTGCTCTCTGTGTAACACACATTACTGCTCTCTCTGCAACACACATTGCTGCTCTCTCTGTAACACACATTGCTGCTCTCTCTGTATCACACATTGCTGCTCTCTGCGTAACACACATTGCTGCTCTCTGTGTAATACACATTGCTGCTCTCTCTGGAACACACATCGCTGCTCTCTCTATAACACACATTGCTCCTCTCTTTGTATCACACATTGCTGCTCCACCTGTATCACACATTGCTGCTCTCTCTGGAACAAACATCGCTGCTCTCTCTATAACACACATTGCTGCTCTCTCTGTAACACACATTACTGCTCTCTGTGTAACACACATTGCTGCTCTCTGTGGAACACACATTGCTGCTCTCTCTGTAACACACATTGCTGCTCTCTGTGTAACACACATTTCTGCTCTCTGTGTAACACACATTGCTGCTCTCTCTGTAACACACATTGCTGCTCTCTCTGTAACACACATTGCTGCTCTCTGTGTAACACACATTGCTGCTGTCTCTGTAACACACATTGCTGCTCTCTCTGTAACACACATTGCTGCTCTCTCTGGAACACACATTGCTGCTCTCTGTGTAACACACATTGCTGCTCTCTCTGTAACACACATTGCTGCTCTCTGTGTAACACACATTGCTGCTCTCTTCGTAACACACATTGCTGCTCTCTCTGTAACACAGATTGCTGCTCTCTTCGTAACACACATTGCTGCTGTCTCTGTAACACACATTGCTGCTCTCTGTAACACACATTGCTGCTCGCTGTGTAACACACATTGCTGCTCTCTGTGTAACACACATTGCTGCTCTCTGTAACACACATTGCTGCTCTCTGTAACGCACATTGCTGCTCTCTCTGTTACAAACATTGCTGCTCTCTGTGTAACACACATTACTGCTCTCTCTGCAACACACATTGCTGCTCTCTCTGTAACACACATTGCTGCACTCTCTGTATCACACGTTGCTGCTCTCTGTGTAACACACATTGCTGCTCTCTGTGTAATACACATTGCTGCTCTCTCTGGAACACACATCGCTGCTCTCTCTGTAGCACACATTGCTGCTCTCTCTGTAACACACCTTGCTGCTCTCTCTGTAACACACCTTGCTGCTCTCTGTATAACACACGTTGCTGCTGTCTCTGTAACACACATTGCTGCTCTCTGTAACACACATTGCTGCTCTCTGTGGAACACACATTGCTGCTCTCTCTGTAACACACATTGCTGCTCTCTGTATAACACACATTGCTGCTCTCTCTGGAACACACATTGCTGCTCTCTCTGTAACACACATTGCTGCTCTCTGTGTAACACACATTGCTGCTCTCTCTGTAACACACATTGCTGCTCTCTCTGTAACACACATTGCTGCTCTCTCCGTAACACACATTGCTGCTCTCTCTGGAACATACATTGCTGCCCTCTCTGTAACACACATTGCTGCTCTCTCTGTAACACACCTTGCTGCTCTCTCTGTAACACACAGTGCTGCTCTCTTCGTAACACACATTGCTGCTGTCTCTGTAACACACATTGCTGCTCTCTGTAACACACATTGCTGCTCTCTGTGTAACACACATTGCTGCTCTCTCTGTAACACACATTGCTGCTCTCTGTAACACACATTGCTGCGCTCTCTGTAACACACCTTGCTGCTCTCTTCGTAACACACCTTGCTGCTGTCTCTGCAGCACACATTGCTGCTCTCTCTGTAACACACATTGCTGCTCTCTCTGTAACACACATTGCTGCTCTCTGTGTAACATACATTGCTGCTCTCTCTGTAACACACATTGCTGCTCTCTGTGTAACACACATTGCTGCTCTCTCTGTAACACACATTGCTGCTCTCTGTGTAACACACATTGCTGCTCTCTCTGGAACACACATTGCTGCTCTCTCTGGAACACACATTGCTGCTCTCTGTGTAACACACATTGCTGCTCTCTCTGTAACACACATTGCTGCTCTCTGTGTAACACACATTGCTGCTCTCTGTGTAACACACATTGCTGCTCTGTGTGTAACACACATTGCTGCTCTCTCTGTAACACACATTGCTGCTCTCTGTGTAACACACATTGCTGCTCTCTGTGTAACACACATTGCTGCTCTCTGTGTAACACACATTGCTCCTCTCTCTGGAACACACATTGCTGCTCTCTCTGGAACACACATTGCTGCTATCTCTGTAACACCCATTGCTGCTCTCTCTGTAACACACATTGCTGCTCTCTCTGTATCACACATTGCTGCTCTCTCTGTAACACACATTGCTGCTCTCTCTGGAACACACATTGCTGCTCTCTCTGGAACACACATTGCTGCTCTCTCCGTAACACACATTGCTGCTCTCTCTGGAACATACATTGCTGCTCTCTCTGTATCACACATTGCTGCTCTCTCTGGAACACACATTGCTGCTCTCTCTGGAACACACATTGCTGCTCTCTCTGTAACACCCATTGCTGCTCTCTCTGTAACACACATTGCTGCTCTCTCTGTATCACACATTGCTGCCCTCTCTGTATCACACATTGCTGCTCTCTCTGTAACACACATTGCTGCTCTCTCTGGAACACACATTGCTGCTCTCTGTAACACACATTGCTGCTCACTCTGTAACACACATTGCTGCTCTCTCTGGAACACACATTGCTGCTCTCTCCATAACACACATTGCTGCTCTCTCTGGAACACACATTGCTGCTCTCTCTGTATCACACATTGCTGCTCTCTCTGGAACACACATTGCTGCTCTCTCTGTAACACACATTGCTGCTCTCTCTGTATCACACATTGCTGCTCTCTCTGGAACACACATTGCTGCTCTTGAACTTCAATCCAAACACCCAGTAAGCACTTAATTCTCTCCATCACGAGTGCGCCGATATTCTATCCTTGTGGCTGTTATAGGAGGTACACTCTGACCAGTGATCTTTCACTTATAAGTCGCAGAGTCCATTCAGCCAGATTGATGGTATTAGCAATATCGTTCACATGACCACCTTGCACGCACTGCTTAAGCACATTAAGCTTACCGTCCAGATGAATGGCCTACCCCTTTGCAGGCCTTGGTGTTGAGGGAGCCTGTCATTGAGACAGGATTAGGTTTGATTTCGGTATACACGCAATATTTAGATACAGCCCCATGCTGGCTGCTTTCCTGAGGCAGCGGGAAGTGCTGCACATTCTATTGTACATTCTATTTCTAGAGAATCACAGAATCCTTCTGGTGCAGATAGAGCCCATTCGGTCGATTGAGTCGGCACCAAATCTCTGTCAGCGCATCTTATGCAGTCACACCGAGATGAGGAGGAATGTTTTCAGCCAGAGGGTGGTGAATCTGTGGACTTCATTGCCACAGAAGGCTGTGGAGGCCACAGCATTGGGAGTATTTAAGACAGAAATAGATAAGTTCGTGATTGGTAAGGGGATCAAAGATTATGGGGAAGAGGCGGGAGGTTGGGGTTGAGAAACTTATCATAGAATACCTACCGTGCAGAGGAAGACCATTTGCTCCATCGAGCCTGCACCGACAACAATCCCACCCAGGCCCTATCCCTGTAACCCCACATTTTCTCCCCTACTAATCCCCCTGACATCCCCCTAACACTAAGGAGTAATTTAGCATGGCCAATCAACCTAACCCGCACATCTTTGTAGTGTGGGAGGATACCGGAGCACCCGGAAGAAACCCACACAGACATGGGGAGAATGTGCAAATTCCACACAGACAATGACCCGAACCGGGAATCGAACCTGGGTCCCTGGCACTATGAGGTAGCAGTGCTAACCACTGTGCCACCGTGCCGCCCCTACCAGCCATGATCGAATGATGGAGCAGACTTGATGGGCCTAATTCTGCTCCTATATCTTGTGGTCTTGTGGGGTCTGGATGGTACTGTTGTCGGTGTGGGCTCGATGGACTGAATGGTCTCCTTCTGCACTGTCGGGATTCTATTCTATGAGTTTAAACTCAACCACATTGCTGCAGATCTGGAGTCACTTGTAGGCCGGGCTAGGTAAGGAGGCAGGGAAAGGAGAGGGTGCAGAATGTAGTGTTACAGTCATAGCTTGGGAGATGGATGGTATTTGAAGCAGTGAGCAATGTTTGATTGCACTGTGTCTTGTTTCTGCACCCTGCAGTTTAGATCCGGTGAGCTCTGGGGATTATTATTGCTCTTGGCAGTGAGTATGATGTTGAGTCTGGTGCTTGGTACTTGCGATTATATCCGACACTGAACACTTCCCGGCTATGGCTAAATCACCAAGTTTATCGAGCAGCGCGAGGGAGCCGATTACGATGGGGTATAAGTCACACTGATACTGAATTAGCTGCTGACTGATTCACAAATCACTGCTGGAGTGAACAGTGTCCCTTATGTAAGAATGTGTCTTTGTTGGTATAAAAAGCACAAGAGATCCAGCACTTGCCTCCAAATTGCTTAAATATGGAGACGAAAATCTCAGTCGTAACAAAATGATTAAACTGTTTGGAGTCTCAGTGAACATTTCGCAAAGACTGAGACAAAGTTCAACCAATTCTGTGACAATGGAATGTGGATCATGAATTGTGTGATATTCACAAGGCGATATCAGAGTATGTCAGTGTTTACTCCCATCGGCGCAATTCACTGCGATAACCTTTGATAATCAGCACTGGTGAAGCACAGATCAGAAGTCTTCTTACTGTGCTTACCCCAGTCCAACGCTGGCATCCCCACATCGAAGCACAGATACAGTCACACGACACCACACGCTATGTGTCCACGCTATAGGCACATTATAGCTGCCTCCAGAAGCTTCACAGATGTAGGGTGGGATTTTCCGGCCGCACTCGCCCCAAAACCGGAAATTCCCACCCGAGGGCATGCTCCACTCCCCGTCCGCTACGATTCCTGTGGCACGTGGGATGGGAAAACTACCCCCCCCCCCTCAAACTTCAGCCAATTCGATTCACTCCATGTGATATCAAGAAAGGGCTGAAGGCAGTGGATGCTGCAAAGGCTATTGGCCCTGACAATATTCCAGTCCTGAAGACTAGTGCTCCAGAACTTGCCTCGCCCCTTGCCAAACTGTTACAGTACGTTGACAACACTGGCATCTACCCAGCAGTGTGAAAATTGCCCAGGTATGTCCTGAACACAAATCCAACCCAGCCAATTCCCACCCAGTCTACTCTCGATCATCAGTAAAGTGATGGAAGGGCCAGTGCTATCAATCAGCACCTGCTCAGCAATAACCTGTTCAGTGATGCCCAGTTTGGGTTTCGCAGAGTCACTCAGCTCCTGACCTCATTACAGCCTTGGGTCAAACACGGACAAAGGAGCTGATCTCCAAAGACGAGGTGAGAGTGACAGCCTTTGACATCAAGACAATGCATTGGGCAAGCCCGTACTAGAGTCCATACTGAAGGCCTTGCCTGAAACTCCAAGAGTCTTTATCTGGTTTTCTCAAGAGTGAGAGAATGAAGTACATTACAGTCGAATAGCTGTATTTTTCACCCTAACAATCAATGACCTTCCTTCCATTGTAAGGTCAGTAGTGGGGATGTTCGCTGATAGCACAATGTTCAGCAACAGTCATAGCTCCTCAGATACTGAAACAGTCCATGTCCAAAGGCAGCAAGATCTGGGCAATATCCAGGGTTGGGCTGGCAAGTAACATTCGTGCCACACAAGGGCCAGGCAATGACCATCACCAACAAAAGAGAATCCAACCATCGCTCCTTGATATTCAATGGAATTACCATCACTGAATCCCCCACTATTAACATCCTGGGAGTTACCATTGACCAGAAACTGACTGAAGGAATGGTGATGTATTTCCAAGTCAGGATGGTGAGTGGCTTGAAGGGGAACTTGCAGGTGGTGATGTTCCCATGTATCTGCTGCCCTTGTGCTTCCAAATGGGAGCAGTCATAGGTTTGCAAAGTGCTGTCTAAGGAGTCTTGATGAGTTGCTGCAGTGCATCTTATAGATGGTGAACACTGCTTGCACAGTGCATCAGTGATGGAGGTGTCAATGTTTGTGGTTGTGGTGCCAATCAAGCAGGCTGCGTTGTCCTGGATGAGTGCAGCTCCAACAACACTCAAGAACTGGACTAACCATTTGGATACTGTGGATATCACAGCAGGACGGAGACTAGGAATACTGCGGTGAGTAACTCACCCCCTGACTCCACAAAGCCTATCCACCATCTACAAGGCACAAGTCAGGAGTGTGATGGAATATTCCCCACTTGCCTGGATGGGTGCAGCTCCAACAACACTCAAGAAGCTTGACACCATCCAGGACAAAGCAGCCCGCTTGATTGGCAACACATCCACAAACATTGACACCTCCATCACTGATGCACTGTGTAAGCAGGGTGCCATGATGTGGAGATGCCGGTGTTGGACTGGGGTAAGCACAGTAAGAAGTCTCACAACACCAGGTTAAAGTCCAACAGGTTTATTTGGTAGCACTAGCTTTCGGAGTGTCACTCCTTCTTCAGGTGAGTGAAGAGTCACTTTTCACTCACCTGAAGAAGGAGCGACACTCCAAAAGCTTGTGCTACCAAATAAACCTGTTGGACTTTAACCTGGTGTTGTGAGACTTCTTACGAAGCAGTGTGCACTACCTGCAAGATGCACTGCAGCAACTCATCAAGACTTCTTAGACAGCACCTTGCCAACCTATGACTGCTTCCATTTAGAAGGCCAAGGGCAGCAGATACATGGGAACACCCCACCTGCAAGTTCCCCTCCAAGCCACTCAACATCCTGACTTGGAAATTTATCACCGTTCCTTCAGTGTCGCTGGGTCAAATTCCTAGAACTCCCTCTGTAATAGCACTGTGGGCACCCCTACACCACATGGACTGTTCAAGAAAGCAGCTCACCACCACCTTCTGATGAGCAATTAGGGATGCACAATAAATGCTGGCCTAGGCAGCGATGCCCACATCCCACAAACAAATAAAAAATATATATTTGAACTTTTGGATTATATTACAGGCACATTCCACCACAATCCAGATATTGATTGCACTATCATTGTCTGTATCACTGGGAAATAGATTGAGCGGATATAGCACAGGAAATAGTCTCTTTATTTACAATAATACACAGCTGTAAACCCCGAATCCTCCTGTTTCCTTGTGCATCTCATAGAAACTGATCCCCAATGATCCTAGAATCATAGAATTCTACAGTGCAGAAGGAGGCCATTCAGCCCATCGACTCTGCACCGACCACAATCCCACCCAGGCCCTATCTCCATAACCCCATGCATTTATCCCAGTTAGTTCCCCTCACACTAAGGGGCAATTTAGCATGGCCAATCCACCTAATCCGCACATCTGTGGGAAGAAACTGGAGCACCCGGAGGAAACCCACACAGACACGGGCAGAACGTGCAGACTCCGCACAGATAGTGACCCAAGCCGGGAATTGAACCCGGGTCCCTGGCGCTGTGAGGCAGCAGTGTTAACCACTGTGCCACCATGCCTTCTCTCTCCGTGTGAAAGCTGTAATACAGGCTACCCTGACAGGAGAACCGGTGATTGTTTTGGGGCTGCTTTTCCCACAACACTCTTTAAGGCTCGGGCTGGTTATGTGACGTACTGTTAAGGCCATTGTTCAGGCTGAGACCTACACGTCTGGGATAAAAGCAAGTCCCCATCCTTCATCACTTCCTTACAATCAATAGGAATTACTTCCAGCCCATGGACAGGAGGCGGGATAGGATAGGGTGAGCTGGGGACAGACGGGGGAACTCATGGAAAATTATAAAAGGGTTAGACAGGGCAGATTCGGAAAGAATGTTCCCGATGGTGGGGGAGATCAGAACGAGGGGGGATAGTTTGACGATAAGGGGTAAACCTTTAAGGACTGAGGTGAGGCGAAATGTCTTCACCCAGAGGGTGGTGAATCTGTGGAATTCACTGCCACAGAAAGTAGTTGAGGCCAAAACATTGTCTGACTTCAGTTTTTAAGTTTATTTATTTGTGTCACAAGTAGGCTTACATTAACACTGCAATGAAGTTACGGTGAAAATCCCCTAGTCACCACACTCCGACGCCTGTCCACAGACACTGAGGGAGAACTTAGCATGGCCAATGCACCTAACCAGCACGTCTTTCGGACGGTGGGAGGACACCGGAGCACCTGGAGAAAACCCATGCAGACACGGGGAGAATGTGCAAACATCACACAGACAGTGACCCAAGCTGGGAATTGAATCCACGTCCCTGGCGCTGTGAGGCAGCAGTGCTAACCACTGTACCACCGTGCCAATTCCAAGGAGAAATTAGATAAAGCTCTTGGGGCTAAAGGGATCAAGGGATAGTCGGGGGGGGGGGGGGGGGCGGGGGGGAGGAGGGATATTGAATTCGATGATCAGCCAAGATCAAAATGAATGTGGAGCAGGCTCGAAGGGCCGAATGGCCTACTCCTGCTTCCAGTTTCTATGTTTCCCAGCTCTGAAATACCCTCCCTACACCCCTCCTGTATGTTTTTAAAAATCTACCATTTTGACTAAACTTTCGGTCACCTGGCTGAAACATGTCTTTGTGTGGTTTGGTGTCATGCTTTGTTTTGTAATGCTTTTGTGAAGAGTCTCGGGACATTAATTACATGGAAGGTGCTATCTGAGTTGTTAAGTTGTTGTTGGTACAAAATCGGTTCCCTTCCAACGGTTTAGTTGCATGTTCACAGCTTCCTCAGGAATGCTCATTCTGCTTGGATGTATTCCTGGAGTTTTCCAGGCTCCAACTAACCCATCCCCAATGCTCCCGCTATTACAAGATAACACATGCATCCTGGTGAATCTTCTCTGCATTCTGTCCAGTTTATCAATGTCTTTGCTATTACAGGGTGACCAAAACAGTACACAATCCTCCAAGTGCAGTCTCACCAATGACTTACACAACTGTAACATAGGCCGGAATTTTACCGGCGTTCCCGCCCTGGAATTGGAATGGGCGAGGCTCGCAGAACGGAATTCTCCGTTGGCCTCCGGCGGGATTTGACGAGCCTCGCCCGAGCAAGGGCGTAAAATACCGGCCATAATGTCCCAATTCCGATACTCAGTGCCCTGCCTGATGAAGGCCAGGGTGCTAAACGCCTTCTTCATCACCCTGTCTACCTGTGACACGAGGGGGTGAGGCTCAGAGTGAGGGGGTGCAGAGTGCATGAGGCTCAAGGTGAGAAGTGAGGCCCACAGTCGGGGACAACACAGCAGTTGGACGAGGTGGAGTCAGTGGTACCCAATCATGGATGGTAATTTCTGTGGATGGGATGGGAGCGGACTGAGGAATTGTCGACTGAGAGAAAGGTGGGGTTAGAAAGGAAACAGCTGACTGGATACCAACACTTTGAGAAGCTCGTGAGGAAAGGAGAGCAGGGTTTATAGGATTAAAGTGTTGGATTCCATCCAGCTGAGATATTTGACTTCTACCATTAGCAGTTATCATTCTGCAGCAGAACATCAAAGGAAACAGAAATTGTTTGAAGAGATTCCACAAGGTCAGCGTAACATCTCAACAATGTTTTATATTAAACTGGCCGTGTTACATTCAATGCTGTCCTTCCTGTGTTTCTGTAACTGTCATCATGTGAATGCTATCACCATCTCCATCTCTTAACCCCTGCTGCCCTTCGAACCCCACCACTCCCTTTGCTTGTCCCATTGTTCACTGATACCACATTTCTGTTTTAGAAACACAGAAACGTAGAAGCTCGAAGCAGGAGGAGGCCATTCGGCCCTTAGAGCCTGCTCCGCCATTCATTTTGATCATGGCTGATCATCAAATTCAATAGCCTCATCCCTCCTTCCCCTCATTTCCCTTTGATCCCTTAGCCCCAAGAACTATATCTAATTTCTTCTTGAAATCACACAATGTTTTGGCCTCAACTACTTTCTGTGGTAGTGAATTCCACACATTCACCACCCTCTGGGTGAAGAAATCTCTCCTCACCTCAGTCCTAAAATATTTACTTCAGGTGAGGCCACACCTGGAGTATTGTGTGCAGATTTGCTGTCCTTATCTGAGGAAGAATGTCCTTGCTATAGAGGGAGTGCAGCGAAGGTTAACCACGCTGATTCCTGGGATAGATTCCTGACAACTGGTTTAGCCCATTGGCTGCCACATCTGGCAGGACCACAAAATCCCTGTCCTCCCTTAAAAATGTTCCAGGATCACCCTGGAATGCCAAGAGAATGGCCTCTTCTTTCCTCCACTGCAAACCCTCTTACACTCCTGCAAACCACGCGCTGTCTGCCCCTGGCATCTCCGCATCCAGCTCAGTGCTTCATTTTGCTGTATAATGCTCCTGTGGAGACTCTCGGGACTTCTGTTACCGCAAAGGCGTCACGTCAATATAAGTTGTTGTTGGCTCTCGACTGTGACCTCCATTTGCAGCATCCATTTTGGACGTGGTGACCGGAACTGTACACAGTGCTCCGTGTGGTCAAACCAACATCAATAGGGTATTGCTTCAATAATGAACTTGGAACATATCGAAAGAGTTGAGTTGCTTCACTGACTGTCACTAAAGATTGTCACAATAACTTCCATTTATTCTCAACTAGCTTCCCGCAATACATTTAATATTTAGCATTGTTGCTTTCCATTTAAACAATGGGCCATTTGTGGAATTTTATATTCCCAGGTGTGGCAATTTGCATAGTTCCACATTGAATTTGATAGCTATACTTTGTTAAGTGTGTTTAAATTTCCCTGTGGTTTATCCTGTCTAACATTGCCGCTTAGCACATTCATTAGCTTTGTCTCACGTAAGCTCCATTTGGGTGTTCTCGCTTCAGACCATTTTATAAAGTTATTAACCTTTTATAAAATGATGTATAACGATTTTATTAAAGCTATTATGGGTGGCACGGTGGCAAAGTGGTTAGCACTGCTGCCTCACAGCGCCAGGACCTGGGTTCGATTCCTGGCTTGGGTCACTGTCTGTGTGGAGTTTGCACATTCTCCCTGTGTCTGCATGGGTTTCCTCCGGGTGCTCCAGTTTCCTCCCACAATCTGAAAGACATGCTGGTTAGCTGCATTGAACCGAACAGGCGCCGAACTGTGGCAACTAGGGGAATTTCACAGTAACTTCATTACAGTGTTAATGTAAGCCTTACTTGTGACTAATAAATAAACTTTTACTTAAATACTACTTGAGGCTTCCATTTATACCATGTTAGGTGTTTACTGTTGACACTTTTGTGTGCTGCCTCTTAAAATGAACGGGATAAAGTGGAAATGGTAGAGAGCTTCAGGTTTCTAGGTGTCCAGATCACCAACAATCTGTCCTGGTCCCTCCATGCTGACAGTATTGTTAAGAGTACCTCTACTTTCTCAGGAGGCGAAGGAAATTCAGTATGTCAGCTACGACTCTCACCAACTTTTACAGGTACACCATAGAAAGCATCCTTTCTGGTTGTATCGCAGCTTGGTATGGCTCCTGCCCTGAGCAAGACCGCAAGAAACTACAAAGTGAACATAGCCCAGTCCATCACGTAAACCAGCCTCCCACCCATCGACTCTGCACAGTGACAAAGTGATTAGCACTGCTGCCTCACAGCGCCAGGGACCCGACTTCGATTCCCGGCTTGGGTCACTGTCTGTGCAGAATCTGCACATTCTCCCTGTGTCTGCGTGCGTTTCCTCCGGGTGCTCCAGTTTCCCCCCACAGTCTGAAAGACGTGCTGGTTAGGTGCATTGACCATGCTAAATTCCGAACAGGCGCCAGAGTGTGGCGACTAGGGGACTTTCACAGTAACTTCATTGCAGTGTTAATGTAACCCTACTTGTGACTAATAAATATAAACTTTAAAAACTGTCTATACTTCCTGCTGCCTCGGAAAAGTAACCAGCATAATCAAGGACCCCATGCACCCCGGACATAATCTCTTCCACTTTCTTCCATCGGGAAAAAGATACAAAGGTCTCAGGTCACGTACCAACCGACTCAAGAACAGCTTCTTCCCTGCTGCGGTCAGACTTTTGAATGGACCTACCTTATATTAAACTGATCTTTCGCTCTAACTATAACTGTAACACTACACTCTGCACCCTCTCCTTTCCTTCTCCCCTATGTATTCTGTGAATGGTATGTTTTGTCGGTATAGTGTGCAAGAAACAACACTTTTCACTGTATCCCAATACACGTGACAATAATAAATCAAATCAAACCAAATGAAAATAGTGCAATAATTGTGGGCATATGAGCTTTGCTTCATGAGGGACTGGCATGGTGGCACAGTGGTTGACACTGCTGCCTCACAGCAACAGAGACCTGGGTTCGATTCCCAGCTTGGGTCATTGTCTGTGTGGAGTCTGCAAGCTATCCCCGTGTCTGCGTGGGTTTCCTCCAGGTGCTCCGGTTTCCTCCCACAGTCCAAAGATATGCGGGTTGGGTGGACTGGCCATGCTAAATTGCCCCTTAGTGTCAGGGGGACTCGCTAGGGTAAGTGTATGGGATTAAGGGGATAGGGCCTGGTGGGATTGTGGTCGGTGCAGACTCAATGGGCCGAATGGCCTCCTCCTGCACTGTAGGATTCTACAATTCTAGGTTTCAGTCCAGGCACCAGAATCCTCCACCTGAATTTGATCTTTGCTACTGCCTGGTTTTAACCATAATGACAAAGGTACCAACGCAATGGATGTTAGGACTGGAGATGGCCCAGTGACAAATAGCCAGAGGCAGGAATCCAAGCAGCACTCTTTCCTGTTGAGTGCCGTCAGGTAGTTGTGTGCCAAACCTCCAGCAGCATTCTCATTACCCAGTCCTTAATTGGAATTTGATTTTCTGAGTATCTTTCTGCAGTTTTGGGTTGGGACCCTATGGATTACATACTTCGTTTTAATGATGCTCCCTCCTCTCTCCAAGGAATTCCCATTATGGCTTGTTGTTGGTGTCACACCCTGTGAAAGCACAGATTCCAGCTCGACTGTGCTTTAAAAGACGCTGCTGTATGTGTGTGAAAATACACAGCGCCCTCGCAACCCTGAGATGTGAAAGAACCTTGTGCTCCCGTTGTGTTCACTAAGTACTGCAGTGTGCTGGGGTCGCAGGGTTAATCACACTCACTCCCCATCCATTCCCACTATGTCAACAAGCTGTCTGTCAAAGGACCCCATTCGGCGCAGTGGCTGAGGTGACCACTAGGGGCGGAACAGAGGCAAGCACAGAGAAGCTTGGTGAGATCACAACTCACTCCAAAACTCATTCACTTCTCCAGAGTTAGAATTGGGCCTAAAGAGAGGGGGACATGGAGGGTGAGGAAGAAAAAGAGGGAAACAGGAGAGAGAGAGAGAGGAAAAGAGAGGAGAGGAAGAGAGTAAAAATCAGTCAGGATGAAGAAAGAAAGACTTCCTTTTTTCCAGCCCCTTCCATAACTTCAGGAAATTCACAAGTGAAGTATGCTAACAGTGGTGATATAGGAAAGGTCACAGTCAGACAACAAGCTCAGAACTGGAATGGGATAATGTACAGATAATTTGTTTTACTGATGTTGATTGAGGGAAAATTCAGAACATCAGGGAGAACTAGCCTTCACTTCACTCAAACAGTGGCGTTGGAATATTTTACATCCACTTGAGAGGGCAGGCAGTTCCCTATTTAATATTTACGACAAAAAGACTGCACTTCCAATCATGCAGCACTCCCTCACACTCCCCCGACAGTGCGGCACTCCCTCACACTCCCCCGACAGTGCAGCACTCCCTCAGTACTGACCCTCTGACAGTGTAGCACTCCCTCAGTGCTGACCCTCTGACAGTGCGGCACTTCCTCAGTACTGACCCTCTGACAGTGCAGCACACCCTCAATACTGACCCTCTGACAGTGCAGCGCTCCCTCAGTACTGACCCTCTGACAGTGCGACATTCCCTCAGTACTGACCCTCTGACAGTGCAGCGCTCCCTCAGTACTGACCCTCTGACAGTGCGACATTCCCTCAGTACTGACCCTCTGACAGTGCAGCACTCCCTCAGCACTGACCCTCTGACAGTGCAGCACTCCCTCAGCACTGACCCTCTGACAGTGTGGCACTCCCTCAGTACTGACCCTCTGACAGTGCAGCACTCCCTCAGCACTGACCCTCTGAGAGTGCAGCACTCCCTCAGCACTGACCCTCTGACAGTGCAGCACTCCCTCAGTACTGACCCTCTGAGAGTGCAGCACTCCTTCAGTACTGACCCTCTGACAGTGTGGCACTTCCTCAGCACTGACCCTCTGACAGTGCAGCACTCCCTCAGTACTGACCCTCTGACAGTGCAGCCCTCCCTCAATACTGACCCTCTGACAGTGCAGCACTCCCTCAGTACTGACCCTCTGACAGTGCAGCCCTCCCTCAATACTGACCCTCTGACAGTGCAGCACTCCCTCAGTACTGACCCTCTGACAGTGCAGCCCTCCCTCAATACTGACCCTCTGACAGTGCAGTACTCCCTCAGTATTGCTTTACATTGCAATACATTTACATACCTGGGTTTACACTGGATCAAAGTTAAACACCCAGATTTGCACTGGGCTGTGGTGAAATATCTGGTGAAACACTGGCTCATGGCTAAATATCCTGGGTCAAAATTGAATTTTTAACTGGTGCATCCAGATTATAAGCTGCCCCAAACTCCAGGGTAACAAGCTATTAACTACAAACTAGAATATATATTCCCTTTCTCGAAAGGCTGCTAAAGATACCCAGTCATAAAAATGATCAGCAAGTGCAGCTGGCTGCAAAGTGAGCGCTGAATAACTTGGAGAATAATGGACGGGTCTGTCAAAGAACTCTGGCTAATCCAGCGCTATTTCTCAAATTGCCAACAGTTCAAAAACTGCCTGCAGCATCAGCAGCGAAAAGGGCTAATAACTTCGAACAGGAATAAAACTGAAATAAATTGATGTGGGAAAGGATTTTTGAGCACTTAGCAAAGTGGTTGAAGTCCACTCTTCCCAAGTTAAATACACTCCCAACTATTCTTGGGAATAATTACCGTGAGTTAGGATAGAATTAATCCTCTTCATGGAACCGGGTGTGTGATGGACAGAATGAGAATGATCCCAGGAATAAAATGCTTTACATGTGAGGAGCGTTTGTGGACTCTGGGTCTGTACTTGACAGAGTTTAGAAGGATGAGGGGGGATCTCATTGGAATTTACAGAGCACTGAAAAGCCTGGACAGAGTGGACTGGGGAAGATGTTTCCATTATTAGGACAGACTAGGATCCGAGAGCACAGCCTCAGAATAAAGGGATGAGCCTTTAGAACCGAGATAAGGAGGAGTTTCTTCAGCTAGAGGGTGGCGAATCTGTGGAATTCATCACCACAGAAGGCTGTGGAAGCCAGGACACTGAGTAGACAGAGATAGGCTCTTGATTGTTAAAGGGATCAAAGGTTATGGGGAAAAGGCAGGAGAATGGGGTTGAGAAACTTATCAGCCATGATCGATTGGCGGAACAGACTCGATGGGCCGAATGGCCTAATTCTGCACCTGTATTTATGGTCTTAAGGAACCACTGCTGGTTTAAATCAGCATCCAGCTACAAAGCAGCAGAGCGGCGAAGCTGATTGGCTGCTGGTGTGAAAATCTGCAGCTTTGGCCAAGTCAGCCTTTCCAGAAAGAAGTCCTAAACAAGACACCCTTGGATTTACAAGGGGATACAAATATCCAGTTAGAGGGCAGCAGAGCGGCAAAGCTGATGGGCTGTTAGTGTGAAAATCTGCAGCTTTGGCCAAGCCAATACAACATCTACCGAGAAGCAGAAGATATGCCGTCAAGGAATAGTTAACTGTTGTGTTTGTGTTGTTGGGGAATAATTGTGAAACTGTTGTGTTGTTGGGTAATAGTTGTGAACATTTTGTGTTTGTGCTGTCAGGGGAACTTGTATGTAACTGTTCTGTGTTTTGTTTTATTTTATTCACTGCTGGCAATTTCAACATTTCATCCAAGTTTTGACAAATGTTGGTTATATTAATCCAGTAAGAGTTTTAACAACACCAGGTTAAAGTCCAACAGGTTTATTTGGTAGTAAATACCATTAGCTTTCGGAGCGCTGCTCCTTTGTCAGATGGAGTGGAAATGTGCTCTCAAACAGGGCACAGAGACACAAAATCAAGTTACAGAATACTGATTAGAATGCGAATCCCTACAGCCAGCCAGGTCTTAAAGATATAGACAATGTGAGTGGAGGGAGCAAACCGGGATGTTGAACTGGGATGTTGGATTTATGTCACATTATCAGTAACCCCCACAGCTTACCTCCTGGACTTGTGGGCTGTCCTGTCTGGAGACAATACACATCTCTTTAACCAGTGCTTAATGCTCCCTCCACCCACATTGTCTATATCTTTAAGATCTGGTTGGTTGTAGGGATTCGCATTCTAATCAGTATTCTGTACTTGATTTTGTGTCTCTGTTTGAGAGCAGATATCCACTCCATCTGATGAAGGGGCAGCGCTTCGAAAGCGAGTGGCTTTTGCTACCAAATAAACCTGTTGGACTTTAACCTGGTGTTGTTAAAACTCTTACTGTGTTCACCCCAGTCCAACGCCGGCATCTCCACATCATGACTATATTAATCCATCCAAGCCTATTTTTACATAAAGTCCCTTCTTAATGTGTAGGTTACAATGCCAACTTGTATGAATATAAATGGGACACAAGCTGTGAGAATCAGGTACTGCTGATCCCATTGATGTAAAATTTACTTCATCCCAATGGTAAGTGGGGGAAAATATTTTGCAAAATGTTCTTTACTTTCAGCAGGCAAAAGCACAATGTGGTTTATGTCAGTGGTCTCACCTGAAAGAATAATAAAGATGTGTTCAGTGAGTTATGATATTGTATCATTTCAAGTGATCAATGTAAAGTTTACCAGGGAAGATAACTGTTTCTCCTTTAACAACTAATACTATAGCTGTCTCTTTGGTGAGATGAGAATTCAGTCCACAGCCAATAGTTCATTGGTGAGGAGGACGGTCCAGTGGCAAAGTGCAGAGTCCACTGTACAGGGTTGGATGGATGTGCTGGCCCTGGAGAGGGTCCAGTGGAGGTTCACGAGGATCATCCCAGGAATGAAAGGCTTAACGAATGAAGAACGTTTGAGGATTCTGGATCGGTACTCGATGGAGTTTAGAAGGATGAGGGGGGAATCTTATTGAAACGTACAGAGTACTGAAAGGCCTGGATAGAGTGGACGTGGGGAAGATGTTTCCATTAGTAGGAGAGACTCAGATCGGAGGGCACAGCATCAGATTAAAGGGATGACCCTCTAGAACCGAGATGAGGAAGAATTTCTTCAGCCAGAGGGTGGTGAATCTGTGGAATTCATTGCCACAGAAGGCTGTGGAGACCAGAGCACTGATTGTATTTGAGGCAGAGATAGATAGTTTCTTGATTGGTAAGGGGATCACAAGTTGCAGGGAAAAGGTGGGAGAATGGGGTTGAGAAATTTATCAGCCATGATTGAATGGCAGAGCAGACTTGAGGGCCAAATGGCCTAATTCTGCTCTGATATATTCGGGTCTTACTTATTGGTTGAATCCACTGATTACAGTATGTTTGGTATAACGGGTTTACAGGTGGGATATTCTAATGTATGACACACATTGACCAAATCGTTACATGATGATGCAGTTACTTAAGAGGTCATGTGATGGCAGTGTGGGAGTTCTTCCTGGAGCGTGGGAAGAGTACAGCATGTAATAGTTGCTCAGAGAGCGAATAAAGTATTGTTTGTTACAAGTCCTTAGTTGCCAGTCTTTGTACAACGTAGGCGATGATGTACTGCTGATGTCAGTGAGTCATGTGTTAGGCTCTTGAGAGAGAAGTTGGAATCATGACTAAGAACTATGTGCCTACTCTGTAACCTTTTTTGATGGAGCGCTAATAATCAAGTGGTGAACAGGTAACCTGAGTATGTCCACAATCTAAGAACCAAATCCCCTGTCTAGAGGCCAAGGTAGGAGGATCCATTCCCAGAATGTGTACGCTTATTTTATTAGTGTCACAAGTAGGCTTATGTTAACACAGCAATGAAGCTACTGTGAAAATCCACTAGTTGCCACACTCCAGCGCCTGTTCAGGTACACTGAGGGAGAATTTAGCATGGCCAATCCACCTAACCCGCACATCTTTGGAGTGTGGGAGGAAACCGGAGCACCCGGAAGAAACCCACGCAGACACGGGGTGAACGTGCAGACTCCGCACAGACAGTGACCCGAGCCGGGAATCGAACCCAGGTCCCTGGCGCTGTGAGGCAGCAGTGCTAACCACTGTGCCACCGTGCAGCCCCATTGTGTGGTGGCAGCAATGGAGACAATCAATGTAGGAGACACCTCGGTGTCGAAGAGACCACAGAGTGAAGAAACCTTGGACAGCAGCTCGAGATACTTTGGTGAAAGAAGGAGACAAATTGTAGAGAGATAATGATGACCGTTCTTGGTGAGCAATCTCTGTCCTTGTCCCACCAGGCGTTAAGCATCGAGGGCCTGCAATGTGTTCAGCAGTGCGAGTGATGGAAACAGCATTTTCTTCTGGTACTGAGCGACCTCAGGTCTTCATGAAAAAGAGCCAGACCTTCTATTTAGTTCCTTAAATTCTGCACTAGGTCCAGTAGCGAATGATGATCTCCTAAGGCAGAGCTTGGAGAAGTCCACCGCGGATTCTGATTCCATTATTAAAGTTTTTGACATACTGTAGACCACAGCGAAGTTTAGCGATTGAAGAAGCACGCTTTAGAGTGACTCACAACGACTTGGGGAAGTGATTGAATTATTCCTAACTAACCTGGGTGGCACGGTGACACAGTGGTTAGTACCAAGGACCCGGGTTGAATTCCCAACTTGGGTCACTATCTGTGTGGTGTTTGCACGTTCTCCCCTGGTCTGCATGGATTTCCTTGGGGTGCTCTGGTTTCTTCCAACACTCCAAAGATGTGCGGGTTAGGGAGACTGGCCATGATAAATTGCCCCTTCGTGTCCAAAGATGTGTAGGTTTGATGGGTTAGACATGGTAAATGTGTGGGGTTACAGGGATAGGGCGGGGTAGAGGGCCAGTGTAAGATACTTGATGGGCCAAATGGCCTCCTTATATTTCAACCTATATCACCTGCCTAGTTCTTGCGGGAGGATGAACTAATCTGTGATCGCATAGTCGTGGGTGTCCAAGATGGAAAGTTCTTCGTCTTTTTTAGAGATCAGCCCCATTTGGATCCAGGGGTCCGGTGTGTGAGGCAGATCAAACTTTGACATTTAATCGGGCAATGTTTCATGATGATGCCCAGGCTTATCCTGACTCTGTAGACTGGATAGGCCCATGGGCAGCCGGTCCCTCTATACGTCAAGCACAGCAAAATGTCGGGAAGCACTGCAGTGGCAGCTGTTACGTGTTGGGGCACGGAAACCCAGCATATATGCCAAGACTGCCCCGCAAGGGGCGGGGAACGCTTCCTCTGTGGCAAACTGGACATTGAGTATTTCTGTAAATCCAGCAAATTGAATCATATCCACGGAGCAACAAATATTTATCAAACACATTCCTTCCCAGAAACGGAAAGTCCAGAAAATGGCAACCCTGCAGAGGTCCGAGGGGAAGTGAATCATCTTAATCTACACTACTGGTCACTTACAGTCCAACTTTGATACTGCTTCGAAAATTGATATCGAATCTGTTGTTAATGTATTAAATAATGTGCTCGACTGGCTTCAGCCAATGACTCTTCAAGTTACAGGATCGAGGCAGTAGACCTCCAATCAGAGGTAGGGTTATTGCTCCTCTCCGCTACAAGGGGTGACTGATTGTTGATTCGCAATCAATATACAAACCTGGTGAGTGGGAATGTTGGCGAACTTCCAGGAATCCGAGAGAACCCAGATCAGGTTCATCATCTGAACGACTCACAGTCTTGTCGTGCAACAATCTTCAATCTTTCATTTTGTAGCAGTGGGATTTCAGCCTTCTGCAGCTGAGCAAGTTTATTTACTCAGCTCCTTTCTTTCATAGAGGCACCATCCACTAGATGGGGCAGAGACTGAATCTCTCGGTTCGTAACAAAGCAAGGCCTGAGGTGTAGGATACAAAAGACACTGCAGCCGATGGTGACCAGAGAAAATAGGAGAAGGAGGAGGCCATTTGACCCTTCGAGTCTGCTCCACCATTCATAGGGTGGCACGGTGGCACAGTGGTTAGCACTGCTGCCTCACAACACCAGGGACCCGGGTTCAATTCTCTCCTTGGGTCACTGTCTGTGTGGGTTTCCTCCGGGTGCTCCGGTTTCCTCCCACAGTCCAAAAATGTGCAGGTTAGGTGAATTGGTCATGCTAAATTCTCCCTCAGTGTACCCGAACAGGCACTGGAGTGTGGTGACTAGGGGATGACTAGGGGACTTTCACAGTAGCTTCATTGCAGTGTGAATGTAAGCCTGCTTGTGACACTGAAACTTTTACTTTTGTATTATTATTATCATGGTTGATCATCCAACTCAATAGCCTGATCCCTCCTTCCACCCATTTCCCTTGATCCCCTTCATAGGAAGATAGGAATTAGGAGCGAGAATAGGCAATGCAGCCCTTCTAGCCCATTCTGCCATTCTATATGATCATGGCTGATCTCCATCTCATCCTAACTCCACTTCCCTGCCTTTTCCCCAGAGCCCTTTATCTATCCCTTTCTTGAATCCATTGATTGATTCTGCATCCACTGCCCTCTGGGGCAGTGAGTTCCATAGATTCACCACCCTCTGTGAGGAGTAGCTTCTTCTTATCTCTGCCTTGAACCTCCCCCCTCTTACCCTACAACTATGATCTCTTGTCCTAGACTGTTCCAGAAAGGGGAACATTTGTTAACATTTACTTCATCAATCCCCTTGAGTATTTTATATACCTCAATCAAATCCCCCCTCATTATTCTGCACTCCAGCGAGTACAAGCCCAAGCTACTCAACCGCTCCTCATATGACAGCCACTTCAAACCTGGAATCAACCTAGTGAACCTCTTCTGAACCGCCTCCAGGGCCGCCACATCTTTCTTCAAGGAAGGTGACTAAAACTGAATCCAATTCTCCAAGTGTGGTCGGAAAATTAAATTTATACTCTGTCCCTGCTTGTAGATCATTGATATAGATTGTAAATAGTCCTGGTCCGAGAACTGAACCCTCCGGGACCCCACTAGTTACAGATTGCCAACTGGAAAAGGAACCATTTATCCAAATCCTCTGCTGTCTATCAGCCAGCCATAGAGTCATAGAGGTTTATAGCATGGAAACAGGCCCTTCAGCCCAACTTGTCCATGCCACCTAGTTTTTACCATTAAGCTACTCCCAATTGCCTGTGTTTGGTCCATTTCCCTCTATATTCATCTTATCCATGTAACTGTCTACTGCTACTACTTCTGGCAGCTTATTACAGACACTCACCACCCTCTGAGTGAAAAAAATGCCCCTCTGAACCCTTTGTATCTCTCCCCTCTCACGTTAAACCTACGCCCTCAATCCAAGCCACCACTTTACCCCCAACCCCTTGGGATCTAACCTTCTGGATCAGTCTCTTGTGTAGCACCTTATCAAATGCCTTCTGGAAGTCCAGATAGATCACATCCACAGGATCCCCATTATCTACATTGCCTGGTTCAACCCAAGAGCTGTATCTAACTCCTCCTTGAAATCACGCAATGTTTTGTTCTCAACTACTTTCTGTTGTAGTGAATTCCACAGCCTGACCACTCCCTGGGTGAAGAAATTTCTCCTCATCTCCTCAATAGGTTTACCGCGTATCCTCAAATTATGACCCCTGGTTCTGGACACCCCCATCATTGGAACATCCTCCCCTGGGGAGGCCATTTGGCCCATCGAGCCTGCACCGACAACAATCCCACCCAGGCCCTATTCCTGTAACCCCATGTATTTACCCCGTTAATCCCCCTGACACTAAGGGGCAATTTAGCATGGCCAATCCACCTAACCCACACATCTTTAGACACGAAGGGACAATTTAGCATGGCCAATCCACCTAACCTGCGCATCTTTGGACTGTGGGAGGAAATCAGAGGAAACACATGCAGACACTGGGAGAACTTGCAAACTCCACACTGACAGTTACCTGAGGCGGAATTGAACCCAGGTCCCTGTGAGGCAGCAATGCTAACCAATGTGCCACTGTGCCACCTCAATGGGCAGCAGAGGGTCCAATGGACAGTCCTCATGGCTACTAACCATGCCTGCAAGAACTATAGGCTGAGCAACACTTAATGAAAGGAAAAAAATTGAGCTCAGCAGGAAAAAATGAAATGAAAGAATCACTGAGTGTAAAATGTTCAATTTCAGCTACTTGCAAGTTCTGTGTAAACAGATGTTGAAGGGTGGTGGTTCCCCCTTTAATGACTTAATCCAATGTTATTTCTTGCATCCCTGATGTATCGCATTACTCTTTTAAATATAAATAGGGGATAGATGTCTACTTGAATACTGGAGGGTGCAAAGGCAATGTTACAGATGAATTGACCAGTTTCCCAATGACTGCTGTCCTGCTGAAAGCTGCAAACTAGGATTTATGGCATGCGTTTATGCTGATGGTGTGAAAACAGAAAGAAATCCAGCATGTTCACCTGATTTGTATCGAAATTTGGCACTGCTTCTCCAAGAAGATGAATGACGTGGTGAGGAGTCCATGCTCTGTGAATAGAGTGCACCGAATGGGAAAAATACTCTGCACTTGCTCAATGTTATCCTCCACTGTTAGAGCCAGGGCTGGAAGATGACGGCAGCTGATATTATTACCGTTACTCTGTCCGGCGTTCCAATATTCCTAATCACTGGAGGAAATGTATACACTCCACTGTAAAAACCCCTTGAGGAATCTCTCCAATTTATTCCAGGTCATCCTTTGAACTCCAGAGAAAATACTTCAGCACATTTACAAAAAATATTCACTGCAGAGCTCAGTGCTTGAGAATACTGGTGACTGTTTGGACTGCAGTCTTATACACACACACACTAGAACTATCCTCAAACACAGTATAACTGCAGTCCAACACACACTCACTGGAGCTACCCTCAAACACAGTATAACTGTGGTGGCACAGTGGTTAGCACTGCTGCCTCACAGCGCCAGGGACCTGGGTTCAATTCCCAGCTTGGGTCACTGTCTGTGTGGAGTTTGCACGTTCTCCCCGTGTCTGCGTGGGTTTCTTCCGGGTGCTCCGGTTTCCTCCCACAGTCCAAAGATGTGATGGTTGGGTAGATTGGCCATGCTAAATTGCCCCTTAATGTCAGGGGGACTGGCTAGGATGGATGCATGGGGTTATGGGGATAGGACCTGGGTGGGATTGTGGACGGTGCAGACTCGATGGGCCAAATGGCCTCCTTCTGCACTGTAGGATTCTATGATCTATGAACTGCAGTCTAATACACGCACACCAGACTACCCTCAAACACAATATAACTGCAGTCCAATATACACACACACACACTGGAGCTACCCTCAAACACAGCTTAACTGCAGTCCAATACACACACACTGGAGCTACCCTCAAACTCATATAACTACAGTCCAATAAACAGGCACTAGCATACCATTCATAGAGTATGTGGGGAGAAGGAAAGGAGAGGGTGCAGAATGGCTTTATTCTCTCTCCACAGATGCTGTCAGACCCACTGAGATTTCCCAGCATTTTCTTTTCTTGTTTCAGATTCCAGCATCCGCAGTATTTTGTTTTAGCAGAATGTAGTGTTACAGTCATAGCTAGGGTAGAGAGAAAGATCAACTTAATGTAAGGTAGGTCCATTCAAAAGTCTGATGGCAGCAGGGAAGAAGCTGTGCTTGAGTTGGTTGGCTGATCTCAGATTTTTGTATCTTTTTCCCGATGGAAGAAGGTGGAAGAGAGAATGTCCGGAGTGCGTGGGATCCTTAATTATGTTGGCTGCTTTGCTGAGGCAGTGGGAAGTGTAGATGGATTCAATGGATGGGAGGTTGGTTTGCGTGATGGACTGGGCTTCGTTCACTATCCTTTGTAGTTTCCTGCAGTCTTGGACAGAGCGTGAGATATACTGACGAGTGGCTATAAGGGGCGGGGAAGTGGTGAGACGGAGGGAATTCCCCAATGTGGGACAAGGCAGCTGAAACTACGGCCACCAGCGATGGCATTTACAATGGTCCAGTGCAGAGGCAGGGAGTTCAGGGCAAAGTGGCCACTATTGGGATGGATTGGTTACAGAGATAGGGAGAGGGATTCTCCGAACCTCACAATGCAGAAGAGGCCATTCAGCCCAATGTGCAATGCTGGTTCTTTGTAAGAAATTAGTCTTATTCCCCATGTCGCTTCCCTTGAAATCTTGAAAATGTTCCTTTTCCCATTTCAAACACTGAGACATAATCTACGCCTCAGAAAATAAGAGGTAGCAAGTGGCTCTGAGGATATGGATAATAAGGTGGCACAGTGCTTAGCACTGCTGCCTCACACCGCCAGGGACTCGGGTTCATTCCGGCCCCGGGTGACTGTGGAGACTGCATGTTCTTCCTGCGTCTGTGTGGGTTCCCTCCAGATGCTCCAGTTTCCTCCCACAGTCCAAAGATGTGCGTGGAGATTAGGTTGATTGGCCATGCTAAATTGCCCCTTAGTGTCAGTGAGATTTTCAGGGTAAATATGTGGGGCTACCGGGATAGGGACTGGTTGGGATTGTTGTCGGTGCAGACTCGACGGGCCGAATGGCCTCCTTCTGTAGTGTACGGATTCTATGAAATCATTAAAAGCAGTAATGCAGGTCAGTAACTAAAAAAAATGCCAACAAAGCACGGTTGTTTCCAAGGATATAGAATTCAAAAGAAGAGGAGTTACGTTAAACGCCTAAAGGTCAGGATGTACTCGGATTACTGGACACAGTTAAGGCCTCCATTCTATAGAAAAAATGACTTAGAAGCAACAACAGGAAGTGTTCACAGGATGGTTCGCAATCTGAGAGGTGGCAAGTATTGAGAATGATAGAAGATGTTGGGGTTTTTTATCTTCAGGGAAAGAGATCGTGCTTAACCTGATGGAGGTCTTTGTAATTATGAATATGTTGGTCAGAGTAGATGTGGAGAGGATTGGCTGGATTTAATGGAGGTTGTAACTGGGATGCTGGCAGGAGCCCTGTGCTGCCTCTCTGAGGGAAGGCCCCAAATTAAATAGCACCTTGGCTCTTCGCAGAGCTGTGGCAATGGAGGCTGGAATCTGTACCACTCACTGCCTGTCCCTGGGGAATCAATGTAAGGCGGCGTTGCAGAAAGGGGAAGCTGCACTGACAAGTTTCTCCTTATTGTTCCTTGCCGAGTTGGAGTTAGGAGGAGAGATGCTCTCTGAGGCGGATATGACCTCCTGCTGAGAGCTCTTCTCCCCCTCCTCCTCCTCCCTGAACCTGCGGCTTGTTCTCTGCTCACTCTCCTTGTCAGAATCCCTCAGGCAGGACCAGGCCCGTCAGCTTACTACAGACTTTCCAAACTTGAAAGAATGGCAGAAAGCTCCAAACAACTGTACAGGCAGTGGAAATCAATCCACAATAATCCCTTTGAACTGCATTGGTATAGAATCCCTACAGTGCAGAAGGAGGCCATTCAGCCCATTGAGTCTGCACCTACCACAATCCCGCCCAGGCCCTATCCCCATAACCCATTGTATTTACCCCGTTAATCCCTCTATCTATGCATCCCGGGACACTAAGGAGCAATTTAGTGCGGCAAATGCACCTAACCCGCACATCTTTGGAATGTGGGGGGAAACCGGAGCACCCGGAGGAAACCCACGCAAACACAGGGCGAATGTACAAACTCCACACAGACAGTCACCCAAGCAGGGAATTGAAGCTGGAACTGTGAGGCAGTGGTGCTAACCATTGTGCCGTAGGTGAGCTCCCTGCAGTGGAGTCTGTGTTCAGTCTTACAGGCTGCTGTTTTACTGTTCACAAGATAATGACTGATGCTCAATGATGACACAAGCATGACATCAGGGTCAGCTTCAAGTTTATCGTAGACTCCCTCCAGTGCAGGAGGAGGCCATTCAGCCCAACAAGCCTGCCCTGACAACAATCTCACCAGTCCCTATCCCCGTAACCCCACGTATTTACCCTGACACTAAGGGGCAATTTAGCATGGCCAACAAACCGAACCCGCACATCTTTGGACAGTGGGAAGAAACGGGAGCACCCGAAGGAAACCCACGCAGACACGGGGAGAACGTGCAAACTACACACAGACAGTCACCCAAGGCCAGAATTGAACCTAAGCACCTGGTGCTGTGAGGCAGCAGTGCTAACCACTGTGCCACCGTGCCGCCCGAGGTATCCAGATCACCAACAATCTGTCCTGGTTCCTCCACGCCGATGCTATAGTTAAGAAAGCTCACCAATGCCTCTACTTTCTCAGAAGGCTAAGGAAATTCAGTATGTCCACTATGATTCTCACCAATTTTTACAGATGCTCCATAGAAAGCATCCTTTCCGGATGTATCACAGCTTGGTATGGCTCCTGCTCTGCCCAAGACCACAAGAAACTACAAAGGGTTGTGAACGTAGCCCAGTCCATCACGTAAACCAGCCTCCCATCCATTGACTCTGTCTACATTTCCTGCTGCCTCGGAAAAGCAGCCAGCATAATCAAGGACCCCACGCACCCCGGACATAATCTCTTCCACCTTTTTCCATTGGGGAAAAGATGCAAAAGTCTGAGGTCACGTACCAACTGACTCAAAAACAGTTTCTTTCTTGCTGCCGTCAGACTTTTGAATGGACCTGCCTTATATTAAGTTGATCGTTCTCTACACCCTGGCTATGACTGTAACATTACATTCTACACCCTATCCTTTCCTCCTCCCCTATGTACTCCATGAATGGTATGCTTTGGCTGTATAGCGCGCAAGAAACAATACTTTTCACTGTATCGCAATACATGTGACAATAATAAATCAAATCAAAAGTGACCACGAGGCTCTGAGAGTAAAACTGAGCAACCTGTGTCCTTAGAACCAGGTACTTACCAGGAAGTCTTTGTAAGTCAACAGTTTCAAGAAAAAAATCGATATACTATCATTTGATTTGATTTATTATTGTCACATATATTAGCATACAGTGAAAAGCATTGTTTCTTGCGCACTATATAGACAAAGCATACGGTATTTAGAGTACATAGGGGAGAAGGAAAGGAGAGGGTGCAGAATGTAGTGTTACTGTCATAGCTAGGGTGTAGAGAAAGATCAACTTAATATAAGGTAGGTCCATTCAAAAGCCTGATGGCAGCAGGGAAGAAACTGTTCTTTAATCGGTTAGTATGTGATCTCTGACTTTTGTATCTTTTTCTCGACAGAAGAAGATGGAAGAGATTATGTCCGGGGTGCGTGGGGTCCTTGGTTATGCTGGCTGCTTTTCTGAGGGAGTGGGAGGTGTAGATAGAGTCAGTGGATGGGAGGCTGGTTTGCGCGATGGACTAGACTTCGTTCACAACCCTTTGTAGTTTCTTGCGTCTTGGTCAGAGGAAGACCCTTTTTTTTTGAAGGGGTAACCAAGAAGGTAGATGAGGGCAGTGCAGTTGATGTTGTCTACATGGACTTTAGCAAGGCCTTTGTCAAGGTACCGCAAGGTAGGTTGTTGCATAAGGTTAAATCTCATGGGATCCAGGGTGAGGTAGCTAACTTGATACAAAATTGGCTTGATGACAGAATACAGAGGGTGGTTGTGGGGGGTTGTTTTTCAAACTGGAGGCCTGTGATCAGCGGTGTGCCTCAGGATCAGTGCTGGGTCCACTATTATTTGTCATTTGGGAGTCTTTTATAGACCTCCTAAAAGTTCTAGAGAGGTTGAGGAAAGGATTGCGGAGTCAATCCTGCTTAGGAGTGAAAGTAATAGGGCAATTGTTATGGGGGATTTTAACTTGACTAATATTGACTGGAATTGTTATAGCTCTAGCTCGTTAGAGGGGTCAGTTTTTGTTCAAAGCGTGCAGGAAGGTTTTTTGACTCAGTATGTAGACAGGCCAACTAGAGGTGAGGCTATATTGGATCTGGTGCTGGGAAATGAGCCAGACCAGGTGCTAGACTTGGAAGTTGGTGTGCATTTTGGTGATAGTGACCACAATTCGGTTACGTTCACCTTAGTGATGGAAAGGGATAGGCATGAACCTCGGGCCAGTGGTTTTAGCTGGGGGAAGGGTAATTATGAGGCTATTAGGAGAGAATTAGGAAACATAGGTTGGACTAGGAGATTACAGGGACTGGGAACGTCCGACATGTGGAGTTTTTTCAAGGAGCAGCTACTGCGAGTCTGTGATAGGTATGTCCCTGTCAGGCAAGGAGGAATTGGTAGGGCTAGGGAACCGTGGTGCACCAAAAAAGTTTCTTTGTTGGTTAAAAAGAAAAAGGAGGCTTATGTTCGGATGAGACGTGAGCACTCGGGTAGTGCACTAGAAAGCTTTAGATTGGCTAAGAGGGAGTTGAAGAGCGAGCTTAGAAGGGCTAAAAGGGGACATGAGAAGACTTTGGCGGATAGGGTTAAAGAGAATCCTAAGGCGTTCTATAGGTATGTCAAGAACAGAAGGTTGGTTAGGGCAAGTTTAGGGCCAGTTATAGATGGCAGAGGGAAGTTATGTGTGGAACCGGAGGAGATTGGTGAAGCATTGAACCAATATTTCTCTTCGGTGTTCACGCAAGGGGACATGAATATAGCTGAGGAGGACACTGGGTTGCAGGGGAGTAGAATAGACAGTATTACAGTTGATAAGGAGGATGTGCAGGATATTCTGGAGGGTCTGAAAATAGATAAATCCCCTGGTCCGGATGGGATTTATCCAAGGATTCTCTGGGAGGCAAGAGAAGTGATTGCAGAGCCTCTGGCTCTGATCTTCAGGTCGTCGTTGGCCTCTGGTATAGTACCAGAAGATTGGAGGTTAGCGAATGTTGTCCCATTGTTTAAGAAGGGGAACAGAGACTTCCCCGGGAATTATAGACCGGTGAGTCTCACTTCTGTTGTCGGCAAGATGTTGGAAAAAATTATAAGGGATAGGATTTATAGTTATTTGGAGAGTAATGAATTGATAGGTGATAGTCAGCATGGTTTTGTGGCAGGTAGGTCGTGCCTTACTAACCTTATTGAGTTTTTTGAGAAAGTGACCAAGGAGGTGGATGGGGGCAAGGCAGTGGACGTGGTATATATGGATTTTAGTAAGGCGTTTGATAAGGTTCACCATGGTAGGCTTCTGCAGAAAATGCAGATGTATGGGATTGGGGGTGATCTAGGAAATTGGATCAGGAATTGGCTAGCGGATAGGAAACAGAGGGTGGTGGTTGATAGTAAATATTCATCATGGAGTGCGGTTACAAGTGGTGTACCTCAGGGATCTGTTTTGGGGCCACTGCTGTTTGTAATATTTATTAATGATCTGGATGAGGGTATAGTTGGGTGGATTAGCAAATTTGCTGATGACACCAAAGTCGGTGGTGTGGTAGACAGTGAGGAAGGGTGTCGTAGTCTGCAGGAAGACTTAGACAGGTTGCAAAGTTGGGCCGAGAGGTGGCGGATGGAGTTTAATGCGGAGAAGTGTGAGGTAATTCACTTTGGTAGGAATAACAGATGTGTTGAGTATAGGGCTAACGGGAGGACTTTGAATAGTGTGGAGGAGCAGAGGGATCTAGGTGTATGTGTGCATAGATCCCTGAAAGTTGGGAATCAAGTAGATAAGGTTGTTAAGAAGGCATATGGTGTCTTGGCGTTTATTGGTAGGGGGATTGAATTTAGGAGTCGTAGCGTTATGTTGCAACTGTACACAACTCTGGTGCGGCCGCACTTGGAGTACTGTGTGCAGTTCTGGTCCCCACATTACAGGAAGGATGTGGAGGCTTTGGAGAGGGTGCAGAGGAGGTTTACCAGGATGTTGCCTGGTATGGAGGGGAGATCCTATGAGGAGAGGCTGAGGGATTTGGGATTGTTTTCGCTGGAAAGGCGGCGGCTAAGAGGGGATCTTATTGAAACATATAAGATGATTAGAGGTTTAGATAGGGTGGATAGTGATAGCCTTTTTCCTCTGATGGAGAAATCCAGCACGAGGGGGCATGGCTTTAAATTGAGGGGGGGTAGTTATAGAACCGATGTCAGGGGTAGGTTCTTTACCCAGAGGGTGGTGAGGGATTGGAATGCCCTGCCAGCATCAGTAGTAAATGCGCCTAGTTTGGGGGCGTTTAAGAGATCCGTAGATAGGTTCATGGACGAAAAGAAATTGGTTTAGGTTGGAGGGTCACAGTTTTTTTTTTAACTGGTCGGTGCAACATCGTGGGCCGAAGGGCCTGTTCTGCGCTGTAATGTTCTATGTTCTATGTTCTATGTTCTATGTTCTATTTGTATTAATAATTTGGATGAGACTATAGGAGGCATGGTTATTAAGTTCATAGATGGCACCAAGATTGGTGGCATAGTGGACAGTCAAGAAAGTTATCTCAGATTGCAATGGGATCTTGATTGATTGGGCCAGTGGGCTGACGAATGGCAGATGGAGTTTAATTTAGATAAATGCAAGGTGATGCATTTTGGTAGTCAGAACAAGGGCAGGCCTTACTCAGTTAATGGTAGGGCGTTGGGGAGAGTTACAGAGCAAAGAGATCTAGGGGTACATGTTCATAGCTCCTTGAAAGTGGAGCCACAGATGGATAGAGTGGTGAAGAAGGCATTCTGCATGCTTGGTTTCATTGGTCAGAACATTGAATACAGGAGTTGGGATGTCTTGTTGAAGTTGTACAAGACATTGGTAAGGCCACACTTGGAATACTGTGTACAGTTCTGGTCGCCCTATTATAGAAATGATATTATTAAACTCAAAAGAGTGCAGAAAAGATTTAGTAGGATACTACCGGGATTTGATGGTTTGAGTTATAAGGAGAGGCTGGATAGACGGGGACTTTTTTCTCTGGAGCGTAGAAAGCTGAGGGGGTGATCTTATAGAGGTCTGTAAAATAATGAGTGGCATAGATCAGCTAGATAGTCAATATCTTTTCCCAGAGGTGGGGGAGTCGAAAACTAGAAGGCATAGGTGGAAGGTGAGAGAGGAGAGATACAAAAGTGTCCAGAGGGGCAACTTTATCACACAGAGGATGGTGAGTGTCTGGAACAAGTTGCCAGAGGTAGTAGTAGAGGCGGGTACAATTTTGTCTTTTAAAAAGCATTTAGACAGTTCCATGGGTAAGATGGGTATAGAGGGATATGGGCCAAATGCGGGCAATCGGGACTAGCTTTTGGGGTTTAAAAAAAAGGGCGGCATGGACATGTTGGGCCGAAGGGCCTGTTTCCATGCTGCAAACCTCTGTGACCTCTATGAGCTGGAGCCATACCAAGTTGTGATGCAGCCGGGGTGCCTGGGGTCCTTGACTCTGCTGGCTGCTTTTCCGAGGCAGCGGGAAGCCATCTTCAGAGTAAACTCTCATCAAAACAATGAGGGGAGGTTTTATTGCGTTTGGTGAAAAGTAGGCTGAGCATCTTTCAGTAACTGAGGTGGCAAATTGTTTATTTTGGAGACATGATTTCCCTCATCAGCTCATTCAAGCAGCTACCTTATTAGAGAGCAGTAAGAACAGGAGTTTGGTACAAAAATCAAATCAATTGAACTTGGATACACAGAAACTCTCAATAAATCTATTTCTGGTGATGGTGGGCCCAATTGTAACTCGCTGAAAACTGATTCACCGACACAGAGTTACAATCAGTTCAAGCCTTGGCTAAAATATATAAAAAAGCTAATCAGTTGGCTGTTTTTTGCCCTGTTCATTATGAAGGGGCCAAGAGGCTTGTGACACAACTCAGTCTCTGCTTCAACCCTTTAGAACTGATGGGGGGAAACTTCATAACCTGCCCAAGAAAAGCCTAGCCAGGCCAAAGTCACAAACCCAGAGGCATGAACTACAGCCCATCATACATACACACTACATACACACCAAGGCATCACTGACAGAGCAATGCTTGACTCCTGAAGTAATACATCTTTCCGAATGGATACATAATAAATAAGCACATCCTTTTCTACTAAATGTCTATTTCACATTACTCAACAATGAAATCTTACAAAATAAAGTTGATATAAATATTCTCAAACATAAGCTCTGCGTATAGCTCAGACAGTTAAGGCAATGAATAGTTGGCTAAGGTAGCGAGTAGCAGTTAAGGTAATGCATAATTGGTTTAGGCAGTGACTCGCTGTTCAGGCAATGTATAACCGGTTAAGGTAGTGAGTGGCTGGTTAAGGTAGTAACTGGTAAAAGCAATTTATAGCTCAGCCATGAAGACCACGGTTCAAATTTGTCATGTTCGCTACGACTCTCAACAATTTTTACAGATGCATCATAGAAAGCATTCTTTCTGGATGTATCACAGCTCCACCTCTGCTCAAGACTGCAAGAAATTACAAAGGGTCGTGAATGAAGCCCAGTCCATCACGCAAACCAGCCTCCCATCCATTGACTCTGTCTACACTTCCCGCTGGCTCGGAAAAGTAGGCGGCATAATCAAGGACCCCACGCACCCCCGACATACTCTCTTCCACCTTCTTCCATCGGGGAAAAGATACCAAAGTCTGAGGCCACATACCAACCAACTCAAGAACAGCTTCTTCTCTGCTGCCATCAGACTTTTGAATGGACCTACCTTGCATTAAGTTGATCTTTCTCTATACCTTGGCTATGACTGTGACACTACATTCTGCCCTCTCCTTTCCTTATCTTTGAATGGTATGCTTTGTCTGTAGAGTGCACAAGAAAGAATACTTTTCACTGTATCCCAATACATTGACAATAATAAATCACTTTTTATTCATTTATAGGATATGGGTGTCATTCGCTGGCCAGCATTTATTGCTCATCCCACCTGCCCTTGTTCTTTTATTGAGTTCAAATTCTACGATCTGCTCCGGCAGGATTAGAACTTAGCTCCGCGGATCATCAGCTGAGATTCTGGATTAATAGCCTAGTGATAATATCACCAGGCCATCACCTCCCCCTGAGCATTCCTTTCCTCTTACTTTGATCCCATAACATTTAAAACAAAATCAAATCTAATTAATCACATTGTTTAATGAGATGGAATTCAATAAAACAGCGGAGTTGTTTATGTGTTATTATCCTGCAGGAGAGAGTCAGTGACTGAACTGACCAAAACCAACTCACACTTATAGTTAATTATATGGTTTCTAGTTCTAAAAATATTGACATGTTGCTACGGAGTTTGATAAAGTGTTGTTGACTCTATTTAACTGCCAAATATCCTGGTGTCGGTATAATTATGTATCGCAATGTGCAGTAGCCGCAGCTGGGGTATAATGATCGCAAACACTGACTCACAAAGATGTGTAAGAAATAGGGAGTGAAACAAAATTCTGCAGCCCCTATTCTAATTCATGCCAAGTTCCTATTCCCTATTACTCCTGTACTATATTATCTTCTATTGGGACAATGCCTCCAATTCAAACCCTCATCCTAGTTTTCAACTCCTTCCCAGATCCCTCCCCTCCATTTCTCTGCAACCTCTTCCAGGCCCTCAAGATCTCTCTGATCTTTTGTAATAATTCCTGTTCACCTGCTGCCTCACAATGCCAGGGACCCGGGTTTGATTCTGGCCTTGGGCCTCTGTCTGTGCGGGGTCTGCATGTTCTCCCCGTGTTTGCTTAGGTTTCTTTACGTTGCTCTGGTTTCCTCCCACAGTCCAAAGATGTGCAGGTTAGATGCATACTAAATTTCACCTTAGTCTCCAAAGATGTCAGAGGGTCAGTGCTGAGGGAGTGCTGCACTATCAGAGGGTCATTGCTGAGGGAGTGCTGCACTATCAGAGGGTCAGTGCTGAGGGAGTGCTGCACTGTCAGAGGGTCAGTACTGAGGGAGTGCTGCACTGTCAGAGGAGCAGTGTTGAGGGAGTGCTGCACTGTCAGAGGAGCAGTGTTGAGAGAGTGCTGCATTGTCAGGGGAGCAGTGTTGTGGGAGTGCTGCACTGTTGGAGGAGCAGTGTTGTTGGAGTGCTGCACTGTTGGAGGAGCAGTGTTGAGGGGGTGTTGCACTGTTGGAGGAGCGGTGTTGAGGGGTTGCTGCACTGTTGGAGGAGCAGTGTTGTTGGAGTGCTGCACTGTTGGAGGAGCAGTGTTGAGGGAGTGCTGCACTGTTGGAGGAGCAGTGTTGAGGGAGTGGTGCACTGTTGGAGGAGCAGTGTTGAGAGAGTGCTGCATTGTCAGGGGAGCAGTGTTGTGGGAGTGCTGCACTGTTGGAGGAGCAGTGTTGAGGGAGTGCTGCACTGTTGGAGGAGCGTATTGAGGGAGTGCTGCACTGTTGGAGGAGCAGTGTTGAGGGAGTGCTGCACTGTTGGAGGAGCAGTGTTGAGGGAGTGCTGCACTGTTGGAGGAGCGGTGTTGAGGGAGTGCTGCACTGTTGGAGGAGCAGTGTTGAGGGAGTGCTGCACTGTTGGAGGAGCGTTTTGAGGGAGTGCTGCACTGTTGGAGGAGCAGTGTTGAGGGAGTGCTGCACTGTTGGAGGAGCAGTGTTGAGGGAGTGCTGCACTGTTGGAGGAGCAGTGTTGAGGGAGTGCTGCACTGTTGGAGGAGCGGTGTAAGGGAGTGCTGCACTGTTGGAGGAGCAGTGTTGAGGGAGTGCTGCACTGTTGGAGGAGCAGTGTTGAGGGAGTGCTGCACTGTTGGAGGAGCAGTGTTGTGGGAGTGCTGCACTGTTGGAGGAGCGGTGTTGAGGGAGTGCGGCACTGTCAGAGGAACAGTGTTGAGGGAGTGCTGCACTGTTGGAGGAGCAGTGTTGAGGGAGTGCTGCACTGTTGGAGGAGCGGTGTTGAGGGAGTGCGGCACTGTCAGAGGAACAGTGTTGAGGGAGTGCTGCACTGTTGGAGGAGCAGTGTTGAGGGAGTGCTGCACTGTTGAAGGAGCAGTTTTGCGGGAGTGCTGCGCTTTTCGAGGAGCGTATTGAGGGAGTGCTGCACTGTTGGAGGAGCAATGTTGAGGGAGTGCTGCACTGTTGGAGGAGCAGTGTTGAGGGAGTGCTGCACTGTCAGAGGAGCAGTGTTGAGGGAGTGCTGCACTGTTGGAGGAGCGTATTGAGGGAGTGCTGCACTGTTGGAGGAGCGTATTGAGGGAGTGCTCTGCTGACAGAATGCTGCACATGGAGTGTCAGCTGCATTTTGTGCTCAAGGATTTTGGAGTGAGAGTCGAAACAGCAACTTTCTGACTCAGTGGCACCCTGTGCTAGACGTTGTACCACAGCTGGTATAATTATTGAACCGTACAGCGGACACAGTGCCACGCCGGCTATTTCCAGTTGATTATGTTTCATTTTTCCTTGTTTGTGGTGATTATATTCTGATCAACAATCCACAGAGCGGCTGATAGACAGACAGACTGACTGACTGACTCACCCGGAACTTACAGAGCCACAGACTGACTGACCCACAAATTGACTGACTGAGCCACACACTGACTGACAAAGAACAAAGAACAGTACAGCACAGGAACAGGCCCTTCGGCCCTCCAAGCCCGCGCCGTTCCCTGGTCCAAACGATACTATTCTTTTGTATCCCTCCATTCCCACTCCATTCATGTGGCTGTCTAGATAAGTCTTAAACGTTCCCAGTCAGTCCGCCTCCACCACCTTGCCTGGCAGCGCATTCCAGGCCCCCACCTGTGTAAAATATGTCCTTCTGATATCCATGTTAAACCTCCCCCCCTCACCTTGAACCTATGACCCCTCGTGAACGCCACCACCGACCTGGGAAAAAGCTTCCCACCGTTCACCCTAGCTATGCCTTTCATAATTTTATACACCTCTATTAGGTCACCCCTCATCCTCCGTCTTTCCAGTGAGAACAACCCCAGTTTACCCAATCTCTCCTCATAACTAAGCCCTTCCATACCAGGCAACATCCTGGTAAACCTCCTCTGCACTCTCTCTAAAGCCTCCACATCCTTCTGGTAGTGTGGCGACCAGAACTGGACGCAGTATTCCAAATGCGGCCGAACCAACGTTCTATACAACTGCAACATCAGACCCCAACTTTTATACTCTATGTCCCGTCCTATAAAGGCAAGCATGCCATATGCCTTATTCACTACCTTCTCCACCTGTGACGTCACCTTCAAGGATCTGTGAACTTGCACACCCAGGTCCCTCTGCGTATCTACACCCGTTATGGTTCTGCCATTTATCGTATAGCTCCTCCCTACGTTAGTTCCACCAAAATGCATCACTTCGCATTTATCTGGATTGAACTCCATCTGCCATTTCTTTGCCCAAATTTCCAGCCTATCTATATCCTTCTGTAGCCTCTGACAATGCTCCTCACTATCTGCAAGTCCTGCCATTTTCGTGTCATCCGCAAACTTACTGATCACCCCAGTTACACCTTCTTCCAGATCGTTTATATAAATCACAAACAGCAGAGGTCCTAATACAGAGCCCTGCGGAACACCACTAGTCACAGGCATCCAGCTGGAAAAAGACCCTTCCACTACCACCCTCTGTCTTCTGTGACCAAGCCAGTTCTCCACCCATCTAGCCACCTCCCCCTTTATCCCATGAGATCCAACCTTTTGCACCAACCTACCATGAGGGACTTTGTCAAACGCTTTACTAAAGTCTATATAGACGACATCCATGGCCCTTCCCTCGTCAACCATTCTAGTCACTTCTTCAAAAAACTCCACCAGGTTAGTGAGGCATGACCTCTCTCTCACAAAACCAATGACTGAGCCACACACAGACTGACTGAGACACACACAGACTGACTGAACCACACACTGACTGACTGAGCCGCACACTGACTGACTGACTGAGCCACACACTGACTGACTGAACCACACACTGACTGACTGAACCACACACTGACTGACTGAACCACACACTGACTGACTGAGCCACACACTGACTGACTGAGCCACACACTGACTGACTGAACCACACACTGACTGGCTGAACCACACACTGACTGACTGAACCACACACTGACTGAACCACACACTGACTGACTGAACCACACACTGACTGACTGAGCCACACACTGACTGACTGAACCACACACTGACTGACTGAGCCACACACTGACTGACTGAACCACACACTGACTGAGCCACACACTGACTGACTGAGCCACACACTGACTGCTGAGCCACACACTGACTGACTGAACCACACACTGACTGACTGAACCACACACTGACTGACTGAACCACACACTGACTGACTGAACCACACACTGACTGACTGAACCACACACTGACTGACTGAACCACACACTGACTGACTGAACCACACACTGACTGACTGAACCACACACTGACTGACTGAGCCACACACTGACTGACTGAACCACACACTGACTGACTGAGCCGCACACAGACTGACTGAGCCACACACAGACTGACTGAGCCGCACACAGACTGACTGAGCCACACACAGACTGACTGAGCCGCACACTGCCTGACTGAGCCACACACTGACTGACTGAACCACACACTGACTGACTGAACCACACACTGACTGAGCCACACACTGACTGACTGAGCCACACACTGACTGCTGAGCCACACACTGACTGACTGAACCACACACTGACTGACTGAACCACACACTGACTGACTGAACCACACACTGACTGACTGAACCACACACTGACTGACTGAACCACACACTGACTGACTGAACCACACACTGACTGACTGAACCACACACTGACTGACTGAGCCACACACTGACTGACTGAACCACACACTGACTGACTGAGCCGCACACAGACTGACTGAGCCACACACAGACTGACTGAGCCGCACACAGACTGACTGAGCCACACACAGACTGACTGAGCCGCACACTGCCTGACTGAGCCACACACTGACTGACTGAACCACACACTGACTGACTGAGCCACACACTGACTGACTGAGCCACACACAGACTGACTGAGCCACACACAGACTGACTGAACCACACACTGACTGACTGAGCCGCACACAGACTGACTGAGCCACACACAGACTGACTGAGCCGCACACTGACTGACTGAACCACACACTGACTGACTGAGCCACACACTGACTGACTGAACCGCACACTGACTGACTGAGCCGCACACAGACTGACTGAACCACACACTGACTGACTGAACCACACACTGACTGACTGAGCCGCACACAGACTGACTGAGCCACACACAGACTGACTGAGCCACACACTGACTGACTGAGCCACACACAGACTGACTGAACCACACACTGACTGACTGAACCACACACTGACTGACTGAACCACACACTGACTGACTGAGCCGCACACTGACTGACTGAACCACACACTGACTGACTGAGCCACACACTGACTGACTGAGCCACACACAGACTGACTGAGCCACACACAGATTGACTGAACCACACACTGACTGACTGAACCACACACTGACTGACTGAGCCACACACTGACTGACTGAACCACACACTGACTGACTGAACCACACACAGACTGACTGACTGAACCACACACTGACTGACTGAGCCACACACTGATTGACTGAGCCACACGCTGACTGACTGAGCCACACACTGACTGACTGAGCCACACACTGACTGACTGAACCTCACACTGACTGACTGAGCCGCACACAGACTGACTGAACCACACACTGACTGACTGAACCGCACACTGACTGACTGAACCACACACTGACTGACTGAACCACACACTGACTGACTGAACCACACACTGACTGACTGAACCACACACAGACTGACTGAACCACACACTGACTGACTGAACCACACACAGACTGACTGACTGAACCACACACTGACTGACTGAGCCACACATTGATTGACTGAGCCACACACTGACTGACTGAGCCACACACTGACTGACTGAGCCACACACTGACTGACTGAGCCACACACTGACTGACTGAGCCACACACTGACTGACTGAGCCACACACAGACTGACTGAGCCACACACAGACTGACTGAGCCACACACTGACTGACTGAGCCACACACAGACTGACTGAGCCACACACTGACTGACTGAGCCACACACTGACTGACTGAACCACACACAGACTGACTGAGCCACACACTGATTGACTGAGCCACACACTGACTGACTGAACCACACACTGACTGACTGAACCACACACAGACTGACTGAACCACACACTGACTGACTGAAGCACACACAGACTGACTGACTGAACCACACACTGACTGACTGAGCCACACACTGATTGACTGAGCCACACACTGACTGACTGAGCCACACACTGACTGACTGAGCCACACACTGACTGACTGAGCCACACACTGACTGACTGAACCACACACACACTGACTGACTGAGCCACACACTGATTGACTGAGCCACACACTGACTGACTGAGCCACACACTGATTGACTGAGCCACACACTGACTGACTGAGCCACACACTGACTGACTGAGCCACACACTGACTGACTGAACCGCACACTGACTGACTGAGCCACACACAGACTGACTGAACCACACACTGACTGACTGAACCACACACTGACTGACTGAACCACACACTGACTGACTGAGCCACACACTGACTGACTGAGCCACACACTGACTGACTGAGCCACACACAGACTGACTGAGCCACACACTGACTGACTGAACCACACACAGACTGACTGAGCCACACACTGACTGACTGAACCACACACTGACTGAGCCACACACTGACTGACTGAGCCACACACTGACTGACTCAGCCACACACAGACTGACTGAGCCACACACTGACTGACTGAACCACACACAGACTGACTGAGCCACACACTGACTGACTGAACCACACACTGACTGAGCCACACACTGACTGACTGAACCACACACTGACTGACTGAGCCACACACTGACTGACTGAACCACCCACTGACTGACTGAACCACACACTGACTGACTGAACCACACACTGACTGACTGAACCACACACTGACTGACTGAGCCACACACTGACTGACTGAGCCGCACACTGACTGACTGAGCCGCACACTGACTGACTGAGCCACACACTGACTGACTGAGCCACACACTGACTGACTGAACCACACACTGACTGACTGAGCCACACACTGACTGACTGAACCACACACTGACTGACTGAGCCACAAACTGACTGACTGAACCACACACTGACTGACTGAGCCACACACAGACTGAGTGAGCCACACACTGACTGAGCCACACACTGACTGACTGAGCCACACACTGACTGACTGAGCCACACACAGACTGATCCTCAAACTGATTGATCCTCAAACTGACTCACCCACCAACTGACTGAGTGTGTGACTGAATGAGCCACAGACTGACTGATGCACAGACTGACTGACTGACAGTCTGACGGACCGACAGTCTGATTGACCCACAGACCGACTGGCCCACAGACTGACTGAGTGTGTGGCTGAATGAGCCACACACCTGTTTGGTGCTGAGGATGGAGTTCTGCATTCATCTCTAGTCCTGAGGATGGAGCTCCACATCAGTCTCTAGTCCTGAAGATGGAGCTCCACATCAGTCTCTAGTCCTGAGGATGGAGTTCCGCATCAGTCTCTAGTCCTGAGGATGGAGCTCCGCATCAGTCTCTAGTCCTGAGGATGGAGCTCCGCATCAGTCTCTAGTCCTGAGGATGGAGCTCCGCATCAGTCTCTAGTCCTGAGGATGGAGCTCCGCATCAGTCTCTAGTCCTGAGGATGGAGCTCCGCATTAGTCTCTAGTCCTGAGGGAGGAGCTCCCAGGAGCATCAGGTTCTGGCGCGGACTCATTCTGTGTCACAAATGACTCTTTAATCCCGACCACTAAAAATCTTTGTATGTTTTCACCCTGTCCGGCTCTAACTGCTTATGCATGTTCAGGAAAGTACTGAAGCTTAATGGGTCATTTTCGGATCTGACACAATAATGGTGCCTCACCTTGCATCCTGCAAACAATAACGTTGTTTCTTTAAGTTTATTCATGAGGTTGGGCCAGTGTCAGATTTGATTGTCTAACGCTAACTGCCATAGAAAAACTCTTGCAATCCGTGTGGCACTGAAGGGATTTGATCCAGCGATGGTGAAGCAATGGTGATGTAGTTCTATGCCAGCTTGGTGGTGTCCCCATGTGTCCGCTGCCCTTGTCCTTCTAGGTGGTAGAGGTTGTGGGATTGGACGTTGGTGAGATGCCAGTGGTGATGTAGCTGTACTGGCACAGCTTGGCTCGGAATGTGGCAAGCTCTGGTCTTTAATACTATTGCTGGGATGTTGTCAGGATCCATTGCCCTTGCTGTACCCAAAACTGTTATGAACAGATGCAATAGAGATTAGTGAGGATGGGGTCAAGTAGTTTTTCCTTCCTGTTAGTTCTCTCAGCACCTACCATAGGCCGGGTCTGAAACATTTGCTCATCAGCTCAGTCTGTATGGCGCTACTATGCTGATTTCAATGCTGGACATTGAAGACCCTCCACCAAGAGTACAATCTGCGCCGTGGTGCCCCTCCATGCATCTCCCAAGTGGTGTTCAACATGGAGGAGCATTGATTGATCAGCTGAAGGAATGGGGTGGTAAGATGATTTTCTTACCAATGTTCCTGTATAATGTAATGGGTTGGACTTCGCTGAGCAGGAGTGTTGTGGCCTGTCCTGTTACACAGACGTAGCCTGCATGTTTCAACAGGAAAATATTCTGCCCACAGAGTTACTGGAAGTGAGATCAGTTAACCGCCCGGTGATGGGACCAGGACACCTGGGGCCTTGGGAATGATGGGGACAAACAGTGTGTCAACCTATCCGAAAGATTAAGGGATTGAGAATTAAACAGGGGAAGGTCTGGAAAGGAAACATCACATGAATTGAATGTCAAATTGGAATTAAAGAGATGCACAGAACGATTGGATTGAGAGAAAAAGACAAAGGAAAAGTAAGAAGCAGCAATCGAACAAATTGACTTTGTTCTCCCTGAATCTGAAACAATTCACAACCTGAAAGGAATAACACTTCACAATTAAAACTGTTCCTTACTGGGCGAGGAAGTGTACTTGGCCGCCATTAACAATGATCACCATTGTTAATAGTTGAGCTATTTAGGGGAGGTGATGGCCTAGTGTTATTATCGCTATTAATCCAGAAACTCAGCTAATGTTCTGGGGACCTGGGTTCGTATCCCACTATAGGCTACGGGCGGCACGGTAGCACAGTGGTTAGCACTGCTGCTTCACAGCTCCAGGGACCTGGGTTCGATTCCCGGCTTGGGTCACTGTCTGTGTGGAGTTTGCACATTCCCCTCGTGTCTGCGTGTGTTTCCTCCGGGTGCTCCGGTTTTCCTCCACAGTCCAAAGATGTGCGGGTTAGGTTGACTGGCTATGCTAAAAATTGCCCCTTAGTGTCCTGAGATGCGTAAGTTAGAGGGTAAAATATATGGGGGTGGGGCCTGGGTGGGATTGTGGTCGGTGCAGACTCGATGGGCCGAATGGCCTCTTTCTGTACTGTAGGGTTTCTATGATACAGCAGATGGTGGAATTTGAATCCAATATATTTAGAAATATCTGGAATTAAGAATCGATTGTTGACTGTGAAACCATTGTTGATTGTCGGAAAAACCCACCCGGTTTACTAATGTCCTTTAGGAGAGGAAATCTGTCGTCCTTAGCTTGTCTGGCCTGCATGTGACTACAGCCACGTGGCTGACTCTCAAATGCCCCTCGGCAACTATGGATGGGAAATAAATGCGAGCCAGCGATATCCCACAAATTAACTGCAGACGAGATTTCACTTTCTGTAGTGAGTCGAGTGGGAAAATAAAGTGTCCATGAACTCACAGGGACGTTAAGAATGAGCTACCATTTTTAAGTTAACTCGTGTCACAAGTAGGCTTACATTAACACTGCAATGAAGTTACTGTGAAAATCCCCTAGTCGCCACCTGTTCGGGTACACAGAGGGAGAATTTAGCACAGCCAATGCACCTAACCAGCACATCTTTCAGACTGTGGGAGGAAACCGGAGCACCCGGAGGAAACCCACACAGACCATAATCCAAGGTAGGAATCGAACCCAAGACCCCGGTGCTGTGAGACAGCGCTGCTAACCACTGTGCCACCGTGAGACCTGCAGAGAAGCAACCGAAATGAACCTGCAATTCCTCACTGCAAGTTGCTGGATTATTTTGCACAGCAATGCGAGGATGAATGTTTACCCGTCATTATATTCCCAACAAGTTCCAGTCCACTGTCAGCGATGAAATGCCGAGATTTGGTTTTAAATCTAATCTCAGGATTAAACTGCAAACTCTAAATTGCTGCCGCTTATAAACCAGCTGATTCTAACACAGTTACAGCCTCCTGATTCTCCCAGACAGCTATGATTTCAAATCCTTTTCAAAAAACAAACTGCTTTTTTTCAAGCAGTGTTTTTACAATGTGCCAATAAATGACATCCAGTGTGCAGAATGGACCCTGATCTCTGAATCTTTTAGTCAGAATTTAAAGTTTTAAAGTGGGGGTGGCACAGTGGCACAGTGGTTAGCACTGCTGCCTCACAGCTCAACGGACCCAGCTGTCTGTGCGGAGTCTGTACATTCTCCCCATGTCTGCGTGGGTTTCCTCCGGGTGCTCCGGTTTCCTCCCACAGTCCAAAGATGTGCAGGTTAGATGGATTGCTAAATTGCCCCTTAGTGTCAGGGGGATTAGCAGGGTAAATACATGGGGTTACGGGGATAGGGCCTGGGATTGTTCTTGATGCAGGCTCGATGGGTTGAATGGCCTATTTCTGCACTTTAGGGATTCTCTGAAATTTCACCTGCAGAGAATAGCTTGTGCCTGACACAAAATTATAGAACCGGCTCCCAAAATCTCAGGCAGCCCAGATGCCCAGAGAACGGGATATGCTTGAGAGGGGCTGTGTATGGATTGTTTAATCCCAGCCGGTGTGTTTGACACACTCTGGGTTATGAGATACTCGTTATTTAAAAATGCAATGCTTTGATCCGAAAGGTTTAGGTTGGGTTTGTGATTCAACAAACAGGAGGAGGATCATTTGCAATGTGTTTCTTGGTCACATGTTGATCCTATTTCCGAAGAGCAAAGGCAGCAAAATGTACAGGAGAAGGAGCTAAGTTATGTCCAGAACATATCTGCAACAAATTATCCCCAGAACATTAGCTGAGTTTCTGGATTAATAGTCTAGCGATAATACCACTAGGCCATCGCCTCCCCAGTTTCTATCTGTCGCATTCCCAGTATCTTCCTCTAGGCGTCAGCGGCCCCGAGACATGGGATAACTTCCTCTTAAGGATTGGGGACTCCGCCCCCTGGAACAGCCAGTCGACTACCCAGCCCGTCTCCCAAAATCCATGCGGGGCCCTTCACTGCTGCGTAGACAGTGATACAAATCCCTTCGGAAATTCTGGATGCTGGAACTCCTGAGAGGATCCTGCGTGTCCACCTCTTGGATCCTTCCTCCTTGGGCGGCATGGTGGCATAGTGGTTAGCACTGCTGCCTTGGGTTCGTTTCCCGGCTTGGTTCACTGTCTGTGCAGAGTTTGCACATTCTCCCTGTGTCTGCAGAGTTTCCTCCGGGTGCTCCAGTTTCCTCCCACAGTCCGAAAGATGAGTTAGTTAGGAGCATTTAGCATTGGCCATGCTAAATTCTCCCTCAGTGTACCCGAACAGGCGCTGGAGTGTGGCGTCTAGGGGATTGTCACAGTAACTTCATTAACATGAGCCTATTTGTGACACTAAAACTTAAGCTTAAACCATTGCCCATCCCAGGATCATGTACATATCATCCCCTACACTGGGATTGCTTGAGGGTCAACCTTGGCCTGAGAACCACGGGCCCTGGACAAGTCCCACCCATCGGCCCTGAATTAGCCCCACCCATGGATCTGGGGTAACCTCACCTTCCACCAGAGACCTGAATCCACCCACTGTGACCCTTGCCTTCCAAACTCATGACTTCTACCACCGTGAAGTATCCCACCGGGCACCAGATGCTTGGGAACACCGCATCTCCCTGGCAGTTCCCCTCAACACCATCCTGACTTGGAAATCCGCCACCATTTTTGCACTGTAGTTGGATCAAGAGCTGGAATTCCTTCCAGAACAGCATTGCAGCGGGTGGTAACTACGCCATGTGAGGTCGCAGTAGTTTAAGAAGACAGCTCACCGTCACCTTCTCGAGGGCAATTAGGGATGGGCATTAGAAATGCTGACCTAAGTGCATGGTGTGAAAGTATTTTGAAGTTTAAGTTTAAAGTTTATTTATTAGTGTCACAAGTAGGCTTACTTTAACACTGCGATAAAGTTACCATGAAAATCCGTAGTCGCCACACTCTGGCGCCTGTTCAAGTACACTGAAGGAGAATTTAGCATAGAATCATACAGTGTGGCAGGAGGCCACTTGGCCCATCGAGTCTGCACCGACCACAATCCCACCCAGGCCCTACCCCCCTATCCCTACATATTTACCCGCTAATCCCTCTAACCTATGCATCTCAGGACACTAAGGGGCAATTTTTTAGTGTGGCCAATCAACCTAACCCGCACATCTTTGGACTGTGGGAGGAAACCGGAGCACCCGGAGGAAACCCACGCAGACACGGGGAGAATGTGCAAACAGACAGTGACCCAAGCTGGGAATCGAACCCAGGTCCCTCGAGCTGTGAAGCAGCAGTGCTAATCACTGTCCGCACTGACCACAATCCCACCCAGGCCCTATCCCCACAACCTCATGTATTTACCTTCACTAGTCCCCTGACACTAAGCAATCCACCTAACCCACACATCATTGGACTGTGGGAGGAAACCGGAGCACCCGGAGGAAACCCACGCAGACACACGGAGAATGTGCAAACTCCACACAGACAGTGACCTAAGCTGAGAATCGAACCCGGGTCCCTAGCGCTGTGAGGCAATAGTGCTAACCACTGTGCCGTCCTTCCCCCCAACCCCATCCCCTCCCCTTGGGCTCCTGCACGTTTGTAAGATTTTCTCCAACAGTCCTCCACAAGGGCTGAGTGAAAGATGAACTGAGCTGCTTTTTAAAAAACTTTCAGACGTTAATCCTCTTGTGTGGTTTTCCCATCTGTACATTTTACACTGGTACAGGGTGAATGTGAGTGCGAAGCTTGTCTTATATTACACGGTAGTCAACTGCTCATTCCATTAGCTTGACAATGAATAAATACCAATGCTCACCCCTTGATGCACGATCCGAGTTCTTATCCAGGCTTTATTTAACAAGAAAAAAACATCGGAACACTACGCTGCCTTTTCTTCCACATTTCCCATTGCCCGAAATGACTCCACTTATCCAAACATAACTTAGGTGCACATGGTGGCTAAATCAAATCATCCTTAAAGTAAAAAGCATTAAGAACAATAGCAGTTCACTTCCATAATTATATTTATCTAACCTTTCCGAACATTTTTGTTTGATTAAACAGCTTTGTATCCTCTTATCCCTGCCAAACTCCATCTGACTCCAGCCAATTTTGACCAACAACTGCAAAAGTCGAAAGACTCCTAAAACACTTGTGAGTTTTCTGAAATCTGATGGGTTAGGGGTGAATTTATTCAGGCAAACATTTTATCATCCTTTTCACCTCTTCCTTCCTCTCCTGGAGATGCTGAGAAATGTTTCACATGCACCCTTACACCCTCTTACAGCTCATCCAATCAGCCAGTTTTCAGATGTCAGCCAGAATTACTTGGCAAGCTATTTGACTACAAAAGCATCACAGTTTCAGCACAATCCAGCCGGGCACCGGTCATGGTTTGGAATTAAAACCCAAGTTAATTTCCTCCCCCCCCGAGCAGAAACAGCGTCCAGCTGAAAGAAAAACATTGCACAACCCCAGGGGAGGCGATGGCCTAGTGGTGTTGTTGCTAGACTGTTAATCTAGAAACTCAGCTAACGATCTGGGGACCCGGGTTCAAATCCCGCCATGACAGCTGGTGGAATTTGAATTCAATAAAAGATATCATAGATACCCTACAGTACAGAAAGAGGCCATTCGGCCCATCGAGTCTGCACCGACCACAATCCCACCCAGGCCCTACCCCCATATCCACCCACTAATCCCTCTAACCTACGCATCCCAGGACACTAAGGGCAATTTTTAACATGGCCAATCAACCTAACCCGCACATCTTTGGACTGTGGGAGGAAACCGGAGCACCCGGAGGAAACCCACGCAGACACGAGGAGAATGTGCAAACTCCACACAGACAGTGACCCAAGCCGGGAATCGAACCCAGGTCCCTGGAGCTGTGAAGCAGCAGTGCTAACCATTGTGCTACCATGCCGATCTGGAATTAAGAGTCGACTGATGATCCTGAAATCGTTCTCAATTGTCGGAAAAACCCATTTGGTTCATTAATGTCCTTTAGGAAGGAAATCATAGAACAATCATCGCATCCCTACAGTGCAGAAGGAGACCATTCGGCCCATCGAGTCTGCACTGACAACAATCCGACCCAGGCCCTATTCCCGTAACTCCACACATTTACCCCGCTAATCCCCCTGACACTAGGGTCAATTTAGCATGGCCAATCAACCTAACCCGCACAGCCTTGGATGAAATCTGCCGTCCTCTGTCCTACATGTAAGTCCAGAGCCGCAACAATGTGGTTGACTCCCAAATGCCCTCGGGCAACTAGGGATGGGCAATAAATGCTGGCCAGCCAGTGACGCCCATGTCCCATGAATAAATTTTAAAAACCGTGCCTGATGGCAGGCAGTAAGAGTGGGAGAATTTCCTGGTCAGCCACACCGCGGAGGCCAATTGCAAACTCTGCCAAGCACATTCATGGACCAATCCCATGGAAGTCCATGGTCGCCAATCATAAGGGAACGGTGTCTGAAGGAGGAGCAAGAAAAGCGACAGAGGAATTGGAGATCTTGGATCTCTGACTAACCTAGCTAAATATTTTGAGGAGGCCACTAACATGATGGATTAGGAAAATATCTTTGGATGTGTCTGTATGGGATATCGTATTCCTTTGAAAATGTTCTGTACAAGAAACTATTAGACAAAGTGAAAGCACACAACTGAAGGTAAGTTTGTAACATAGTTTGGAAGGTGAATGAAAGTAGAAATGAAAGTTTATTTATTTATTAGTGTTGCAAGTAGGCTTACATTAACACTGCAATGAAGATACTGTGCAGACCCCCTAGTCGCCACACTCTGATGCCTATTCAGGTACACTGAGGGAGAATTTAGCATGGCCAATGCACCTAACCAGCACGTCTTTCAGACTGTGGGAGGAAACCGGAGCATCCGGAGGAAACCCACGCAGACACAGGGAGAACGTGCGGACTCCGCACAGACAGTGACCCGAGCAGAGAATCGAACCCCGGTCCCTGGCGCTGTGAGGCAGCAGTGCTAACCACTGTGCCACCGTGGCACCCATGGTGAGGGATCTATTCTCCAATAAAGAAGACACGATAGTGACTTTTAAGGGGAGTCTTGACAAGTGCATGAATAGCATGGGAATAGAGGGATAGGGTCCCCGGAAGGGTAGGTGGCTTTAGTTCAATTGGGCAGCATGGTCGGTGCAGGCTTGGAGGGCCGAAGAGCCTGTTCCTGTGCTGTAATTTTCCTTGTTCTTTGTTTTAAATGGAATGTTCCACAGGGGTCGATACTGGGTCCTCAGCTTTGCAGCGTATGCATCAAGGAATAGAGACATGTACGCATATTCAAATTTAAGGATGACATAGCAAAGAAGCACAGTAAGATGCAGGAAGTTACATCAGGACTGAGATCGGATGGGTGGGTAAAACATTGTCAGATGGAATTCTGTGCGAGGTCACCCACTTTGGAGCAAAGAATGAGAATTCAAAATATTCTCAATAGCAAAGAGACTAGAAACTGGAAAGGCAAAGGGATGTACAGGTACAGAAACCAGAGCTGGTGCTCAGGAATGAACATTGATGATATTAAGGGTGAATGGAATGTTTGGATTTGTATGAACTGGAATTAAAAAGGGGCAGGAAGTTATGATTCAGTTCGACAGAAGCTTGGCCGGACCCCTGTTGGAATATTGCATTCAGTTCTGGGCGTCACACCTCAGGAAAAATGTATTGGCCTTGCGGGAATGCGGCTTCAAAGGAATAGGCTGAGGGCGGAACATGTTGAATTGCGAGGATAGTGTGCATAAATTTCAGTTGCTTTCCCCTGAGATTAAATAAGTTATCTGAGCAATGTTTAATGATGGAAGGATTGGACGAAGTGGATTCAGTGAAACAACTCTCTCTGGTGGGGATGTGGGGGTGGGGGGGCGGGGGGGCGGGGGGGGGGGGGGACGGGGGTGGGGAGGCCATATAATTAGAATTAAAATTAACAGATATTTTGCTCTGAGTGCAATGAGGGAGAAGTTTTTTTTTAACCACAGATGGAGTCAATTAAAAATTTGAAAACTGATCTCAGTAAGTATCCCTTTCGCCTGTGAATGGGGTTACTAGGTTCGTGACTCACAATACAGTGCAGTACTGAGGGAGTGCTGCAGTGTTAGAGGGTCAGTGCTGAGGGAGTGCTGCACTGTCAGAGGGTCAGTACTGAGGGAGTGCTGCACTGTCAGAGGGTCAGTACTGAGGGAGTGCAGCACTGTCAGAGGGTCAGTACTGAGGGAGTGCCGCACTGTCAGAGGGTCAGTACTGAGGGAGTGCTGCACTGTCAGAGGGTCAGTACTGAGGGAGTGCTGCACTGTCAGAGGGTCAGTACTGAGGGAGTGCCGCACTGTCAGAGGGTCAGTACTGAGGGAGTGCCGCACTGTCAGAGGGTCAGTACTGAGGGAGTGCCGCACTGTCGGAGGGTCAGTACTGAGGGAGTGCTGCACTGTCGGAGGGTCAGTGCTGAGGGAGTGCTGCACTGTCAGAGGGTCAGTACTGAGGGAGTGCCGCACTGTCAGAGGGTCAGTACTGAGGGAGTGCCGCACTGTCAGAGGGTCAGTACTGAGGGAGTGCTGCACTGTCAGAGGGTCAGTACTGAGGGAGTGCCGCACTGTCAGAGGGTCAGTACTGAGGGAGTGCCGCACTGTCGGAGGGTCAGTACTGAGGGAGTGCTGCACTGTCGGAGGGTCAGTGCTGAGGGAGTGCCGCACTGTCACAGGGTCAGTGCTGAGGGAGTGCTGCACTGTCACAGGGTCAGTATTGAGGGAGTGCCGCACTGTCAGAGGGTCAGTACTGAGGGAGTGCCGCACTGTCAGAGGGTCAGTATTGAGGGAGTGCTGCACTGTCACAGGGTCAGTGCTGAGGGAGTGCCGCACTGTCACAGGGTCAGTATTGAGGGAGTGCCGCACTGTCAGAGGGTCAGTATTGAGGGAGTGCCGCACTGTCACAGGGTCAGTATTGAGGGAGTGCCGCACTGTCAGAGGGTCAGTGCTGAGGGAGTGCCGCACTGTCACAGGGTCAGTACTGAGGGAGTGCTGCACTGTCACAGGGTCAGTATTGAGGGAGTGCCGCACTGTCACAGGGTCAGCGTTGAGGGAGTGCCGCACTGTCAGAGGGTCAGTATTGAGGGAGTGCTGCACTGTCAGAGGGTCAGTACTGAAGGAGTACTTTGAACAAGTCTGAGGAGCTATTGACCAGTTAGTTGAATGTTAGTGGGAGGAGAGATCATGGAAAGTTTGCTGAAAGATGCAATAGATTCACATTTAGATCCTGAAAACATAATAAAAAATGGCACAGATCTAAAAGTGGAAGATTATTTCCCAATCTCATTGCAGAAGTGACAGAACGACTAGATATGGTAACAAACAGACAAGATCAACTTGAATTTTCAATAAAGTAGCCATAATATTCTGCTGAGAAAGGTCACAACATGTACAGTCAGGGCACAAGTGGCAGAATGGATTGCAGGCTGACTATAAAACAGAAATCAACTGTAAATTAGATCCATGCCAGTTGGTGAAATTAAAACTAAGACACAGCTGCTTTCCTTGCTGAGAGAGAGTTTATTGACTGAGTTACGCCACCCGCCAGTTCTCTCCATTTTAACTATTTTGCTTAAACCAATTAAATTGAATCGCAGCCTCCTATAGGGTATAAATGCCCATCACCGCTTTCACAATGCCATCACCATTAAACCTCAGCAATGTGGTGGGTGCCTGTAACCCACTGCCGGGGGAGGTAGTGGAAGCAGATACGATAGTGACTTTTAAGGGGCATCTGGACAAAAACATGAATAGGATGGGAATAGAGGGATATGGTCCCCTGATGGTTTGGGAGTTTTAGTTTAGACGGGCAACATGGTTGGTGCAGGCTTGGAGGGCTGAAGGGCCTGTTCCTGTGCTATAATTTTCTTTGTTCTTTGTTATCAATAAGACATTGACATCAGAGAATCAGGATTAAGGACTGGTGAAAGTTTGGAAGTGGTGTTCCATCAGGATGGATGCTGGGATCACTGCGAACACTTTTTGAAATCAGTTGAATAATCTTACAATTTGCAAATGACAGCAAATAGCTAGTTGGGTGGGGTGAGGTAGTTGCGATTCGTTAATGTAAAGGTGAAAGAGGGTGACAAAATACAAGAGGGCATTAATAATGACCATGTAACTGGCAAAAGAACTTTAGCATAGCTCAGTGCTACATTATGGCAGGAGGAACAAGGAGATGATGTAATGCTTGGAGAATAAGCTCCGGTTGGGGCAGAGGCAGAGGAGCAGAGGGATGTTGGGAATTTTTTTAATGCCAACCACATAAACCAAATTGAACAGTCTCAGGGGCAAAGCAAGAAGGACAGCCCCCAAAAAGAAGGGAACTGTAGTGAAACAAAAAGCAAAGCAGAAAGGAAACTTAAAACATTAACCAAAATGTGATTAAAGGGGCTGATAATGCACCCCAGTCCCTGCGATGCCCAATGAGCACAGAGGGCCTCGATGGTGTCCTTGGACACTGCATACTCCCTCTCCAGGGACACCCGGATGCGAATGTAGCCGAGATAGAGGGGCAGACAGTCGGGTCAGATGATCTTCTCGGTCACCCGCCGCCTGGATCTGTTAATAGCTCATTTTGCCAGGCCCAGGTTCACGAGGATGTCCTCCTCCTTCCCCATCCTCTCCGCACCGGGTACCCATATACCAGGAGCGTGGGACTGAAGTGCAATCAAAACATCAGTTAAAAGGTTTTTGAGATAACTAAAAAGGGAGTGCAGCTCATAACATTCAACGCAGACCAAGCCCACGGACTCCACAAGATCGCAAACGGGGCAAGTTTCTGGGGGCCACATGATCCAGTGCAGTTTACGATTGTATGTTACTGCTGTGGGCACCAGCCTCCACCCCAGGTCCCCAATGTAGTGAGGGAGGATCCCTCCCGACAGACACACAAATCTCAAAAAATAGTCATTGGCCCATGACAAGTTAATTGGCCCATTAAAAAAAACAGACTGAAAACTTTGGTTCCATTTCTTGAGAGACAGAGGCCTGAATTCTCTAGCCGTTCACACCAGGAGGATTCTCTGGTCCCGCCGACAATGCACCCCTGCTCGTGGGTTTCCTGCTGGTGTGCGGTGACATCAGTGGGAAGTCCCACAGACAGCAGCAGGACCAGAGAATCCCAACGCTAGCAAACAATGCATCACCCCCCCGCACCGCCGGGAAACATGGGACTGGGAGGCCTGAGAATCTCGCCCAGAATTATAAAGCAGAGAAATTATGTTCAGAAACTTGTGTTAAACATTAGTCAGACCACGCTCGGAAGTACTGTGAACAGTTCAGCTCTCCATGTTATCAAATGGATACAGAAATAAATCAGAAAGTTGAAGAAAGAATTGAAAGGTGAAATCTGAACTGAAAAGTTATGACTGTCAGGAAATACTCAGTAGTCTGGAGCTCTTCTCTCTCAAGAATAATTGACAGAGGGGCCATCTGATTGAGGCCTTTAAGATTATTAAATCAATTCTTAAGGTGGATGTAGGGAAGACCATAACTAGAGGCTATAAATGTCAGATAAACACACATAATTACAATCGTGAATTATGGAGAAAATCTTTACCCCGTTCGTGAAAGGATTTAGTACGAGAGGGCACAGATTTAAAATGATTTGCAAAGGATACAAATGTGATGTGATTTTTTTTCCACACAGCGAGTGGTTGTGCCTGGAATACGCTGACAGGGAGTCTGGTGGAGGCAGATTCAATTGAGGCAATCAAGAAGGCATTAGATGATTATTTGAATAAAACAATGTGCGGGGGTACTGGGAAAAGGCAGGAGAAAGGCACTAAGAATTTTATTTGTTTCAATTAGATCACCTCCTATTCTTCTAAACTCCAGGTACTCTCCTAATCTACTCAATCTCACTTCATAGGGCAATCCTGCAGGACCCAGTCTAATGAACTTGTCGCATTCACTGTAGAACCTTCCTTAGACCAATACTCCAGTTCTGGTGTCACTAATGAGCTATATATTTGTAGCAAGAGTCCATTATTCTTATACTAAGCTAACTTACCATTGCATTAATCATCGCTTGCTGTACCTACATGTTAACTCCCTGTGATTCACGTACAAGGTCACCCAGGCCCGTTTGTGGACGGTGAAGAAACAACTACAGTTGTGAAGTTGAGTTTGAGAAGATGGAATTTGATGTTGGTAAAGATGTAAGAAATTGTAAAAATGCTCGAGGAAAAAACATTGCGTGGACACTTTAAAAGCTGATGTTTGCTTCACTGCTTGGATGTTTAATATGCGAAGTACATCCAGAGTCTAAGCTGAAACGTTTGTATTGAAAAGTCAAACCTTGACAAGACAACCTGTTTTTGTTTGAATTTTGCCCAATCAATTTAAAGCAGACACTCAGCTGCCAAGATCCGACAAGGTTTGAATTTGATGGTGTTGACATCAGACCAATCCTATTGTCGGAAAATTGATAGGTATCACAGGGATAAACGAGAGTGTGGGGGTGGGGGGGTGGGGGGGGGGGGAGTGGAGAGAGGTGGGGGGCTTGGGGGGAGGAACAGGAAAACATCCACCTCTCAAGCCTCGAGAGGGAGAGAGCAGCTCTCAACTCTGCCAGCTTCAGATACCTCTTCAGAGAACGCAGCATCTAAGGAGCGAAATATCTAACATATCAGAAAGAACTTACAGACAGAGGAACCAACAGAAGAACTCCCAAAGATTCCAAAAGCCACAAACCTGGTTGTATATTTTGAGAGTGACTGAATTCTATTACTATATATTTTTTTGGTTAATGAATGGGCATTGTATTTATTTGAACTGCATTCCATTAGCATCTTATTTTATTTGGTATGTTTCTTGTTTAGTTAAATTTCCCTGTTCGTGAAATAAATAAATTGTTGTGTTTATTTTAAAGTGAGTGTCTGGTATTTCTGTTAGTTACCAACTAAACATTACTGAAGAACTGTTCACACCTTCCCACTCACAAGGTGAGGTCTTCCTCTTTGGGGGAATTCAACGTTATGTCTCAAAAGAACATAAGAACATAAGAAATAGGAGCAGGAGTAGGCCATCTAGCCCCTCGAGCCTGCCCCGCCATTCAATAAGATTATGGCTGATCTGAAGTGAATCAGTTCCACTTACCCGCCTGCTCCCCATAACCCTTAATTCCCCTACCGATTAGAAATCCATCTATCCGTGATTTAAACATACTCAACGAGGTAGCCTCCACCACTTCAGTGCGCAGAGAATTCCAGAGATTCACCACCCTCTGAGAGAAGGAGTTCCTTCTCAACTCTGTTCTAAACTGACCCCCCTTTATTTTGAGGCTGTGCCCTCTGGTTCTGGTTTCCTTTCTAAGTGGAAAGAATCTCTCCACTTCTACCCTATCCAGCCCCTTCATTATCTTATATGCCTTTATAAGATCACCCCTCAGCCTTCTAAACTCCAACGAGTACAAACCTAATCTGCTCAATCTCTCCTCATAATCTACACCCCTCATCTCCGGTACCAACCTGGTGAACCTTCTCTGCACTCCCTCCAAGGCCAATATATCCTTTTGCAAGTAAGGGGACCAAAACTGCACACAGTATTCCAGCTGCGGCCTCACCAATGCCTTGTACAGATGCAGCAAGACTTCTCTGCTTTTATATTCTATCCCCCTCGCGATAAAGGCCAACATCCCATTTGCCTTCTTGATCACCTGTTGTACTTGCAGACTAAGTTTTTGCGACTCATGCACAAGGACCCCCAGGTCCCTTGCACAGTAGCATGTTGTAATTTTTTTCCATTTAAATAATAATCCAATTTGCTATTATTTCTTCCAAAGTGAATAACCTCGCATTTGCCAACGTTATACTCCATCTGCCAGATCCTCGCCCACTCACTCAGCCTATTCAATTCTCTCTGCAGACCTTCCGCTTCCTCCACGCAATTCACTTTCCCACTTATCTTCGTGTTGTCGGCAAACTTTGTTACCCTACACTCAGTCCCCTCCTCCAGATCATCTATGTAAATAGTAAACAGTTGAGGTCCCAGCACCGATCCCTGCGGCACGCCACTAGTCACCATCTGCCAACCAGAAAAGCACCCATTTATTCCAACTCTCTGCTTCCTGTTGGATAGCCAATATCCAATTCACGCTAACACCCTATCCCCAACTCCGTGTACCCCAATCTTCTGCAGCAACCTTTTGTGAGGCACCTTATCGAATGCCTTTTGGAAATCCAAAAACACCATATCTACCAGTTCCCCTCCATCAACCACACTAGTCACATCATCATAAAAATCCAGTAAGTTCGTCAAACACGACTTTCCTCTCATGAATCCATGCAGCATCTGCTTGATCGAACCATTCTTATCTAGATGGCCTGCTATTTCTTCTTTAATGATGGATTCCAGCATTTTCCCAACTACAGACGTTAAGCTAACTGGCCTGCAGTTACCCGCCTTTAGTCTACTTCCTTTTTTAAACAGCGGCGTAACAGTAGCCATTTTCCAGTCAGCTGGCACTACCCCAGAGTCCAGTGAATTTTGATAAATAACTACTAACGCATCCGCTATTACCTCAGCCATTTCTTTCAGTACCCTGGGATGCATTCCATCCGGGCCCGGGGACTTGTCCACCTTCAGTCCCATTAGTCTACCAAGCACTGCCTCTCTAGTAACAATAATTGAATTGAGTACCTCTCCTCCGACCAACACTCGATCGTTAATATTCGGTAAATTATTTGTGTCTTCCACCGTGAAGACCGACACAAAACACCTATTTAAAGGGTGTCAACATCCACATCGTAACACTACAATGATCATTTTAACAACAATAACGGCAATATTGGCCTTAAAGAGCCAGCGGGAGGTGATAGCCTGGTAGTATTATCACTAGACTATTCATCCAAAAACTCAGCTAATGTTCTGAGGACCGGGGTTCAAATCCTGCCACGGCAGGTGGTAGAATTTGAATTCAATAAAAAAGTATCAACAACTAAGAATCTATGACCATGAAACCATTGTCAATTGTTGGAAAAGCCCATTTTGTTCACTAATGAGCTTTCGGGAAGGAAATCTGCCTTCCTTAACTGGTCTGGCCTACATGTGACTCCAGGTCCACAGCAATGTGCTGACTCTCAATTGCCCTCCTCAAGGGCAACTCGGAATGGGCAATTAATGCTGGCCCAGCCAGCGACGCCCATGTCCCATGAATGAATAAAACAATTGTAACTGAGATTTATGCATGTTGGGATTTTTAATAATTAAAAAACAAATGCAGGTAGTGGAGTTGTTGTTGCTGTGGTCTGCTGTGTGAGCTGTGATCTGACACTTCCTGTGTTGATCAAATATAGGCAGTTGTTGACTTTGAGTTAGACCTGATGGCACCGAGAGGGGATCAGGCAATGTGACCCAACGTGACATTTGAACTGAGCATTATGGAGTTGTTTGCAAGTAACTCCACTGGCCTCGTCAAGCAATGTGATAGGTTTCCAGTGGCACCATTAGCTGGGTGTCACAGATGTTTCTGGAAGGTTCTGGGGATAAAGGCACATCTTCAGCCCTTTGATTCCAGTGATAATTCAGAGATCAACCGTCACAAGGGTGCCCTGAACAACATCTTCAGGGAAACATCATGAGGACAGATTCTACATCAGGAGTGGACCAGGCTATTTTGTTCTAAAATGGGTAGTCGGTGATTTCAGTTAAAGAATTAGAGCTAATGATCTGTTAAGGGTTAAGTTCAGTAAAAAGTTAATGTGTTGCAACTGTTGTAAGTTTGAGTTTGGTACCTAAAGTGTTAAATAAAGGGAAGATTGTTTCGAGGATTTGCATCGACTCCTATCCTTGGTTTGTCACATTACTCTGGAATGCTTGGGAAGTGTTTACATTAATAGCCGATAATACTTTTGAATGCAAACTTTACCCAGTCTCTCAGCATTCAAAATTATTCTGCCTCTTTAATACTTCCTATCAAAGTGGACAAATTCACACTTTGTCACGTTGATTTGATTTGACTTATTCTTGTCACATGTATTAGTATGCAGTGAAAAGTATTGTTTCTTGCGCGCTATACCGACAAAGCATACCATTCATAGAGAAGGAAAGGAGAGGTTGCAGAATGTACTGTTACAGTCATAGCTCCGGTGTAGAGAAAGATCAATCTAATATCAAGTAGGTCCATTCGAAAATTTGACGGCCACAGGGAAGAAGCTGTCCTTGAGTCTCTTGGTACAAGATCTGATACATTTTTCTATTTATTTCTCGGTGGAAGAAGGTGGAAGAGAGTATCTCCGGGGTGCATGGGTTCCATTGTGTCTGCCAGGTTCTTAACCACTAATCAAACTGTCCATATCCCTCTGCAGCCTCCTCGCTGGTTACTTTCCCACCTAAATTTGTATCATCAGATAATTTGGACACCGCAATTTGTTCCTTTATCAAACACATTAATATAAATTGTAAATACCTGAGGCCCAAGTATTGAGCCTTCCGTCATTCTGCTAGTAACAGCCTGCCAATCTGTAAATGACTCATTTATTCCTACTCCTTTCTTTCTGTACATCAATAACCCTTATTCCATGACAATATATATAACATTTGTCTCATGATAAGCTTAACCCTCTAGTGGGGTCATAGGGTCTGCTCAGACGATGGTTCCCCGAAACAGAATCCTCAAAATGGATGGTGATTGTTTCAGAAGCTAAAAACTGGGACATTATAAGCCATAACACAAAGGCCAGACTGGGACCACCAGATAAATATCCCTTTTCATATCATTGTGGAGAAGGTCACTTGACTCAGTGAGCTTCCTGAAATCTCTATATTGATTTGAGAACTGAGAATCAGAGCAGTCTGCTGATTATTTCCAAGTGGAAAAGGCACCAGCAGAGCTTCCCGGTGGCAAAGCAGAATCTCTCAATTCCTCAAAGCCTGCTCGATTTTACAGGTCCCTGATCATTGCCTGCCAAACAGTCGAAGCACTGAAATCCCTTTGTACTGCATTGTCATTTATTTTTTTCATGCTGCTCTCTCCACAAAGGCAACACCGTATGGAATCGGACTTTCTGGACTCTGGAAATCACATGAACTAAGGTTCATTCCTGCGGTTCTTTTACTGCTGTTTTCCATGGTTGTAAAAACTCCCTCTTTGTATCCCTGCCCCTTATTGTATGTGTGCATGTGTTCTCTCCGTCCTGTCCCTGCCCCCACCCCGGCCACTGGCCCCCACCTCCAACTCTTCTGGGTTTGAAAATGAAAAAAATCTAACCTTCTGAATTAATCATAAAGAGAGTTTGCTGTGTGTTACATAGAAAATTGGCCCACACAAACTGACAGTGTGGAGAGAATATGCCACTGCCTGGTTTAAAGATAATTCACAATACCTCTGCTTACAGACAGTTGGTGGGAGGATAAATAAATTCAGTTTGCCTCTCTCCGGTCTGAAAGAGACCAGCCAACCGTATGTGTGTGTGTGAGTGTGAGTGCGTGTGTGAGTCTATGTGTGTGCACCTGTGCGTGTGTCCATGTGTGTGTGTGTGTGTGCACATGTGTGTATGTGTGTGTGTGTTTGTGTGTGTGCGCGCATGTGTGTGCCTCTGTGTGTGTGTGCCTTCGTGTGTGCATGTGCGTATGTATGTGAGCATGTGTGCATTTGAGTGTGTGTGTGCGTGTAATATCGAAGATGTGGGAACTATATGCGCACAGCCTTACATATTGTATGCATAATTATGCATCTATATATACACACACACTGACTTTAATATTGTACAATGATTGTCCACATGCACACAAGCTCTATATGTTGCATATATGATATACATGTACGTACATTATATAAATACATGCACAGGATTATTGATAATTATATGCAGCAAAACTGATAACAGGGGCATTTGATGCGGGCAGCAACATCCAAATTTTCAATCTCCAATCCTCTCCCTCTCTGCTAAAACCCCAACTCCATACACCAATCACACAGCTTCAAAAATAATCAGTATTGCAACCAGGAAACACCAGATAATGAGAGGGGGAAATTCTGATGACAACTATTTTAATTTCATATAATTGGTTATGGAGCTATGCTAGGGGACAGTGCAATGACAACATCAGAGTGAAATGACATTTGGTATCCTTATCTGAGGAAGGATGTCCTTGCTATAGAGGGAGTACAGCCAAGGTTTACCAGGCTGTTTTCTGGGATGGCAGGTCTGTCATATGAGGAATTTGGATTGTATTCATTGGAGTTTGGAAGAGTGAGAGGGGATCTCACAGAAACTTATAATATTCTAACAGGATTAGACAAGGCAGATTCAGAAAGAATGTTCCCAATGGTGGGGGAGTCCATAACTAGGGATTGTAGTTTGGGGATAAGGGGTAAACCTTCTTGAACTGAAGTGAGGAGAAACTAATTCACCCAAAGGGGTGGTGAATGTATGGAATTCTTTACCACAGAATGTAGTTGAGGTCAAAATGTTGTGTGATTTCAAGAAGAAATTAGATCTGGCTCTTGGGGCTAAAGGAATCAAGGGATATGAGGGGAAGGAGGGATCAGGATATTGAATTTGATGATCAGCCATGATCAGATTGAATGGCACAGCAGGCTCGAAGGCGGAATGGCCTCCTCCTGCTTCTAGTTTCTATGGTTCAATGTGGAAAGATCCGAACCTCACTCCGTAATCTAGGGCAGGTAATTTCTTTGGGCAAAGATGGAATAAGCCACTGAGTAATACCCAGTGTTAAGTGCAGTTACTTCAAATGATAAAGAGTTGGTGACAATCACAGAATTCAATACAGCTTGCTAAATTAAACACCAAGACTGAGAAGGAACAAAAGACCGAATGATTTACTAAATATTCTTCACTTCCTCCTCGCCTTCTGTCCTGGCTTTTGATTTGTGGTCTGGCCAGTGCGAATTGGAAGATTATTCCCCTGTGGATCTTGAGGGAATGTCTGGTCCTGCTCATCCGCAGAGTTTCCAGTGGGAATCACTGAGTGAGATGTGAAACTGCTTGTTGATTGGCAAACCTTTTGCACCCTCTGGCACAGAATAACACCGCAGACAGCTATTGGGTAGCTACAGGGACCTGAACCCGAATCTTCCTACTCTGTCTATCACTACAGCACCATGTGCGTGAATAACGGACACGTTTTTTGTCAGTGTGAATGATCAGTGTTACTGTTTTCAAATCCGGTCAGAAACTTCCAGATGCCTGCAAGGACCCATTTAGCAGCTAATGGATTTTTGCCGGAAGATTCTGCTCTGTTTCTTCATATTCATTTGGTGTCTTGTTCATAAACAGAAGCAGAGTGAGTCATCGCGATTCAAGCACATCCTTGCTCACACAGGGCCCCCGATGTCCCATTCACCCATCCATCATGATTTGGTTTGCTGTCATCTCCTACTAAGCTTGATTGACTGCAGGCTCAATAACACACTCCTAGTTCAGGTATTGTAGTCACCTGCCTGTAGAATAAAATCATAGAATCCCTACAGTGCAGAAGGAGGCCATTCAGCCCATCGAGCCTGCGCTGCCAACAATCCCACCCAGGCCCTATCCCCGTAACACCGCATTCTCTGCTAATCCCCCTGACACTGAGGCAATTTATCATCGCCAATCAACCTAACCAGAATGTCTTTCTGACTACGTGAGGAAATCGGAGCACCCGGAGGAAACCCACGCAGACACGGGGGAGAACGTGCAAACACTGCACAGACAGTGACCCAGGCTGGGAATTGAACCCGGGTTCCTGATGCTGTGAGGCAGCGCTGCTAACCACTGTGCCACTGTGTTGCCCCCAGTGAATGAAATGTGAATGATATCAAGATTGTCTTCCCTCATTTAAAATAATGGCCCAGACCTTCCACTTTCCAGAGGGTTGTACCCCAGAGGGGCTCCGAGGGTTTTTTGCCTGTCCCCACAAAAGGATCGCCCAGGAATTTCCTGGCAAGTTACAACTTCTGTTGGGCAACTTCTCTGTGGTGAGGGGGGATCGGGATTTTGAATTTGGTGATCACCATGACCATAATGAATAGCGGAGCAGGCTCGAAGGGCTGAATGGCCTCCTCCTGCTTCTCATTTCTATGTTTCTATGATCTTGTTATTCCCCCGCTGCTGCCAGCGAGAATGGAGAATTTTGCAACTCCATTCACTGCAGCGGGACCGGGGAATCCCAACCTTGGGCGAGATCGGAGAATTCCAACCTCTGTGGCTGGAACCCTTGAAAACTCCAATTGAAAGTCGGACACTTTGGATGGTTTCGACTTACTGATCCTAATGGTTACCCAGGAAAAGTGAGAAGCATTCAAAAACTGAAAATGCTGGAAAATCACAGCAGGTCTGACAGCATCTGTGGAGAGAAAATAGAGCCAACACTTTGAGTCTGGGTTATCCACACCCAAACATTGGCTCTATTCTCTCTCTACAGATGCTGTCAGCCCTGCTGAGAATTTCCAGCATTTCCTGTTTTTATTTCAGGTTCCAGCAACCGCAGTATTTTGCTTTTATCTTAGAAGCATTCAAACCATTTTGAACACTGGGTAACTTACACTATTGACACCTCTGATTCCACTACTGCCAGCTACTGATGAGAACACCCTGGCTACGCTCCCCGCTCCATCACCCACGTGACTACTTTCCCACCTCCCATTCCCACCGCCTGACCAACCCCATCCTTCTGCCACCACAACCAAGCCCAAGGAAGACTCGTCTCAATATCATCAGGATGTTTTGTGAAGGATTGAAATGCTGTGCTAATTTTAAAAACATACACTTAACGACATTATAATAAGACAGTATGTGTTGAAAATAATTCAACTTTTAACCTTTTGCAGAATAACCCGAGGTAGACTGTATACCACACACTGACACTGCCTGCAGACACCACATCCCCGCAAACACTACACCCCCGCAGACGCTACACCCCCCCGCAGACACCACATCCCCGCAAACACTACACCCCCGCAGACGCTACACCCCCCTGCAGACACCACATCCCCGCAAACACTGCACCCCCGCAGACGCTACACCCCCCGCAGACACCACATCCCCGCAAACACTACACCCCCGCAGACACTACACCCCCGCAGACACTACACCCCCGCAGACACTACATCCCCGCAGACGCTACACCCCCCGCAGACACTACACCCCCGCAGACACTACACCCCCACAGACGCTACACCCCGCAGACGCTACACCCCCCGCAGACACTACATCCCCGCAGACGCTACACCCCCCGCAGACGCTACATCCCTGCAGACACTACACTCCTTGCAGATGCTACACCCCTTGCAGACGCAGACACCTTCTACAGGTGCTACACCCCCCACAGACAAGACACACTACAGATGCTGACACCCACTCACTATCCCGACATTCCCTGTCCTCACTGCCACTCACTATTCTGAACATTCCCTGTCCTCATTCCCACTCACTATCCCCAACATTTCCTGTCCCCATTCCCACTCACTATCCCAAACATTCCCTGCCCTTACTCCCACTCACTATCCCGAACATTCCCTATCCTCACTCCCACTCACTATCCCGAACCTTCCCTATCCTTACTCCCACTCACTATCCCGAACATTCCCTATCCTTACTCCCACTCACTATCTCGAACATTCCGTATCCTTACTCCCACTCACTGTCCCGAACATTCCCTGTCCTCACTCCCACTCACTATCCCGACATTCCCTGTCCTCACTCCCACTCACTATCCTGAACATTCCCTGTCCTCACTCCCACTCACTATCCCGAACCTTCCCTATCCTCGCTCCCACTTACTATCCTGACATTTCCTGCCCTCACTCCCACTCCTATTGCGAACATTCCCTGTACTCACTCCCACTCACTATTCCGAGCAATTCTTTTCCTCACACCCACGCACTATCCTGCACCTTCGCTGTCCTCGCTCCTGCTCCCTATCCCGCACATTCCCTGTCCGTACCCCAGCTCACAATTCACTAATCTCTTCTGGACAGTCGATCTATGGGAAGTCATAAAAGATGGTGCATCCCCCAAGGCCAAACAGCCCCATACACACATTGAGAGCCAGCAGTCTCCAGCCCATCCCCACTGACTCAATAAATTTTGATCACCTTATTGATTAAGAACCTATCGATCTGTTTCTTAAAGACACTCAATGACCTGGCCTCCACAGCCTTCTGTGACAATGCGTTCCACAGACTCATCACTCTCTGGCTGAAGAAATTCCTCCTTCACTCTGAGGTTCTGCCCTCGAGTTCTCATCTTTTCCACTCGTGGAAACATCCTCTCTCCATGTCCACTCTATCCAGGCCTCTCAGTATTCCGTAAGTTTCTATTAGGTCCCCCCTCATCCTTCTAAACTCCATCGAATATAGACCCAGAGTCCTCAACCGCTCCTCATATGACAAACCCTTCATTACAGGGATCATTCTTGTGAACCTCCTTTGGACCCCTCCAAGGCCAGCATATCCTTCCTTCGGTATGGGGCCCACAACTGCTCACAAATGGGGTCTGACCAGAACCTTATACAGCCACAGCAGTACATCCATGCTCTTGTATTCTAGCCCTCTAAAAATGAATGCTTACATTGAATTTGCCTTCCTAACTGCCGACTGAACCTGCACGATAACTTTAAGAGAGTCTTGAACCAGGACTCCCAAGTCCCTTTGTGCTTCAGTTTTCCGAAGTCTTTCCCCATTTAGAAAATAGTCCACGCCTCTATTCTTCCTACCAAAGTGCATAATAACCTCACACTTCCCCATATTGTATTCCATCTGCCACTTTGCTCATTCTCCTAGCCTGTCCAAGTCATTCTGCAGTCTCCCCACTTCCTCAACACTACTTGTCCCTCTACATATCTTTGTAACATCTGCAAATTTAGCAACCATGTCCTTAGTTCCATCTTCCAGATCATTAATGTATAAAGTGAAAAGTTGTGGTCCCAATACTGACCCTTGTGGAACACCACAGTTGTCTTCCTGAAAAGGACTCTCTTATCCCCACTCTGCCTTCTGTTGGTCAGCCAATCTTCCATCGATGCCAGTACCTTGCCTCTTACACCATTGGCTCTCAGCTTATTTAGCAGCCTTCTGTAAGGCACCTTGTCAAAGCTTTCTGGAAATCCAAATAAATCATATCCATTGGCTCTCCTTTGTCTAACTTCTTTGTTACCTCCTCAAAGAATTCTAACGGATTTGTCAGACATGACCTTCCTTTAATGAAACCGTGCTGACTGAGCCCTATTTTACCGTGCATTTCCAAGTACTCCATAACTTCATCCTTAATAATGGACTCCAAGATCTTACCCACGACTGAGGTCAGGCTAACTGGCCTATAATTTCCCAGCTTCTGCTTCCTTGTATGCTGGCATGGGGCATCGCTTCTCGGCCTTTTGGCTCAGATCAAGTGTCAGATTAAGACCAAAATCAGGTGCAATGCATTATCTTGTCAGCCTGGATCTTGTTTGTCTCTCTTGGGTGGCACAGTGACTAGCGCTGCTGCCTCACAGCGCCAGGGACCTGGGTTCGATTCCTGGCTTGGGTCACTGTCTGCATGGAGTTTGCACATTCTCCCCGTGTCTGCATGTGTTTCCTCCGGTGCTCCGGTTTCCTCCCACAGTCCAAAAATGTACTGGATAGGTGGATTGGCCATGCTAAAATTGGGGGACTAGCTAGGGTAAATGCATGGGGTTATGGGGATAAGGCCTGGGTGGGATTGTAGTCGGTGCAGACTCAATGGGCTGAATGGTCTTCTTCTCCACTGTATGATTCTATAATGCCGGGCCCATAAGCTCCCGCTGCCTCCTGTTGCTGTGAAACACACTGCGGAGGGGGAGAAAACTCCAGCCCATTGGAGAAGAAGTAGACAATTTCTTGTAGATAGTGCACATCTACAAGATGCACTTCAGCAATTCACCAGAGATCCATAGGCAGCACCTTCCAAACCAACAGCCACTTCCATCTAGAAGGGCAAGGGCAGCAGATACCTGGGAACACCACCACTTGCAAGTTCCCCTCCAAGCTACTCACCATCCTGACTTGGAAATATATCACCATTCCTTCGCAGTCGCTGGGTCAAAATCCTGGATTTTCCTCCCTAATGGCATTGTGGGTCAACCCACAGCACGTGAACTGTAGCGATTCAAGGAGGCAGCTCACCATCACCATCATCTTCGCAAGGGCAACTTCAGATGGGCAATAAATGCTGGCAAGCCAGCGACACCCATGTCCCACGAATGAATGAAAAAAAAGTTTTTTAAAATTGGCTCCACCTTTGAATGAGGTCAAGACTGATCTAATGAGATCGCGACAAGATGAATCCTCAAATCTATGTCGGGAAAATGCCTGTGCTTCCAACACCTACTTTACACTTCACTGAGTTTGAATGAAGTGCACTCAGCGAGCATCACTCCAGCTACCTATTGAAATGTTCTTATTTGCCAGGGAGCTGGCTCTACCAATCAGAGAATCCCTATGTTGCAGAAGGAGGCCGTTTGGCCCCTTAGATCCTGCGCCGACAACAATCTCACCCAGGCCGTATTCCCGTAACCCCAAAAATTTATCTGGCTAATCACCCTGACACACTAAGGGGCAATTTAGCATGGCCAATCAACCTAACCCACACATCTTTGGAATGTGGGAGGAAACCCACGCAGACATGGGGAGAACGTACAAACTTCACACAGACAGTCACCTGAGGCTGGAATTGAACGCAGCTCCCTGATGCTGTGAGGCAGCAATGCAAGCCACTGTGCCACACCTAGCTATGATCTGCTGATGATCCTACATGAAGCTATGATCCTTCATGTTGGAGTTACGGATAGCTCGCTGCCCTGGTATCTATTAGTAACCTTGCTCCTGAGTTAACTAGAAATAAAAATAACTGCTCAACAGACAAAATTGATGGTCTTGTGGCACAGTGGATTAGAGTCCCTGCCTCTTAACCACAAACTCGGGGTTCGAATCCCACCTGAGGACTTGATTTTACTTCATTTATTAGCGTCACAAGTCGGCTTACATTAACATTGCAATGAAGTTACTGTGAAAATCCCCTGGTCGCCACACTCCTGTTTGGGTACACTGAGGGAGAATTTAGCATGGCCAATGCACCTAACCAGCATGTCTTTTGGACTGTGGGAGGAAACTGGAGCACCTGGAGGAAACCCACGCAGACAGGGGGAGAACATGCAAACTTCACACAGACAGTGACCCAAGCCGGGAATCGAACCCCGGTCGCTGGCACTGTGAGGCACTGTGCCACCATGCCTGATGGCCAAGTAATGTTTGTTTATAACATGGCCAAACAGGTTGAGTCCTTCCAAACATGCCAATCGCTGGCAGTAAGAGAAGGAGAGACTCCTGGTCAGCCACGCTTGATGTGGAATGGCGTCCCTGAAGTTGTAAGCCTCTGGCAACAGACTAGCGACCTGTTCCAGGAATAACTAATGATGGAAACAGATAAAATTCTGCCTTAGTGCACTAATAGGTGTGGGAAAAGAATTGGAAAGAGAAAAAATGTATTTTAAAGAAATGAAGTTCCTGTGTTCAGCAAACTCTGCCGTTTCTGCTTCCTCTCACTCTCTGAGTTAATTGTGGTTGATTTATAGATTAGTTAGCGCTGAGTCGAGTCTTGTGCTTTCTGGCACAGTTACTCAGCCCAGCACACTGCTGCTGAATAGCAGAGACCCAGAAGGAAAGTTTTCATCGGGGGTGCAGTCGGGGACGATTTAGGTTTTTCGGTCTGTAAAGAAATGAATCAAGAAATTTCTACAAGAAATTAAGTTATCTAACTGGACAATCAGTTTTGGACAAAAAAACCTGTTCTCCTCATGTCCCCCTGCCATGGTAATCTGAGTTGCCAATCAATTTCAGAGACCAGTCCAGAGAATACATTTTAAAGTTTATTTATTAGTGTCACAAGTAGGCTTACATTAAGACAGCAATGAAGTTACTGTGAAAATCCCCTGGTCACCACACTCTGGTGCCTGTTTGGCTACACTGAGGGAGAATTTAGCATGGCCAATACGCCTAACCAGCATGTTCTTTGGACTGTGGGAGGAAACACGAGCACCCGGAAGAAACACATACAGACATGGGGAGAACGTGAAGACTCCACACAGACAGTGACCCAAGGCAGGAATTGAACCTGGTTCCCTAGCACTGTGAGGCAGCAGTGCTAACCATTGTGCCACCGTGCCACCCCAAGAAAAGTCCATATTTAGAATCATAGAATCCCTATGCTGCAGAAGGAGGCCATTTGGATCATCAAGTCTGCAGTGACCACAATCCCACCAGACCTTATTCCCGCAACCCCACACATTTACCCTGCTAATCCCCCTGACAATAAGGGGCAATGTAGCATGGCCAATCTACCTAACCCACACATCTTGGGACTGTGGGAGGAAACCAGAGCACTCAAAGGAAACCTACGCAGACACAGGGAGAACGTGTAAAGTCCACACAAACAGTGACCTGAGGCTGGAATTGAAACCCTGGCGCTGTGAAGCAGCAGTGCTAACCGGTGTGCCACCATGCTGCCCATACACAGCTTAAACTGCAGAAACAGAGAAATTCATAGAAGTCATAGAAACCCTACAGTGCAGAAGGAGGCCATTCGGCCCATCGAGTCTGCACCGACCACAATCCCACCCAGGCCCTACCCCTACATATTTTACCCGCTAATCCCTCTAACCTACGCATCCCAGGACACTAAGGGGCAATTTTAACATGGCCAATCAACCTAACCCGCACATCTTTGGACTGTGGGAGGAAACCGGAGCACCCGGAGGAAACCCACGCAGACACGAGGAGAATATGCAAACTCCACACAGACAGCCATTCACTCACCGCCTATTCAAACCAACCTCTGTACAAACGTACTAAACTGATCTGATCTCGAAAACATAAACCCTTTAAACAAACTTTAAAGTGAAGGAATCAAAATATATATTAAAGAAATACCCACACAATAATATCCCATGGATCTGGCAGCGTGTGTGTGTGAATGTGTGTGTGTGTCAATGTGTGTGAGTGAATGTGTGAATGTGGGTGTCTGTGGTGTGTCTGGTGTGTATGTGTGTGTGTGTCTATGTGTGTGTGTGTGAATGTGGTGTGTCTGGTGTGCATGTGTCTGGTGTGCATGTGTGTGTGAATGTGAATGTCTGTGTGTGTGTGAATGTGGGTGCGTGTGTTGTGTCTGGTGTGTGTTTGCGTTTGTGTGTGTGTGTGTGTGTGTGTGTGTGGAAAGGGAAGCAGAATTAACATTCCAGATATTATCCTGAAGGAACATTATCTGGACATTTTCTGGGCTGCACAGTGGCACAGTGGTTAGCAGTGCTGCCTCACAGCACCAGGGATCTGGGTTTGATTCCCGGCTTGGGTCACTGTCGGTGCGGAGTTTGCACATTCTCTCCGTGTCTGCGTGGGTTTCCTCCGGGTGCTCTGGTTTCCTCCCATGCTAAATTCTCCCTCAGTGTACCCGAACAGCCGCCAGAGTGTCGCGACTGGGAGATTTTCACAGTAACTTCATTGCAGTGTTAATATAAGCCTTATTTGTGACACTAATTAAATAAATCCTAAAAGTTCACTGACTTGCTGAGTATTCTCAGCAGTTTATGTTTTTGGTTCTGCTTGTTTTATTCGACCCGATTCTAGTTTAGAATCATTGAGTTAAAGACACACCGCTCTATCTGAGGCCGATTCTCAGATAGCAGATGGATTACACTGAAATATACCCAAGGGTTCATCAACATTTGAGGTCCCAAGATTATTGGTGAACAGCAAGAATATCCCGGTGTCTGAAATATTCTCAGCAATGTGGCATCGACCATAAGCGAATTTCAAATAAAAACATTACAGATCATCTTTTTAGCAAAGGGGAGAGAGAAAAAAATCGGAATTGACTCAAACTCTCAATTTGTCTGACTTTATAAAGTTTGTCCTGACTGGACTGAGGACTGGGATAAAACGGGTACCTGTCACCGCTGTTGGAAGCTGAATAAGAGAGAGGGTTACTCACACAAAGGCATGGTAGGTGAAAGCCCAGCTCCGGGGTCTCTCCAGAATATTGTACAGGAGGTTTTGGACTCTCCGGTAGCGCACATTCCTGTGGGGACAGTATCGCCTCCTCCTCGCTTTGTCCAGCCGAGTCAGGCGGCTGTCCTGCGGAGCTGTTGGCCCCCGGCACTCCGCCCTGTCCAAGCCGCTGATCAGGAGCAGTCCATCGCGGGCTGGGCCACACTCTGGCCCGGGGTTCAGCCCCGATTCCACATCCAACATCCCAACAAACTCCACTCTGTCTCCCCCTCCCGCTTCCATCCAGAGGCCGCCCTCCTCTCTCTGGCTCCGGGGCATCTTAGCAGCTACATGGGGGCAGCGTGTGTTCACACACTGAGGTGACCCGGGGGGTGGGGGTGGGGGGGGGGGGGGGCAAGGCAGGGAGACCCCTACCCTCTCCACTCACTCACTCCGAAGGGAGGGATCTCTAATACCCCCTCCTCTCTCTGGCTCCGGGAGACTCACCCCCGGCAGAGATGTCTTGTTATTCGAATCCAGTCTGGGATTAACGCAAGCCCGAGAGGGGTTCACTTTCCACCCCCTCTCCCCGCTCCTCACTTCTTCTGGACCGGGAGTCTGTGAGCCGCTGTCTTTGGCGAGTTCGGAGAGACACAGAGGAAAGTTCGCTGTTGTGGAGAGTCCTGGATTTGTCCAACTCCGGAACAGTATTCCTCTTTTCTGTGTGGGAGCAATCCCGCTCTGTGTGTGTGTGTGTCTGTGTGTGTGTGTGTACCCTGCCTCAGGCTCACACTCACTGAGTGAGTGAGTGAGTCCCTCAGGCTGAGTGAGTGAGTTCTTCGGAGTGAGTGAGGGAGTGAGTGAGCCCCTCAGGCTGTGTGAGTGAGTGAGTCCCTCAGGCTGAGTGAATGAGTGAGTGAGTGAGTCCCTCAGGCTGAATGAGTGAGTTCTTCGGAGTGAGTGAGGGAGTGAGTGAGCCCCTCAGGCTGTGTGAGTGAGTGAGTCCCTCAGGCTGAGTGAATGAGTGAGTGAGTGAGTCCCTCAGGCTGAGTGAGTGAGTTCTTCAAGCTGAGTGAGAGTGAGTGAGTGAGCCCCTCAGGCTGTGTGAGTGAGTGAGTCCCTCAAGGCTGTGAGTGGGTGAGTGAGTCCCTCAAGGCTGTGTGAGTGAGTGAGTGAGTGAGTCCCTCAGGCTGTGTGAGTGAGTGAGTCCCTCAGGCTGTGTGAGTGGGTGAGTGAGTCCCTCAAGGCTGTGTGAGTGAGTGAGTCCCTCAAGCTGTGTGAGTGAGTGAGTTCTTCAAGCTGTGTGAGTGAGTGAGTCCCTCAGGCTGAGTGAGTGAGTGAGTGAGCCCCTCAGGCTGTGTGAGTGAGTGAGTCCCTCAGGCTGTGTGAGTGGGTGAGTGAGTCCCTCAAGGCTGTGTGAGTGAGTGAGTCCCTCAGGCTGGGTGAGTGAGTTCTTCAAGCTGAGTGAGAGTGAGGGAGCCCCTCAGGCTGTGTGAGTGGGTGAGTGAGTCTCTCAGGCTGAGTGAGTGGGTGAGTGAGTCCCTCAGGCTGAGTGAGTGAGTTCTTCAAGCTGAGTGAGAGTGAGTGAGTCCCTCAGGCTGAGTGAGTGAGTTCTTCGGAGTGAGTGAGGGAGTGAGTGAGCCCCCCAGGCTGTGTGAGTGAGTGAGTCCCTCAGGCTGAGTGAATGAGTGAGTGAGTGAGTCCCTCAGGCTGAGTGAGTGAGTTCTTCGGAGTGAGTGAGGGAGTGAGTGAGCCCCTCAGGCTGTGTGAGTGAGTGAGTCCCTCAGGCTGAGTGAATGAGTGAGTGAGTGAGTCCCTCAGGCTGAGTGAGTGAGTTCTTCAAGCTGAGTGAGAGTGAGTGAGTGAGCCCCTCAGGCTGTGTGAGTGAGTGAGTCCCTCAAGGCTGTGAGTGGGTGAGTGAGTCCCTCAAGGCTGTGTGAGTGAGTGAGTGAGTGAGTCCCTCAGGCTGTGTGAGTGAGTGAGTCCCTCAGGCTGTGTGAGTGGGTGAGTGAGTCCCTCAAGGCTGTGTGAGTGAGTGAGTCCCTCAAGCTGTGTGAGTGAGTGAGTTCTTCAAGCTGTGTGAGTGAGTGAGTCCCTCAGGCTGAGTGAGTGAGTGAGTGAGCCCCTCAGGCTGTGTGAGTGAGTGAGTCCCTCAGGCTGTGTGAGTGGGTGAGTGAGTCCCTCAAGGCTGTGTGAGTGAGTGAGTCCCTCAGGCTGGGTGAGTGAGTTCTTCAAGCTGAGTGAGAGTGAGGGAGCCCCTCAGGCTGTGTGAGTGGGTGAGTGAGTCTCTCAGGCTGAGTGAGTGGGTGAGTGAGTCCCTCAGGCTGAGTGAGTGAGTTCTTCAAGCTGAGTGAGAGTGAGTGAGTCCCTCAGGCTGTGTGAGTGGGTGAGTGAGTCTCTCAGGCTGAGTGAGTGGGTGAGTGAGTCCCTCAGGCTGAGTGAGTGAGTTCTTCAAGCTGAGTGAGAGTGAGTGAGTCCCTCAGGCTGTGTGAGTGAGTGAGTCCCTCAGGCTGGGTGAGTGAGCCCCTCAGGCTGAGTGAGTGAGTTCTTCAAGCTGAGTGAGAGTGAGTGAGCCCCTTAGGCTGTGTGAGTGGGTGAGTGAGTCCCTCAGGCTGAGTGAGTGAGTTCTTCAAGCTGAGTGAGAGTGAGTGAGTCCCTCAGGCTGTGTGAGTGAGTGAGTGAGTCTCTCAGGCTGAGTGAGTCCTTCAAGCTGAGTGAGTGAGTGACTGAGTTCTTCATGCTGAGTGAGTGAGTGAGCCCCTCAGGCTGTGTGAGTGAGTGAGTGAGTGAGTTCTTCAGGTTGAGTGAGTGAGTCAGTCCCTCAGGCTGCACACTCACTGAGTGATGGTGAGTGAGTGGCTGATGGTGAGTGAGAGTGATGGGGATGGGGAGGTGGGGATGTGTGTGTGTGTGTGTGGGGGTGTGTGTGTGTGTGGGGGGGGGGTGTGGGGGGGGGTGGGGATGTGTGCGTGGGGTGTGTGTGTGGGGGGGATATGTGTGTGTGTGTGGGGGTGTGTGAGTGGGTGTGTGTAGGGGTTTGTGTGTGTGTGTGTGGGGGGGGGTGTGAGTGTGTGTGTTGTTGGTGTGGGTGTGCTGTGGGGTGGGGGGGGGGGGTGGTATAAGTTTGATGCAGTTGGTGCAGACGGGGTCTGGGAGGTAAGGCACCGGCTTTCCCGCTCTGTCCTTTGACAGAGTGAAGGTTAGCGTCCGTTCAACTCACAAGTTCACCAGCAGCAGGAGGGAGTGAGTGTCAGAGAGCGTCAGCCAGTGAGGAACCACAAGCAGCAGTGGGAGGGAGAGAGGGGGAGAGGGAGAGAGAGAAAGAGAGGGGGGGGGGGAGGAAAGAGAGGGGGGGGGGGGAGGAAAGAGAGGGGGGGGAGGAAAGAGAGAGGGGGAGGAAAGAGAGGGGGGGAGGAAAGAGAGGGGGGGAGGAAAGGGGGGTAGGAAAGGGGGGGAGGAAAGGGGGGGGAAAGGGGGGGAGGAAAGGGGGGGAAAGGGGGGGAGGAAAGGGGGGAGGAAAGGGGTGGGAGGAAAGGGGGGGAGGAAAGGGGGGGAGGAAAGGGGGGGAGGAAAGGGGGGAGGAAAGGGGGGGGAGGAAAGGGGGGGAGGAAAGGGGGGAGGAAAGGGGGGGAGGAAAGGGGGGGAGGAAAGGGGGGGAGGAAAGGGGGGGAGGAAAGGGGGGGAGGAAGGGGGGGGGAGGAGAAGGGGGGGAGATTGATTTGTTGTTTTTGGGGTGGGTTTTTTGGTGTTTGGGTGTTTGTTTGGGTTTTTTTTTTTTTTTTTGGGTTTTTTTTGGTGGATTTTTTTGTTGTTTGTGGTGTGGGTGTTGTATAGTGGTGTATTGTAGA